>NW_027445657.1:0-352782 GCF_035582795.1 Mycteria americana
AGAGCCCGGCTGCCAAATTGGAAACGTCCAGAGATTGCGCCCACAGGAAAGCTGCCAGCACTGAAAGCTCTAGCTGGTTTTCACTGTCCCTTGGAGCTGCATTCGCTGCCACACAGACATTCGCGCTCTGCTAAAGCATTGCTTCGTAATGGGGCAACACTCTGTCTCTCTCTCTGGCAGAGCCCGGCTGCCAAATTGGAAACGTCCAGAGATTGCGCCCACAGGAAAGCTGCCAGCACTGAAAGCTCTAGCTGGTTTTCACTGTCCCTTGGAACTGCATTCGCTGCCACACAGACATTCGCGCTCTGCTAAAGCATTGCTTCGTAATGGGGCAACATTCTGTATCTCTCTCTGGCACAGCCCGGCTGCCAAATTGGAAACGTCCAGAGATTGCGCCCACAGGAAAGCTGCCAGCACTGAAAGCTCTAGCTGGTTTTCACTGTCCCTTGGAACTGCATTCGCTGCCACACAGACATTCGCGCTCTGCTAAAGCATTGCTACGTAATGGGGCAACATTCTGTATCTCTCTCTGGCAGAGCCCGGCTGCCAAATTGGAAACGTCCAGAGATTGCGCCCACAGGAAAGCTGCCAGCACTGAAAGCTCTAGCTGGTTTTCACTGTCCCTTGGAACTGCATTCGCTGCCACACAGACATTCGCGCTCTGCTAAAGCATTGCTTTGTAATGGGGCAACACTCTGTATCTCTCTCTGGCAGAGCCCGGCTGCCAAATTGGAAACGTCCAGAGATTGCGCCCACAGGAAAGCTGCCAGCACTGAAAGCTCTAGCTGGTTTTCACTGTCCCTTGGAACTGCATTCGCTGCCACACAGACATTCGCGCTCTGCTAAAGCATTGCTTCCTAATGGGGCAACACTCTGTATCTCTCCCTGGCAGAGCCCGGCTGCCAAATTGGAAACGTCCAGAGATTTCGCCCACAGGAAAGCTGCCAGCACTGAAAGCTCTAGCTGGTTTTCACTGTCCCTTGGAGCTGCATTCGCTGCCACACAGACATTCGCGCTCTGCTAAAGCATTGCTTCGTAATGGGGCAACACTCTGTCTCTCTCTCTGGCAGAGCCCGGCTGCCAAATTGGAAACGTCCAGAGATTGCGCCCACAGGAAAGCTGCCAGCACTGAAAGCTCTAGCTGGTTTTCACTGTCCCTTGGAACTGCATTCGCTGCCACACAGACATTCGCGCTCTGCTAAAGCATTGCTTCCTAATGGGGAAACACTCTGTATCTCTCCCTGGCAGAGCCCGGCTGCCAAATTGGAAACGTCCAGAGATTGCGCCCACAGGAAAGCTGCCAGCACTGAAAGCTCTAGCTGGTTTTCACTGTCCCTTGGAACTGCATTCGCTGCCACACAGACATTCGCGCTCTGCTAAAGCATTGCTTCCTAATGGGGCAACACTCTGTATCTCTCTCTGGCAGAGCCCGGCTGCCAAATTGGAAACGTCCAGAGATTGCGCCCACAGGAAAGCTGCCAGCACTGAAAGCTCTAGCTGGTTTTCACTGTCCCTTGGAACTGCATTCGCTGCCACACAGACATTCGCGCTCTGCTAAAGCTTAACTTGGTAATTGGGCAACATTCTGTATCTCTCTCTGGCAGAGCCCGGCTGCCAAATTGGAAACGTCCAGAGATTGCGCCCACAGGAAAGCTGCCAGCACTGAAAGCTCTAGCTGGTTTTCACTGTCCCTTGGAACTGCATTCGCTGCCACACAGACATTCGCGCTCTGCTAAAGCATTGCTTCCTAATGGGGCAACACTCTGTATCTCTCTGTGGCAGAGCCCGGCTGCCAAATTGGAAACGTCCAGAGATTGCGCCCACAGGAAAGCTGCCAGCACTGAAAGCTCTAGCTGGTTTTCACTGTCCCTTGGAACTGCATTCGCTGCCACACGGACATTCGCGCTCTGCTAAAGCATTGCTTCGTAATGGGGCAACATTCTGTATCTCTCTCTGGCAGAGCCCGGCTGCCAAATTGGAAACGTCCAGAGATTGCGCCCACAGGAAAGCTGCCAGCACTGAAAGCTCTAGCTGGTTTTCACTGTCCCTTGGAGCTGCATTCGCTGCCACACAGACATTCGCGCTCTGCTAAAGCATTGCTTCGTAATGGGGCAACACTCTGTATCTCTCTCTGGCAGAGCCCGGCTGCCAAATTGGAAACGTCCAGAGATTGCGCCCACAGGAAAGCTGCCAGCACTGAAAGCTCTAGCTGGTTTTCACTGTCCCTTGGAACTGCATTCGCTGCCACACAGACATTCGCGCTCTGCTAAAGCATTGCTTCGTAATGGGGCAACATTCTGTATCTCTCTCTGGCACAGCCCGGCTGCCAAATTGGAAACGTCCAGAGATTGCGCCCACAGGAAAGCTGCCAGCACTGAAAGCTCTAGCTGGTTTTCACTGTCCCTTGGAGCTGCATTCGCTGCCACACAGACATTCGCGCTCTGCTAAAGCATTGCTTTGTAATGGGGCAACACTCTGTATCTCTCTCTGGCAGAGCCCGGCTGCCAAATTGGAAACGTCCAGAGATTGCGCCCACAGGAAAGCTGCCAGCACTGAAAGCTCTAGCTGGTTTTCACTGTCCCTTGGAACTGCATTCGCTGCCACACAGACATTCGCGCTCTGCTAAAGCATTGCTTCGTAATGGGGCAACACTCTGTATCTCTCTCTGGCAGAGCCCGGCTGCCAAATTGTAAACGTCCAGACATTGCGCCCACAGGAAAGCTGCCAGCACTGAAAGCTCTAGCTGGTTTTCACTGTCCCTTGGAACTGCATTCGCTGCCACACAGACATTCGCGCTCTGCTAAAGCATTGCTTCGTAATGGGGCAACATTCTGTATCTCTCTCTGGCAGAGCCCTGCTGCCAAATTGGAAACGTCCAGAGATTGCGCCCACAGGAAAGCTGCCAGCACTGAAAGCTCTAGCTGGTTTTCACTGTCCCTTGGAACTGCATTCGCTGCCACACAGACATTCGCGCTCTGCTAAAGCATTGCTTCCTAATGGGGCAACACTCTGTATCTCTCTCTGGCAGAGCCCGGCTGCCAAATTGGAAACGTCCAGAGATTGCGCCCACAGGAAAGCTGCCAGCACTGAAAGCTCTAGCTGGTTTTCACTGTCCCTTGGAACTGCATTCGCTGCCACACAGACATTCGCGCTCTGCTAAAGCATTGCTTCCTAATGGGGAAACACTCTGTATCTCTCCCTGGCAGAGCCCGGCTGCCAAATTGGAAACGTCCAGACATTGCGCCCACAGGAAAGCTGCCAGCACTGAAAGCTCTAGCTGGTTTTCACTGTCCCTTGGAACTGCATTCGCTGCCACACAGACATTCGCGCTCTGCTAAAGCATTGCTTCGTAATGGGGCAACATTCTGTATCTCTCTCTGGCAGAGCCCTGCTGCCAAATTGGAAACGTCCAGACATTGCGCCCACAGGAAAGCTGCCAGCACTGAAAGCTCTAGCTGGTTTTCACTGTCCCTTGGAACTGCATTCGCTGCCACACAGACATTCGCGCTCTGCTAAAGCATTGCTTCCTAATGGGGCAACACTCTGTATCTCTCTCTGGCAGAGCCCGGCTGCCAAATTGGAAACGTCCAGAGATTGCGCCCACAGGAAAGCTGCCAGCACTGAAAGCTCTAGCTGGTTTTCACTGTCCCTTGGAGCTGCATTCGCTGCCACACAGACATTCGCGCTCTGCTAAAGCATTGCTTCGTAATGGGGCAACACTCTGTCTCTCTCTCTGGCAGAGCCCGGCTGCCAAATTGTAAACGTCCAGACATTGCGCCCACAGGAAAGCTGCCAGCACTGAAAGCTCTAGCTGGTTTTCACTGTCCCTTGGAACTGCATTCGCTGCCACACAGACATTCGCGCTCTGCTAAAGCATTGCTTCGTAATGGGGCAACATTCTGTATCTCTCTCTGGCAGAGCCCGGCTGCCAAATTGGAAACGTCCAGAGATTGCGCCCACAGGAAAGCTGCCAGCACTGAAAGCTCTAGCTGGTTTTCACTGTCCCTTGGAGCTGCATTCGCTGCCACACAGACATTCGCGCTCTGCTAAAGCATTGCTTCGTAATGGGGCAACACTCTGTATCTCTCTCTGGCAGAGCCCGGCTGCCAAATTGTAAACGTCCAGACATTGCGCCCACAGGAAAGCTGCCAGCACTGAAAGCTCTAGCTGGTTTTCACTGTCCCTTGGAACTGCATTCGCTGCCACACAGACATTCGCGCTCTGCTAAAGCATTGCTTCGTAATGGGGCAACATTCTGTATCTCTCTCTGGCAGAGCCCTGCTGCCAAATTGGAAACGTCCAGAGATTGCGCCCACAGGAAAGCTGCCAGCACTGAAAGCTCTAGCTGGTTTTCACTGTCCCTTGGAACTGCATTCGCTGCCACACAGACATTCGCGCTCTGCTAAAGCATTGCTTCCTAATGGGGCAACACTCTGTATCTCTCTCTGGCAGAGCCCGGCTGCCAAATTGGAAACGTCCAGAGATTGCGCCCACAGGAAAGCTGCCAGCACTGAAAGCTCTAGCTGGTTTTCACTGTCCCTTGGAGCTGCATTCGCTGCCACACAGACATTCGCGCTCTGCTAAAGCATTGCTTCGTAATGGGGCAACACTCTGTCTCTCTCTCTGGCAGAGCCCGGCTGCCAAATTGGAAACGTCCAGAGATTGCGCCCACAGGAAAGCTGCCAGCACTGAAAGCTCTAGCTGGTTTTCACTGTCCCTTGGAACTGCATTCGCTGCCACACAGACATTCGCGCTCTGCTAAAGCATTGCTTCGTAATGGGGCAACATTCTGTATCTCTCTCTGGCAGAGCCCGGCTGCCAAATTGGAAACGTCCAGAGATTTCGCCCACAGGAAAGCTGCCAGCACTGAAAGCTCTAGCTGGTTTTCACTGTCCCTTGGAGCTGCATTCGCTGCCACACAGACATTCGCGCTCTGCTAAAGCATTGCTTCGTAATGGGGCAACACTCTGTCTCTCTCTCTGGCAGAGCCCGGCTGCCAAATTGGAAACGTCCAGAGATTGCGCCCACAGGAAAGCTGCCAGCACTGAAAGCTCTAGCTGGTTTTCACTGTCCCTTGGAACTGCATTCGCTGCCACACAGACATTCGCGCTCTGCTAAAGCATTGCTTCGTAATGGGGCAACACTCTGTATCTCTCTCTGGCACAGCCCGGCTGCCAAATTGGAAACGTCCAGAGATTGCGCCCACAGGAAAGCTGCCAGCACTGAAAGCTCTAGCTGGTTTTCACTGTCCCTTGGAGCTGCATTCGCTGCCACACAGACATTCGCGCTCTGCTAAAGCATTGCTTTGTAATGGGGCAACACTCTGTATCTCTCTCTGGCAGAGCCCGGCTGCCAAATTGGAAACGTCCAGAGATTGCGCCCACAGGAAAGCTGCCAGCACTGAAAGCTCTAGCTGGTTTTCACTGTCCCTTGGAACTGCATTCGCTGCCACACAGACATTCGCGCTCTGCTAAAGCATTGCTTCGTAATGGGGCAACATTCTGTATCTCTCTCTGGCAGAGCCCGGCTGCCAAATTGGAAACGTCCAGAGATTGCGCCCACAGGAAAGCTGCCAGCACTGAAAGCTCTAGCTGGTTTTCGCTGTCCCTTGGAACTGCATTCGCTGCCACACAGACATTCGCGCTCTGCTAAAGCATTGCTTCGTAATGGGGCAACACTCTGTATCTCTCTCTGGCAGAGCCCGGCTGCCAAATTGGAAACGTCCAGAGATTGCGCCCACAGGAAAGCTGCCAGCACTGAAAGCTCTAGCTGGTTTTCACTGTCCCTTGGAACTGCATTCGCTGCCACACAGACATTCGCGCTCTGCTAAAGCATTGCTTCCTAATGGGGAAACACTCTGTATCTCTCCCTGGCAGAGCCCGGCTGCCAAATTGGAAACGTCCAGAGATTTCGCCCACAGGAAAGCTGCCAGCACTGAAAGCTCTAGCTGGTTTTCACTGTCCCTTGGAGCTGCATTCGCTGCCACACAGACATTCGCGCTCTGCTAAAGCATTGCTTCGTAATGGGGCAACACTCTGTCTCTCTCTCTGGCAGAGCCCGGCTGCCAAATTGGAAACGTCCAGAGATTGCGCCCACAGGAAAGCTGCCAGCACTGAAAGCTCTAGCTGGTTTTCACTGTCCCTTGGAACTGCATTCGCTGCCACACAGACATTCGCGCTCTGCTAAAGCATTGCTTCGTAATGGGGCAACACTCTGTATCTCTCTCTGGCAGAGCCCGGCTGCCAAATTGGAAACGTCCAGAGATTGCGCCCACAGGAAAGCTGCCAGCACTGAAAGCTCTAGCTGGTTTTCACTGTCCCTTGGAGCTGCATTCGCTGCCACACAGACATTCGCGCTCTGCTAAAGCATTGCTTCGTAATGGGGCAACACTCTGTCTCTCTCTCTGGCAGAGCCCGGCTGCCAAATTGGAAACGTCCAGAGATTGCGCCCACAGGAAAGCTGCCAGCACTGAAAGCTCTAGCTGGTTTTCACTGTCCCTTGGAACTGCATTCGCTGCCACACAGACATTCGCGCTCTGCTAAAGCATTGCTTCGTAATGGGGCAACACTCTGTATCTCTCTCTGGCAGAGCCCGGCTGCCAAATTGGAAACGTCCAGAGATTGCACCCACAGGAAAGCTGCCAGCACTGAAAGCTCTAGCTGGTTTTCACTGTCCCTTGGAACTGCATTCGCTGCCACACAGACATTCGCGCTCTGCTAAAGCATTGCTTCGTAATGGGGCAACATTCTGTATCTCTCTCTGGCACAGCCCGGCTGCCAAATTGGAAACGTCCAGAGATTGCGCCCACAGGAAAGCTGCCAGCACTGAAAGCTCTAGCTGGTTTTCACTGTCCCTTGGAACTGCATTCGCTGCCACACAGACATTCGCGCTCTGCTAAAGCATTGCTTCGTAATGGGGCAACACTCTGTATCTCTCTCTGGCAGAGCCCGGCTGCCAAATTGGAAACGTCCAGAGATTGCGCCCACAGGAAAGCTGCCAGCACTGAAAGCTCTAGCTGGTTTTCACTGTCCCTTGGAACTGCATTCGCTGCCACACAGACATTCGCGCTCTGCTAAAGCATTGCTTCGTAATGGGGCAACATTCTGTATCTCTCTCTGGCAGAGCCCGGCTGCCAAATTGGAAACGTCCAGAGATTGCGCCCACAGGAAAGCTGCCAGCACTGAAAGCTCTAGCTGGTTTTCACTGTCCCTTGGAACTGCATTCGCTGCCACACAGACATTCGCGCTCTGCTAAAGCATTGCTTCCTAATGGGGCAACACTCTGTATCTCTCTCTGGCAGAGCCCGGCTGCCAAATTGGAAACGTCCAGAGATTGCGCCCACAGGAAAGCTGCCAGCACTGAAAGCTCTAGCTGGTTTTCACTGTCCCTTGGAACTGCATTCGCTGCCACACAGACATTCGCGCTCTGCTAAAGCATTGCTTCGTAATGGGGCAACACTCTGTATCTCTCTCTGGCAGAGCCCGGCTGCCAAATTGGAAACGTCCAGAGATTGCGCCCACAGGAAAACTGCCAGCACTGAAAGCTCCAGCTGGTTTTCACTGTCCCTTGGAACTGCATTCGCTGCCACACAGACATTCGCGCTCTGCTAAAGCATTGCTTCCTAATGGGGCAACACTCTGTATCTCTCCCTGGCAGAGCCCGGCTGCGAAATTGGAAACGTCCAGACATTGCGCCCACAGGAAAGCTGCCAGCACTGAAAGCTCTAGCTGGTTTTCACTGTCCCTTGGAACTGCATTCGCTGCCACACAGACATTTGCGCTCTGCTAAAGCATTGCTTCCTAATGGGGCAACACTCTGTATCTCTCTGTGGCAGAGCCTGGTTGCCAAATTGGAAACATCCCGAGATTGCGCCCACAGGAAAGCTGCCAGCACTGAAAGCTCTAGCTGGTTTTCACTGTCCCTTGGAACTGCATTCGCTGCCACACAGACATTCGCGCTCTGCTAAAGCATTGCTTCCTAATGGGGCAACACTCTGTATCTCTCTCTGGCAGAGCCCGGCTGCCAAATTGGAAACGTCCAGAGATTGCGCCCACAGGAAAGCTGCCAGCACTGAAAGCTCTAGCTGATTTTCACTGTCCCTTGGAGCTGCATTCGCTGCCACACAGACATTCGCGCTCTGCTAAAGCATTGCTTCGTAATGGGGCAACACTCTGTATCTCTCTCTGGCAGAGCCCGGCTGCCAAATTGGAAACGTCCAGAGATTGCGCCCACAGGGAAGCTGCCAGCACTGAAAGCTCTAGCTGGTTTTCACTGTCCCTTGGAACTGCATTCGCTGCCACACAGACATTCGCGCTCTGCTAAAGCATTGCTTCGTAATGGGGCAACATTCTGTATCTCTCTCTGGCACAGCCCGGCTGCCAAATTGGAAACGTCCAGAGATTGCGCCCACAGGAAAGCTGCCAGCACTGAAAGCTCTAGCTGGTTTTCACTGTCCCTTGGAACTGCATTCGCTGCCACACAGACATTCGCGCTCTGCTAAAGCATTGCTTCCTAATGGGGCAACACTCTGTATCTCTCTCTGGCAGAGCCCGGCTGCCAAATTGGAAACGTCCAGAGATTGCGCCCACAGGAAAGCTGCCAGCACTGAAAGCTCTAGCTGATTTTCACTGTCCCTTGGAGCTGCATTCGCTGCCACACAGACATTCGCGCTCTGCTAAAGCATTGCTTCGTAATGGGGCAACACTCTGTATCTCTCTCTGGCAGAGCCCGGCTGCCAAATTGGAAACGTCCAGAGATTGCGCCCACAGGAAAGCTGCCAGCACTGAAAGCTCTAGCTGGTTTTCACTGTCCCTTGGAACTGCATTCGCTGCCACACAGACATTCGCGCTCTGCTAAAGCATTGCTTCGTAATGGGGCAACATTCTGTATCTCTCTCTGGCACAGCCCGGCTGCCAAATTGGAAACGTCCAGAGATTGCGCCCACAGGAAAGCTGCCAGCACTGAAAGCTCTAGCTGGTTTTCACTGTCCCTTGGAGCTGCATTCGCTGCCACACAGACATTCGCGCTCTGCTAAAGCATTGCTTCCTAATGGGGCAACACTCTGTATCTCTCTCTGGCAGAGCCCGGCTGCCAAATTGTAAACGTCCAGACATTGCGCCCACAGGAAAGCTGCCAGCACTGAAAGCTCTAGCTGGTTTTCACTGTCCCTTGGAACTGCATTCGCTGCCACACAGACATTCGCGCTCTGCTAAAGCATTGCTTCGTAATGGGGCAACATTCTGTATCTCTCTCTGGCAGAGCCCGGCTGCCAAATTGGAAACGTCCAGAGATTGCGCCCACAGGAAAGCTGCCAGCACTGAAAGCTCTAGCTGGTTTTCACTGTCCCTTGGAACTGCATTCGCTGCCACACAGACATTCGCGCTCTGCTAAAGCATTGCTTCCTAATGGGGCAACACTCTGTATCTCTCTCTGGCAGAGCCCGGCTGCCAAATTGGAAACGTCCAGAGATTGCGCCCACAGGAAAGCTGCCAGCACTGAAAGCTCTAGCTGGTTTTCACTGTCCCTTGGAGCTGCATTCGCTGCCACACAGACATTCGCGCTCTGCTAAAGCTTTGCTTCCTAATGGGGCAACACTCTGTCTCTCTCTCTGGCAGAGCCCGGCTGCCAAATTGGAAACGTCCAGAGATTGCGCCCACAGGAAAGCTGCCAGCACTGAAAGCTCTAGCTGGTTTTCACTGTCCCTTGGAACTGCATTCGCTGCCACACAGACATTCGCGCTCTGCTAAAGCATTGCTTCGTAATGGGGCAACACTCTGTATCTCTCTCTGGCAGAGCCCGGCTGCCAAATTGGAAACGTCCAGAGATTGCGCCCACAGGAAAGCTGCCAGCACTGAAAGCTCTAGCTGGTTTTCACTGTCCCTTGGAACTGCATTCGCTGCCACACAGACATTCGCGCTCTGCTAAAGCATTGCTTCCTAATGGGGCAACACTCTGTATCTCTCTCTGGCAGAGCCCGGCTGCCAAATTGGAAACGTCCAGAGATTGCGCCCACAGGAAAGCTGCCAGCACTGAATGCTCTAGCTGGTTTTCACTGTCCCTTGGAACTGCATTCGCTGCCACACAGACATTCGCGCTCTGCTAAAGCATTGCTTCGTAATGGGGCAACACTCTGTATCTCTCTCTGGCAGAGCCCGGCTGCCAAATTGGAAACGTCCAGAGATTGCGCCCACAGGAAAGCTGCCAGCACTGAAAGCTCTAGCTGGTTTTCACTGTCCCTTGGAACTGCATTCGCTGCCACACAGACATTCGCGCTCTGCTAAAGCATTGCTTCCTAATGGGGCAACACTCTGTATCTCTCTCTGGCAGAGCCCGGCTGCCAAATTGGAAACGTCCAGAGATTGCGCCCACAGGAAAGCTGCCAGCACTGAAAGCTCTAGCTGATTTTCACTGTCCCTTGGAGCTGCATTCGCTGCCACACAGACATTCGCGCTCTGCTAAAGCATTGCTTCGTAATGGGGCAACACTCTGTATCTCTCTCTGGCAGAGCCCGGCTGCCAAATTGGAAACGTCCAGAGATTGCGCCCACAGGAAAGCTGCCAGCACTGAAAGCTCTAGCTGGTTTTCACTGTCCCTTGGAACTGCATTCGCTGCCACACAGACATTCGCGCTCTGCTAAAGCATTGCTTCGTAATGGGGCAACATTCTGTATCTCTCTCTGGCACAGCCCGGCTGCCAAATTGGAAACGTCCAGAGATTGCGCCCACAGGAAAGCTGCCAGCACTGAAAGCTCTAGCTGGTTTTCACTGTCCCTTGGAACTGCATTCGCTGCCACACAGACATTCGCGCTCTGCTAAAGCATTGCTACGTAATGGGGAACATTCTGTATCTCTCTCTGGCAGAGCCCGGCTGCCAAATTGGAAACGTCCAGAGATTGCGCCCACAGGAAAGCTGCCAGCACTGAAAGCTCTAGCTGGTTTTCACTGTCCCTTGGAGCTGCATTCGCTGCCACACAGACATTCGCGCTCTGCTAAAGCATTGCTTTGTAATGGGGCAACACTCTGTATCTCTCTCTGGCAGAGCCCGGCTGCCAAATTGGAAACGTCCAGAGATTGCGCCCACAGGAAAGCTGCCAGCACTGAAAGCTCTAGCTGGTTTTCACTGTCCCTTGGAACTGCATTCGCTGCCACACAGACATTCGCGCTCTGCTAAAGCATTGCTTCGTAATGGGGCAACACTCTGTATCTCTCTCTGGCAGAGCCCGGCTGCCAAATTGTAAACGTCCAGACATTGCGCCCACAGGAAAGCTGCCAGCACTGAAAGCTCTAGCTGGTTTTCACTGTCCCTTGGAACTGCATTCGCTGCCACACAGACATTCGCGCTCTGCTAAAGCATTGCTTCGTAATGGGGCAACATTCTGTATCTCTCTCTGGCACAGCCCGGCTGCCAAATTGGAAACGTCCAGAGATTGCGCCCACAGGAAAGCTGCCAGCACTGAAAGCTCTAGCTGGTTTTCACTGTCCCTTGGAACTGCATTCGCTGCCACACAGACATTCGCGCTCTGCTAAAGCATTGCTACGTAATGGGGCAACATTCTGTATCTCTCTCTGGCAGAGCCCGGCTGCCAAATTGGAAACGTCCAGAGATTGCGCCCACAGGAAAGCTGCCAGCACTGAAAGCTCTAGCTGGTTTTCACTGTCCCTTGGAACTGCATTCGCTGCCACACAGACATTCGCGCTCTGCTAAAGCATTGCTTCGTAATGGGGCAACACTCTGTATCTCTCTCTGGCAGAGCCCGGCTGCCAAATTGGAAACGTCCAGAGATTGCGCCCACAGGAAAGCTGCCAGCACTGAAAGCTCTAGCTGGTTTTCACTGTCCCTTGGAACTGCATTCGCTGCCACACAGACATTCGCGCTCTGCTAAAGCATTGCTTCGTAATGGGGCAACACTCTGTATCTCTCTCTGGCAGAGCCCGGCTGCCAAATTGGAAACGTCCAGACATTGCGCCCACAGGAAAGCTGCCAGCACTGAAAGCTCTAGCTGGTTTTCACTGTCCCTTGGAACTGCATTCGCTGCCACACAGACATTCGCGCTCTGCTAAAGCATTGCTTCGTAATGGGGCAACATTCTGTATCTCTCTCTGGCAGAGCCCGGCTGCCAAATTGGAAACGTCCAGAGATTGCGCCCACAGGAAAGCTGCCAGCACTGAAAGCTCTAGCTGGTTTTCACTGTCCCTTGGAACTGCATTCGCTGCCACACAGACATTCGCGCTCTGCTAAAGCATTGCTTCCTAATGGGGCAACACTCTGTATCTCTCCCTGGCAGAGCCCGGCTGCCAAATTGGAAACGTCCAGAGATTTCGCCCACAGGAAAGCTGCCAGCACTGAAAGCTCTAGCTGGTTTTCACTGTCCCTTGGAGCTGCATTCGCTGCCACACAGACATTCGCGCTCTGCTAAAGCATTGCTTCGTAATGGGGCAACACTCTGTCTCTCTCTCTGGCAGAGCCCGGCTGCCAAATTGGAAACGTCCAGAGATTGCGCCCACAGGAAAGCTGCCAGCACTGAAAGCTCTAGCTGGTTTTCACTGTCCCTTGGAACTGCATTCGCTGCCACACAGACATTCGCGCTCTGCTAAAGCATTGCTTCCTAATGGGGAAACACTCTGTATCTCTCCCTGGCAGAGCCCGGCTGCCAAATTGGAAACGTCCAGAGATTGCGCCCACAGGAAAGCTGCCAGCACTGAAAGCTCTAGCTGGTTTTCACTGTCCCTTGGAACTGCATTCGCTGCCTCACAGACATTCGCGCTCTGCTAAAGCATTGCTTCCTAATGGGGCAACACTCTGTATCTCTCTCTGGCAGAGCCCGGCTGCCAAATTGGAAACGTCCAGAGATTGCGCCCACAGGAAAGCTGCCAGCACTGAAAGCTCTAGCTGGTTTTCACTGTCCCTTGGAACTGCATTCGCTGCCACACAGACATTCGCGCTCTGCTAAAGCTTAACTTGGTAATTGGGCAACATTCTGTATCTCTCTCTGGCAGAGCCCGGCTGCCAAATTGGAAACGTCCAGAGATTGCGCCCACAGGAAAGCTGCCAGCACTGAAAGCTCTAGCTGGTTTTCACTGTCCCTTGGAACTGCATTCGCTGCCACACAGACATTCGCGCTCTGCTAAAGCATTGCTTCCTAATGGGGCAACACTCTGTATCTCTCTGTGGCAGAGCCCGGCTGCCAAATTGGAAACGTCCAGAGATTGCGCCCACAGGAAAGCTGCCAGCACTGAAAGCTCTAGCTGGTTTTCACTGTCCCTTGGAACTGCATTCGCTGCCACACGGACATTCGCGCTCTGCTAAAGCATTGCTTCGTAATGGGGCAACATTCTGTATCTCTCTCTGGCAGAGCCCGGCTGCCAAATTGGAAACGTCCAGAGATTGCGCCCACAGGAAAGCTGCCAGCACTGAAAGCTCTAGCTGGTTTTCACTGTCCCTTGGAGCTGCATTCGCTGCCACACAGACATTCGCGCTCTGCTAAAGCATTGCTTCGTAATGGGGCAACACTCTGTATCTCTCTCTGGCAGAGCCCGGCTGCCAAATTGGAAACGTCCAGAGATTGCGCCCACAGGAAAGCTGCCAGCACTGAAAGCTCTAGCTGGTTTTCACTGTCCCTTGGAACTGCATTCGCTGCCACACAGACATTCGCGCTCTGCTAAAGCATTGCTTCGTAATGGGGCAACATTCTGTATCTCTCTCTGGCACAGCCCGGCTGCCAAATTGGAAACGTCCAGAGATTGCGCCCACAGGAAAGCTGCCAGCACTGAAAGCTCTAGCTGGTTTTCACTGTCCCTTGGAGCTGCATTCGCTGCCACACAGACATTCGCGCTCTGCTAAAGCATTGCTTTGTAATGGGGCAACACTCTGTATCTCTCTCTGGCAGAGCCCGGCTGCCAAATTGGAAACGTCCAGAGATTGCGCCCACAGGAAAGCTGCCAGCACTGAAAGCTCTAGCTGGTTTTCACTGTCCCTTGGAACTGCATTCGCTGCCACACAGACATTCGCGCTCTGCTAAAGCATTGCTTCGTAATGGGGCAACACTCTGTATCTCTCTCTGGCAGAGCCCGGCTGCCAAATTGGAAACGTCCAGACATTGCGCCCACAGGAAAGCTGCCAGCACTGAAAGCTCTAGCTGGTTTTCACTGTCCCTTGGAACTGCATTCGCTGCCACACAGACATTCGCGCTCTGCTAAAGCATTGCTTCGTAATGGGGCAACATTCTGTATCTCTCTCTGGCAGAGCCCTGCTGCCAAATTGGAAACGTCCAGAGATTGCGCCCACAGGAAAGCTGCCAGCACTGAAAGCTCTAGCTGGTTTTCACTGTCCCTTGGAACTGCATTCGCTGCCACACAGACATTCGCGCTCTGCTAAAGCATTGCTTCCTAATGGGGCAACACTCTGTATCTCTCTCTGGCAGAGCCCGGCTGCCAAATTGGAAACGTCCAGAGATTGCGCCCACAGGAAAGCTGCCAGCACTGAAAGCTCTAGCTGGTTTTCACTGTCCCTTGGAACTGCATTCGCTGCCACACAGACATTCGCGCTCTGCTAAAGCATTGCTTCCTAATGGGGAAACACTCTGTATCTCTCCCTGGCAGAGCCCGGCTGCCAAATTGGAAACGTCCAGAGATTTCGCCCACAGGAAAGCTGCCAGCACTGAAAGCTCTAGCTGGTTTTCACTGTCCCTTGGAGCTGCATTCGCTGCCACACAGACATTCGCGCTCTGCTAAAGCATTGCTACGTAATGGGGAACATTCTGTATCTCTCTCTGGCAGAGCCCGGCTGCCAAATTGGAAACGTCCAGAGATTGCGCCCACAGGAAAGCTGCCAGCACTGAAAGCTCTAGCTGGTTTTCACTGTCCCTTGGAGCTGCATTCGCTGCCACACAGACATTCGCGCTCTGCTAAAGCATTGCTTTGTAATGGGGCAACACTCTGTATCACTCTCTGGCAGAGCCCGGCTGCCAAATTGGAAACGTCCAGAGATTGCGCCCACAGGAAAGCTGCCAGCACTGAAAGCTCTAGCTGGTTTTCACTGTCCCTTGGAACTGCATTCGCTGCCACACAGACATTCGCGCTCTGCTAAAGCATTGCTTCGTAATGGGGCAACACTCTGTATCTCTCTCTGGCAGAGCCCGGCTGCCAAATTGTAAACGTCCAG
Organism: Mycteria americana; assembly: GCF_035582795.1. NCBI lineage: Eukaryota > Metazoa > Chordata > Aves > Ciconiiformes > Ciconiidae > Mycteria > Mycteria americana. The sequence continues at coordinate 15,160 of NW_027445657.1, forward strand.
ACATTGCGCCCACAGGAAAGCTGCCAGCACTGAAAGCTCTAGCTGGTTTTCACTGTCCCTTGGAACTGCATTCGCTGCCACACAGACATTCGCGCTCTGCTAAAGCATTGCTTCGTAATGGGGCAACATTCTGTATCTCTCTCTGGCACAGCCCGGCTGCCAAATTGGAAACGTCCAGAGATTGCGCCCACAGGAAAGCTGCCAGCACTGAAAGCTCTAGCTGGTTTTCACTGTCCCTTGGAACTGCATTCGCTGCCACACAGACATTCGCGCTCTGCTAAAGCATTGCTTCCTAATGGGGCAACACTCTGTATCTCTCCCTGGCAGAGCCCGGCTGCCAAATTGGAAACGTCCAGAGATTTCGCCCACAGGAAAGCTGCCAGCACTGAAAGCTCTAGCTGGTTTTCACTGTCCCTTGGAGCTGCATTCGCTGCCACACAGACATTCGCGCTCTGCTAAAGCATTGCTTCGTAATGGGGCAACACTCTGTCTCTCTCTCTGGCAGAGCCCGGCTGCCAAATTGGAAACGTCCAGAGATTGCGCCCACAGGAAAGCTGCCAGCACTGAAAGCTCTAGCTGGTTTTCACTGTCCCTTGGAACTGCATTCGCTGCCACACAGACATTCGCGCTCTGCTAAAGCATTGCTTCCTAATGGGGAAACACTCTGTATCTCTCCCTGGCAGAGCCCGGCTGCCAAATTGGAAACGTCCAGAGATTGCGCCCACAGGAAAGCTGCCAGCACTGAAAGCTCTAGCTGGTTTTCACTGTCCCTTGGAACTGCATTCGCTGCCACACGGACATTCGCGCTCTGCTAAAGCATTGCTTCCTAATGGGGCAACACTCTGTATCTCTCTCTGGCAGAGCCCGGCTGCCAAATTGGAAACGTCCAGAGATTGCGCCCACAGGAAAGCTGCCAGCACTGAAAGCTCTAGCTGGTTTTCACTGTCCCTTGGAACTGCATTCGCTGCCACACAGACATTCGCGCTCTGCTAAAGCATTGCTTCGTAATGGGGCAACATTCTGTATCTCTCTCTGGCAGAGCCCGGCTGCCAAATTGGAAACGTCCAGAGATTGCGCCCACAGGAAAGCTGCCAGCACTGAAAGCTCTAGCTGGTTTTCACTGTCCCTTGGAGCTGCATTCGCTGCCACACAGACATTCGCGCTCTGCTAAAGCATTGCTTCGTAATGGGGCAACACTCTGTATCTCTCTCTGGCAGAGCCCGGCTGCCAAATTGGAAACGTCCAGACATTGCGCCCACAGGAAAGCTGCCAGCACTGAAAGCTCTAGCTGGTTTTCACTGTCCCTTGGAACTGCATTCGCTGCCACACAGACATTCGCGCTCTGCTAAAGCATTGCTTCGTAATGGGGCAACATTCTGTATCTCTCTCTGGCACAGCCCGGCTGCCAAATTGGAAACGTCCAGAGATTGCGCCCACAGGAAAGCTGCCAGCACTGAAAGCTCTAGCTGGTTTTCACTGTCCCTTGGAGCTGCATTCGCTGCCACACAGACATTCGCGCTCTGCTAAAGCATTGCTTTGTAATGGGGCAACACTCTGTATCTCTCTCTGGCAGAGCCCGGCTGCCAAATTGGAAACGTCCAGAGATTGCGCCCACAGGAAAGCTGCCAGCACTGAAAGCTCTAGCTGGTTTTCACTGTCCCTTGGAACTGCATTCGCTGCCACACAGACATTCGCGCTCTGCTAAAGCATTGCTTCCTAATGGGGCAACACTCTGTATCTCTCTCTGGCAGAGCCCGGCTGCCAAATTGTAAACGTCCAGACATTGCGCCCACAGGAAAGCTGCCAGCACTGAAAGCTCTAGCTGGTTTTCACTGTCCCTTGGAACTGCATTCGCTGCCACACAGACATTCGCGCTCTGCTAAAGCATTGCTTCGTAATGGGGCAACATTCTGTATCTCTCTCTGGCAGAGCCCTGCTGCCAAATTGGAAACGTCCAGAGATTGCGCCCACAGGAAAGCTGCCAGCACTGAAAGCTCTAGCTGGTTTTCACTGTCCCTTGGAACTGCATTCGCTGCCACACAGACATTCGCGCTCTGCTAAAGCATTGCTTCCTAATGGGGCAACACTCTGTATCTCTCTCTGGCAGAGCCCGGCTGCCAAATTGGAAACGTCCAGAGATTGCGCCCACAGGAAAGCTGCCAGCACTGAAAGCTCTAGCTGGTTTTCACTGTCCCTTGGAACTGCATTCGCTGCCACACAGACATTCGCGCTCTGCTAAAGCATTGCTTCCTAATGGGGAAACACTCTGTATCTCTCCCTGGCAGAGCCCGGCTGCCAAATTGGAAACGTCCAGAGATTTCGCCCACAGGAAAGCTGCCAGCACTGAAAGCTCTAGCTGGTTTTCACTGTCCCTTGGAGCTGCATTCGCTGCCACACAGACATTCGCGCTCTGCTAAAGCATTGCTTCGTAATGGGGCAACACTCTGTCTCTCTCTCTGGCAGAGCCCGGCTGCCAAATTGGAAACGTCCAGAGATTGCGCCCACAGGAAAGCTGCCAGCACTGAAAGCTCTAGCTGGTTTTCACTGTCCCTTGGAACTGCATTCGCTGCCACACAGACATTCGCGCTCTGCTAAAGCATTGCTTCGTAATGGGGCAACATTCTGTATCTCTCTCTGGCAGAGCCCGGCTGCCAAATTGGAAACGTCCAGAGATTTCGCCCACAGGAAAGCTGCCAGCACTGAAAGCTCTAGCTGGTTTTCACTGTCCCTTGGAGCTGCATTCGCTGCCACACAGACATTCGCGCTCTGCTAAAGCATTGCTTCGTAATGGGGCAACACTCTGTCTCTCTCTCTGGCAGAGCCCGGCTGCCAAATTGGAAACGTCCAGAGATTGCGCCCACAGGAAAGCTGCCAGCACTGAAAGCTCTAGCTGGTTTTCACTGTCCCTTGGAACTGCATTCGCTGCCACACAGACATTCGCGCTCTGCTAAAGCATTGCTTCGTAATGGGGCAACACTCTGTATCTCTCTCTGGCACAGCCCGGCTGCCAAATTGGAAACGTCCAGAGATTGCGCCCACAGGAAAGCTGCCAGCACTGAAAGCTCTAGCTGGTTTTCACTGTCCCTTGGAGCTGCATTCGCTGCCACACAGACATTCGCGCTCTGCTAAAGCATTGCTTTGTAATGGGGCAACACTCTGTATCTCTCTCTGGCAGAGCCCGGCTGCCAAATTGGAAACGTCCAGAGATTGCGCCCACAGGAAAGCTGCCAGCACTGAAAGCTCTAGCTGGTTTTCACTGTCCCTTGGAACTGCATTCGCTGCCACACAGACATTCGCGCTCTGCTAAAGCATTGCTTCGTAATGGGGCAACACTCTGTATCTCTCTCTGGCAGAGCCCGGCTGCCAAATTGTAAACGTCCAGACATTGCGCCCACAGGAAAGCTGCCAGCACTGAAAGCTCTAGCTGGTTTTCACTGTCCCTTGGAACTGCATTCGCTGCCACACAGACATTCGCGCTCTGCTAAAGCATTGCTTCGTAATGGGGCAACATTCTGTATCTCTCTCTGGCAGAGCCCGGCTGCCAAATTGGAAACGTCCAGAGATTGCGCCCACAGGAAAGCTGCCAGCACTGAAAGCTCTAGCTGGTTTTCACTGTCCCTTGGAACTGCATTCGCTGCCACACAGACATTCGCGCTCTGCTAAAGCATTGCTTCCTAATGGGGCAACACTCTGTATCTCTCTCTGGCAGAGCCCGGCTGCCAAATTGGAAACGTCCAGAGATTGCGCCCACAGGAAAGCTGCCAGCACTGAAAGCTCTAGCTGGTTTTCACTGTCCCTTGGAACTGCATTCGCTGCCACACAGACATTCGCGCTCTGCTAAAGCATTGCTTCCTAATGGGGAAACACTCTGTATCTCTCTCTGGCAGAGCCCGGCTGCCAAATTGGAAACGTCCAGAGATTGCGCCCACAGGGAAGCTGCCAGCACTGAAAGCTCTAGCTGGTTTTCACTGTCCCTTGGAGCTGCATTCGCTGCCACACAGACATTCGCGCTCTGCTAAAGCATTGCTTCGTAATGGGGCAACATTCTGTATCTCTCTCTGGCACAGCCCGGCTGCCAAATTGGAAACGTCCAGAGATTGCGCCCACAGGAAAGCTGCCAGCACTGAAAGCTCTAGCTGGTTTTCACTGTCCCTTGGAACTGCATTCGCTGCCACACAGACATTCGCGCTCTGCTAAAGCATTGCTTCCTAATGGGGCAACACTCTGTATCTCTCTCTGGCAGAGCCCGGCTGCCAAATTGGAAACGTCCAGAGATTGCGCCCACAGGAAAGCTGCCAGCACTGAAAGCTCTAGCTGATTTTCACTGTCCCTTGGAGCTGCATTCGCTGCCACACAGACATTCGCGCTCTGCTAAAGCATTGCTTCGTAATGGGGCAACACTCTGTATCTCTCTCTGGCAGAGCCCGGCTGCCAAATTGGAAACGTCCAGAGATTGCGCCCACAGGAAAGCTGCCAGCACTGAAAGCTCTAGCTGGTTTTCACTGTCCCTTGGAACTGCATTCGCTGCCACACAGACATTCGCGCTCTGCTAAAGCATTGCTTCGTAATGGGGCAACATTCTGTATCTCTCTCTGGCACAGCCCGGCTGCCAAATTGGAAACGTCCAGAGATTGCGCCCACAGGAAAGCTGCCAGCACTGAAAGCTCTAGCTGGTTTTCACTGTCCCTTGGAGCTGCATTCGCTGCCACACAGACATTCGCGCTCTGCTAAAGCATTGCTTCCTAATGGGGCAACACTCTGTATCTCTCTCTGGCAGAGCCCGGCTGCCAAATTGTAAACGTCCAGACATTGCGCCCACAGGAAAGCTGCCAGCACTGAAAGCTCTAGCTGGTTTTCACTGTCCCTTGGAACTGCATTCGCTGCCACACAGACATTCGCGCTCTGCTAAAGCATTGCTTCGTAATGGGGCAACATTCTGTATCTCTCTCTGGCAGAGCCCGGCTGCCAAATTGGAAACGTCCAGAGATTGCGCCCACAGGAAAGCTGCCAGCACTGAAAGCTCTAGCTGGTTTTCACTGTCCCTTGGAACTGCATTCGCTGCCACACAGACATTCGCGCTCTGCTAAAGCATTGCTTCCTAATGGGGCAACACTCTGTATCTCTCTCTGGCAGAGCCCGGCTGCCAAATTGGAAACGTCCAGAGATTGCGCCCACAGGAAAGCTGCCAGCACTGAAAGCTCTAGCTGGTTTTCACTGTCCCTTGGAGCTGCATTCGCTGCCACACAGACATTCGCGCTCTGCTAAAGCTTTGCTTCCTAATGGGGCAACACTCTGTCTCTCTCTCTGGCAGAGCCCGGCTGCCAAATTGGAAACGTCCAGAGATTGCGCCCACAGGAAAGCTGCCAGCACTGAAAGCTCTAGCTGGTTTTCACTGTCCCTTGGAACTGCATTCGCTGCCACACAGACATTCGCGCTCTGCTAAAGCATTGCTTCGTAATGGGGCAACACTCTGTATCTCTCTCTGGCAGAGCCCGGCTGCCAAATTGGAAACGTCCAGAGATTGCGCCCACAGGAAAGCTGCCAGCACTGAAAGCTCTAGCTGGTTTTCACTGTCCCTTGGAACTGCATTCGCTGCCACACAGACATTCGCGCTCTGCTAAAGCATTGCTTCCTAATGGGGCAACACTCTGTATCTCTCTCTGGCAGAGCCCGGCTGCCAAATTGGAAACGTCCAGAGATTGCGCCCACAGGAAAGCTGCCAGCACTGAATGCTCTAGCTGGTTTTCACTGTCCCTTGGAACTGCATTCGCTGCCACACAGACATTCGCGCTCTGCTAAAGCATTGCTTCGTAATGGGGCAACACTCTGTATCTCTCTCTGGCAGAGCCCGGCTGCCAAATTGGAAACGTCCAGAGATTGCGCCCACAGGAAAGCTGCCAGCACTGAAAGCTCTAGCTGGTTTTCACTGTCCCTTGGAACTGCATTCGCTGCCACACAGACATTCGCGCTCTGCTAAAGCATTGCTTCCTAATGGGGCAACACTCTGTATCTCTCTCTGGCAGAGCCCGGCTGCCAAATTGGAAACGTCCAGAGATTGCGCCCACAGGAAAGCTGCCAGCACTGAAAGCTCTAGCTGGTTTTCACTGTCCCTTGGAGCTGCATTCGCTGCCACACAGACATTCGCGCTCTGCTAAAGCATTGCTTCGTAATGGGGCAACACTCTGTATCTCTCTCTGGCAGAGCCCGGCTGCCAAATTGGAAACGTCCAGAGATTGCGCCCACAGGAAAGCTGCCAGCACTGAAAGCTCTAGCTGGTTTTCACTGTCCCTTGGAACTGCATTCGCTGCCACACAGACATTCGCGCTCTGCTAAAGCATTGCTTCGTAATGGGGCAACATTCTGTATCTCTCTCTGGCACAGCCCGGCTGCCAAATTGGAAACGTCCAGAGATTGCGCCCACAGGAAAGCTGCCAGCACTGAAAGCTCTAGCTGGTTTTCACTGTCCCTTGGAACTGCATTCGCTGCCACACAGACATTCGCGCTCTGCTAAAGCATTGCTACGTAATGGGGAACATTCTGTATCTCTCTCTGGCAGAGCCCGGCTGCCAAATTGGAAACGTCCAGAGATTGCGCCCACAGGAAAGCTGCCAGCACTGAAAGCTCTAGCTGGTTTTCACTGTCCCTTGGAACTGCATTCGCTGCCACACAGACATTCGCGCTCTGCTAAAGCATTGCTTTGTAATGGGGCAACACTCTGTATCTCTCTCTGGCAGAGCCCGGCTGCCAAATTGGAAACGTCCAGAGATTGCGCCCACAGGAAAGCTGCCAGCACTGAAAGCTCTAGCTGGTTTTCACTGTCCCTTGGAACTGCATTCGCTGCCACACAGACATTCGCGCTCTGCTAAAGCATTGCTTCGTAATGGGGCAACACTCTGTATCTCTCTCTGGCAGAGCCCGGCTGCCAAATTGTAAACGTCCAGACATTGCGCCCACAGGAAAGCTGCCAGCACTGAAAGCTCTAGCTGGTTTTCACTGTCCCTTGGAACTGCATTCGCTGCCACACAGACATTCGCGCTCTGCTAAAGCATTGCTTCGTAATGGGGCAACATTCTGTATCTCTCTCTGGCACAGCCCGGCTGCCAAATTGGAAACGTCCAGAGATTGCGCCCACAGGAAAGCTGCCAGCACTGAAAGCTCTAGCTGGTTTTCACTGTCCCTTGGAACTGCATTCGCTGCCACACAGACATTCGCGCTCTGCTAAAGCATTGCTACGTAATGGGGCAACATTCTGTATCTCTCTCTGGCAGAGCCCGGCTGCCAAATTGGAAACGTCCAGAGATTGCGCCCACAGGAAAGCTGCCAGCACTGAAAGCTCTAGCTGGTTTTCACTGTCCCTTGGAACTGCATTCGCTGCCACACAGACATTCGCGCTCTGCTAAAGCATTGCTTCGTAATGGGGCAACACTCTGTATCTCTCTCTGGCAGAGCCCGGCTGCCAAATTGGAAACGTCCAGAGATTGCGCCCACAGGAAAGCTGCCAGCACTGAAAGCTCTAGCTGGTTTTCACTGTCCCTTGGAACTGCATTCGCTGCCACACAGACATTCGCGCTCTGCTAAAGCATTGCTTCGTAATGGGGCAACACTCTGTATCTCTCTCTGGCAGAGCCCGGCTGCCAAATTGGAAACGTCCAGACATTGCGCCCACAGGAAAGCTGCCAGCACTGAAAGCTCTAGCTGGTTTTCACTGTCCCTTGGAACTGCATTCGCTGCCACACAGACATTCGCGCTCTGCTAAAGCATTGCTTCGTAATGGGGCAACATTCTGTATCTCTCTCTGGCAGAGCCCGGCTGCCAAATTGGAAACGTCCAGAGATTGCGCCCACAGGAAAGCTGCCAGCACTGAAAGCTCTAGCTGGTTTTCACTGTCCCTTGGAACTGCATTCGCTGCCACACAGACATTCGCGCTCTGCTAAAGCATTGCTTCCTAATGGGGCAACACTCTGTATCTCTCCCTGGCAGAGCCCGGCTGCCAAATTGGAAACGTCCAGAGATTTCGCCCACAGGAAAGCTGCCAGCACTGAAAGCTCTAGCTGGTTTTCACTGTCCCTTGGAGCTGCATTCGCTGCCACACAGACATTCGCGCTCTGCTAAAGCATTGCTTCGTAATGGGGCAACACTCTGTCTCTCTCTCTGGCAGAGCCCGGCTGCCAAATTGGAAACGTCCAGAGATTGCGCCCACAGGAAAGCTGCCAGCACTGAAAGCTCTAGCTGGTTTTCACTGTCCCTTGGAACTGCATTCGCTGCCACACAGACATTCGCGCTCTGCTAAAGCATTGCTTCCTAATGGGGAAACACTCTGTATCTCTCCCTGGCAGAGCCCGGCTGCCAAATTGGAAACGTCCAGAGATTGCGCCCACAGGAAAGCTGCCAGCACTGAAAGCTCTAGCTGGTTTTCACTGTCCCTTGGAACTGCATTCGCTGCCTCACAGACATTCGCGCTCTGCTAAAGCATTGCTTCCTAATGGGGCAACACTCTGTATCTCTCTCTGGCAGAGCCCGGCTGCCAAATTGGAAACGTCCAGAGATTGCGCCCACAGGAAAGCTGCCAGCACTGAAAGCTCTAGCTGGTTTTCACTGTCCCTTGGAACTGCATTCGCTGCCACACAGACATTCGCGCTCTGCTAAAGCTTAACTTGGTAATTGGGCAACATTCTGTATCTCTCTCTGGCAGAGCCCGGCTGCCAAATTGGAAACGTCCAGAGATTGCGCCCACAGGAAAGCTGCCAGCACTGAAAGCTCTAGCTGGTTTTCACTGTCCCTTGGAACTGCATTCGCTGCCACACAGACATTCGCGCTCTGCTAAAGCATTGCTTCCTAATGGGGCAACACTCTGTATCTCTCTGTGGCAGAGCCCGGCTGCCAAATTGGAAACGTCCAGAGATTGCGCCCACAGGAAAGCTGCCAGCACTGAAAGCTCTAGCTGGTTTTCACTGTCCCTTGGAACTGCATTCGCTGCCACACGGACATTCGCGCTCTGCTAAAGCATTGCTTCGTAATGGGGCAACATTCTGTATCTCTCTCTGGCAGAGCCCGGCTGCCAAATTGGAAACGTCCAGAGATTGCGCCCACAGGAAAGCTGCCAGCACTGAAAGCTCTAGCTGGTTTTCACTGTCCCTTGGAGCTGCATTCGCTGCCACACAGACATTCGCGCTCTGCTAAAGCATTGCTTCGTAATGGGGCAACACTCTGTATCTCTCTCTGGCAGAGCCCGGCTGCCAAATTGGAAACGTCCAGAGATTGCGCCCACAGGAAAGCTGCCAGCACTGAAAGCTCTAGCTGGTTTTCACTGTCCCTTGGAACTGCATTCGCTGCCACACAGACATTCGCGCTCTGCTAAAGCATTGCTTCGTAATGGGGCAACATTCTGTATCTCTCTCTGGCACAGCCCGGCTGCCAAATTGGAAACGTCCAGAGATTGCGCCCACAGGAAAGCTGCCAGCACTGAAAGCTCTAGCTGGTTTTCACTGTCCCTTGGAGCTGCATTCGCTGCCACACAGACATTCGCGCTCTGCTAAAGCATTGCTTTGTAATGGGGCAACACTCTGTATCTCTCTCTGGCAGAGCCCGGCTGCCAAATTGGAAACGTCCAGAGATTGCGCCCACAGGAAAGCTGCCAGCACTGAAAGCTCTAGCTGGTTTTCACTGTCCCTTGGAACTGCATTCGCTGCCACACAGACATTCGCGCTCTGCTAAAGCATTGCTTCGTAATGGGGCAACACTCTGTATCTCTCTCTGGCAGAGCCCGGCTGCCAAATTGGAAACGTCCAGACATTGCGCCCACAGGAAAGCTGCCAGCACTGAAAGCTCTAGCTGGTTTTCACTGTCCCTTGGAACTGCATTCGCTGCCACACAGACATTCGCGCTCTGCTAAAGCATTGCTTCGTAATGGGGCAACATTCTGTATCTCTCTCTGGCAGAGCCCTGCTGCCAAATTGGAAACGTCCAGAGATTGCGCCCACAGGAAAGCTGCCAGCACTGAAAGCTCTAGCTGGTTTTCACTGTCCCTTGGAACTGCATTCGCTGCCACACAGACATTCGCGCTCTGCTAAAGCATTGCTTCCTAATGGGGCAACACTCTGTATCTCTCTCTGGCAGAGCCCGGCTGCCAAATTGGAAACGTCCAGAGATTGCGCCCACAGGAAAGCTGCCAGCACTGAAAGCTCTAGCTGGTTTTCACTGTCCCTTGGAACTGCATTCGCTGCCACACAGACATTCGCGCTCTGCTAAAGCATTGCTTCCTAATGGGGAAACACTCTGTATCTCTCCCTGGCAGAGCCCGGCTGCCAAATTGGAAACGTCCAGAGATTTCGCCCACAGGAAAGCTGCCAGCACTGAAAGCTCTAGCTGGTTTTCACTGTCCCTTGGAGCTGCATTCGCTGCCACACAGACATTCGCGCTCTGCTAAAGCATTGCTACGTAATGGGGAACATTCTGTATCTCTCTCTGGCAGAGCCCGGCTGCCAAATTGGAAACGTCCAGAGATTGCGCCCACAGGAAAGCTGCCAGCACTGAAAGCTCTAGCTGGTTTTCACTGTCCCTTGGAGCTGCATTCGCTGCCACACAGACATTCGCGCTCTGCTAAAGCATTGCTTTGTAATGGGGCAACACTCTGTATCACTCTCTGGCAGAGCCCGGCTGCCAAATTGGAAACGTCCAGAGATTGCGCCCACAGGAAAGCTGCCAGCACTGAAAGCTCTAGCTGGTTTTCACTGTCCCTTGGAACTGCATTCGCTGCCACACAGACATTCGCGCTCTGCTAAAGCATTGCTTCGTAATGGGGCAACACTCTGTATCTCTCTCTGGCAGAGCCCGGCTGCCAAATTGTAAACGTCCAGACATTGCGCCCACAGGAAAGCTGCCAGCACTGAAAGCTCTAGCTGGTTTTCACTGTCCCTTGGAACTGCATTCGCTGCCACACAGACATTCGCGCTCTGCTAAAGCATTGCTTCGTAATGGGGCAACATTCTGTATCTCTCTCTGGCACAGCCCGGCTGCCAAATTGGAAACGTCCAGAGATTGCGCCCACAGGAAAGCTGCCAGCACTGAAAGCTCTAGCTGGTTTTCACTGTCCCTTGGAACTGCATTCGCTGCCACACAGACATTCGCGCTCTGCTAAAGCATTGCTTCCTAATGGGGCAACACTCTGTATCTCTCCCTGGCAGAGCCCGGCTGCCAAATTGGAAACGTCCAGAGATTTCGCCCACAGGAAAGCTGCCAGCACTGAAAGCTCTAGCTGGTTTTCACTGTCCCTTGGAGCTGCATTCGCTGCCACACAGACATTCGCGCTCTGCTAAAGCATTGCTTCGTAATGGGGCAACACTCTGTCTCTCTCTCTGGCAGAGCCCGGCTGCCAAATTGGAAACGTCCAGAGATTGCGCCCACAGGAAAGCTGCCAGCACTGAAAGCTCTAGCTGGTTTTCACTGTCCCTTGGAACTGCATTCGCTGCCACACAGACATTCGCGCTCTGCTAAAGCATTGCTTCCTAATGGGGAAACACTCTGTATCTCTCCCTGGCAGAGCCCGGCTGCCAAATTGGAAACGTCCAGAGATTGCGCCCACAGGAAAGCTGCCAGCACTGAAAGCTCTAGCTGGTTTTCACTGTCCCTTGGAACTGCATTCGCTGCCACACAGACATTCGCGCTCTGCTAAAGCATTGCTTCCTAATGGGGCAACACTCTGTATCTCTCTCTGGCAGAGCCCGGCTGCCAAATTGGAAACGTCCAGAGATTGCGCCCACAGGAAAGCTGCCAGCACTGAAAGCTCTAGCTGGTTTTCACTGTCCCTTGGAACTGCATTCGCTGCCACACAGACATTCGCGCTCTGCTAAAGCATTGCTTCGTAATGGGGCAACATTCTGTATCTCTCTCTGGCAGAGCCCGGCTGCCAAATTGGAAACGTCCAGAGATTGCGCCCACAGGAAAGCTGCCAGCACTGAAAGCTCTAGCTGGTTTTCACTGTCCCTTGGAGCTGCATTCGCTGCCACACAGACATTCGCGCTCTGCTAAAGCATTGCTTCGTAATGGGGCAACACTCTGTATCTCTCTCTGGCAGAGCCCGGCTGCCAAATTGGAAACGTCCAGACATTGCGCCCACAGGAAAGCTGCCAGCACTGAAAGCTCTAGCTGGTTTTCACTGTCCCTTGGAACTGCATTCGCTGCCACACAGACATTCGCGCTCTGCTAAAGCATTGCTTCGTAATGGGGCAACATTCTGTATCTCTCTCTGGCACAGCCCGGCTGCCAAATTGGAAACGTCCAGAGATTGCGCCCACAGGAAAGCTGCCAGCACTGAAAGCTCTAGCTGGTTTTCACTGTCCCTTGGAGCTGCATTCGCTGCCACACAGACATTCGCGCTCTGCTAAAGCATTGCTTTGTAATGGGGCAACACTCTGTATCTCTCTCTGGCAGAGCCCGGCTGCCAAATTGGAAACGTCCAGAGATTGCGCCCACAGGAAAGCTGCCAGCACTGAAAGCTCTAGCTGGTTTTCACTGTCCCTTGGAACTGCATTCGCTGCCACACAGACATTCGCGCTCTGCTAAAGCATTGCTTCCTAATGGGGCAACACTCTGTATCTCTCTCTGGCAGAGCCCGGCTGCCAAATTGTAAACGTCCAGACATTGCGCCCACAGGAAAGCTGCCAGCACTGAAAGCTCTAGCTGGTTTTCACTGTCCCTTGGAACTGCATTCGCTGCCACACAGACATTCGCGCTCTGCTAAAGCATTGCTTCGTAATGGGGCAACATTCTGTATCTCTCTCTGGCAGAGCCCTGCTGCCAAATTGGAAACGTCCAGAGATTGCGCCCACAGGAAAGCTGCCAGCACTGAAAGCTCTAGCTGGTTTTCACTGTCCCTTGGAACTGCATTCGCTGCCACACAGACATTCGCGCTCTGCTAAAGCATTGCTTCCTAATGGGGCAACACTCTGTATCTCTCTCTGGCAGAGCCCGGCTGCCAAATTGGAAACGTCCAGAGATTGCGCCCACAGGAAAGCTGCCAGCACTGAAAGCTCTAGCTGGTTTTCACTGTCCCTTGGAACTGCATTCGCTGCCACACAGACATTCGCGCTCTGCTAAAGCATTGCTTCCTAATGGGGAAACACTCTGTATCTCTCCCTGGCAGAGCCCGGCTGCCAAATTGGAAACGTCCAGAGATTTCGCCCACAGGAAAGCTGCCAGCACTGAAAGCTCTAGCTGGTTTTCACTGTCCCTTGGAGCTGCATTCGCTGCCACACAGACATTCGCGCTCTGCTAAAGCATTGCTTCGTAATGGGGCAACACTCTGTCTCTCTCTCTGGCAGAGCCCGGCTGCCAAATTGGAAACGTCCAGAGATTGCGCCCACAGGAAAGCTGCCAGCACTGAAAGCTCTAGCTGGTTTTCACTGTCCCTTGGAACTGCATTCGCTGCCACACAGACATTCGCGCTCTGCTAAAGCATTGCTTCGTAATGGGGCAACATTCTGTATCTCTCTCTGGCAGAGCCCGGCTGCCAAATTGGAAACGTCCAGAGATTTCGCCCACAGGAAAGCTGCCAGCACTGAAAGCTCTAGCTGGTTTTCACTGTCCCTTGGAGCTGCATTCGCTGCCACACAGACATTCGCGCTCTGCTAAAGCATTGCTTCGTAATGGGGCAACACTCTGTCTCTCTCTCTGGCAGAGCCCGGCTGCCAAATTGGAAACGTCCAGAGATTGCGCCCACAGGAAAGCTGCCAGCACTGAAAGCTCTAGCTGGTTTTCACTGTCCCTTGGAACTGCATTCGCTGCCACACAGACATTCGCGCTCTGCTAAAGCATTGCTTCGTAATGGGGCAACACTCTGTATCTCTCTCTGGCACAGCCCGGCTGCCAAATTGGAAACGTCCAGAGATTGCGCCCACAGGAAAGCTGCCAGCACTGAAAGCTCTAGCTGGTTTTCACTGTCCCTTGGAGCTGCATTCGCTGCCACACAGACATTCGCGCTCTGCTAAAGCATTGCTTTGTAATGGGGCAACACTCTGTATCTCTCTCTGGCAGAGCCCGGCTGCCAAATTGGAAACGTCCAGAGATTGCGCCCACAGGAAAGCTGCCAGCACTGAAAGCTCTAGCTGGTTTTCACTGTCCCTTGGAACTGCATTCGCTGCCACACAGACATTCGCGCTCTGCTAAAGCATTGCTTCGTAATGGGGCAACACTCTGTATCTCTCTCTGGCAGAGCCCGGCTGCCAAATTGTAAACGTCCAGACATTGCGCCCACAGGAAAGCTGCCAGCACTGAAAGCTCTAGCTGGTTTTCACTGTCCCTTGGAACTGCATTCGCTGCCACACAGACATTCGCGCTCTGCTAAAGCATTGCTTCGTAATGGGGCAACATTCTGTATCTCTCTCTGGCAGAGCCCGGCTGCCAAATTGGAAACGTCCAGAGATTGCGCCCACAGGAAAGCTGCCAGCACTGAAAGCTCTAGCTGGTTTTCACTGTCCCTTGGAACTGCATTCGCTGCCACACAGACATTCGCGCTCTGCTAAAGCATTGCTTCCTAATGGGGCAACACTCTGTATCTCTCTCTGGCAGAGCCCGGCTGCCAAATTGGAAACGTCCAGAGATTGCGCCCACAGGAAAGCTGCCAGCACTGAAAGCTCTAGCTGGTTTTCACTGTCCCTTGGAACTGCATTCGCTGCCACACAGACATTCGCGCTCTGCTAAAGCATTGCTTCCTAATGGGGAAACACTCTGTATCTCTCCCTGGCAGAGCCCGGCTGCCAAATTGGAAACGTCCAGAGATTTCGCCCACAGGAAAGCTGCCAGCACTGAAAGCTCTAGCTGGTTTTCACTGTCCCTTGGAGCTGCATTCGCTGCCACACAGACATTCGCGCTCTGCTAAAGCATTGCTTCGTAATGGGGCAACACTCTGTCTCTCTCTCTGGCAGAGCCCGGCTGCCAAATTGGAAACGTCCAGAGATTGCGCCCACAGGAAAGCTGCCAGCACTGAAAGCTCTAGCTGGTTTTCACTGTCCCTTGGAACTGCATTCGCTGCCACACAGACATTCGCGCTCTGCTAAAGCATTGCTTCGTAATGGGGCAACACTCTGTATCTCTCTCTGGCAGAGCCCGGCTGCCAAATTGGAAACGTCCAGAGATTGCGCCCACAGGAAAGCTGCCAGCACTGAAAGCTCTAGCTGGTTTTCACTGTCCCTTGGAGCTGCATTCGCTGCCACACAGACATTCGCGCTCTGCTAAAGCATTGCTTCGTAATGGGGCAACACTCTGTCTCTCTCTCTGGCAGAGCCCGGCTGCCAAATTGGAAACGTCCAGAGATTGCGCCCACAGGAAAGCTGCCAGCACTGAAAGCTCTAGCTGGTTTTCACTGTCCCTTGGAACTGCATTCGCTGCCACACAGACATTCGCGCTCTGCTAAAGCATTGCTTCGTAATGGGGCAACACTCTGTATCTCTCTCTGGCAGAGCCCGGCTGCCAAATTGGAAACGTCCAGAGATTGCGCCCACAGGAAAGCTGCCAGCACTGAAAGCTCTAGCTGGTTTTCACTGTCCCTTGGAACTGCATTCGCTGCCACACAGACATTCGCGCTCTGCTAAAGCATTGCTTCCTAATGGGGCAACACTCTGTATCTCTCTCTGGCAGAGCCCGGCTGCCAAATTGTAAACGTCCAGACATTGCGCCCACAGGAAAGCTGCCAGCACTGAAAGCTCTAGCTGGTTTTCACTGTCCCTTGGAACTGCATTCGCTGCCACACAGACATTCGCGCTCTGCTAAAGCATTGCTTCGTAATGGGGCAACATTCTGTATCTCTCTCTGGCAGAGCCCGGCTGCCAAATTGGAAACGTCCAGAGATTGCGCCCACAGGAAAGCTGCCAGCACTGAAAGCTCTAGCTGGTTTTCACTGTCCCTTGGAGCTGCATTCGCTGCCACACAGACATTCGCGCTCTGCTAAAGCTTTGCTTCCTAATGGGGCAACACTCTGTCTCTCTCTCTGGCAGAGCCCGGCTGCCAAATTGGAAACGTCCAGAGATTGCGCCCACAGGAAAGCTGCCAGCACTGAAAGCTCTAGCTGGTTTTCACTGTCCCTTGGAACTGCATTCGCTGCCACACAGACATTCGCGCTCTGCTAAAGCATTGCTTCGTAATGGGGCAACACTCTGTATCTCTCTCTGGCAGAGCCCGGCTGCCAAATTGGAAACGTCCAGAGATTGCGCCCACAGGAAAGCTGCCAGCACTGAAAGCTCTAGCTGGTTTTCACTGTCCCTTGGAACTGCATTCGCTGCCACACAGACATTCGCGCTCTGCTAAAGCATTGCTTCGTAATGGGGCAACATTCTGTATCTCTCTCTGGCAGAGCCTGGCTGCCAAATTGGAAACGTCCAGAGATTTCGCCCACAGGAAAGCTGCCAGCACTGAAAGCTCTAGCTGGTTTTCACTGTCCCTTGGAGCTGCATTCGCTGCCACACAGACATTCGCGCTCTGCTAAAGCATTGCTTCCTAATGGGGCAACACTCTGTATCTCTCTCTGGCAGAGCCCGGCTGCCAAATTGGAAACGTCCAGAGATTGCGCCCACAGGAAAGCTGCCAGCACTGAAAGCTCTAGCTGGTTTTCACTGTCCCTTGGAACTGCATTCGCTGCCACACAGACATTCGCGCTCTGCTAAAGCATTGCTTCCTAATGGGGCAACACTCTGTATCTCTCTCTGGCAGAGCCCGGCTGCCAAATTGGAAACGTCCAGAGATTGCGCCCACAGGAAAGCTGCCAGCACTGAAAGCTCTAGCTGGTTTTCACTGTCCCTTGGAACTGCATTCGCTGCCACACAGACATTCGCGCTCTGCTAAAGCATTGCTTCGTAATGGGGCAACATTCTGTATCTCTCTCTGGCAGAGCCCGGCTGCCAAATTGGAAACGTCCAGAGATTGCGCCCACAGGAAAGCTGCCAGCACTGAAAGCTCTAGCTGGTTTTCACTGTCCCTTGGAGCTGCATTCGCTGCCACACAGACATTCGCGCTCTGCTAAAGCTTTGCTTCCTAATGGGGCAACACTCTGTCTCTCTCTCTGGCAGAGCCCGGCTGCCAAATTGGAAACGTCCAGAGATTGCGCCCACAGGA
Source organism: Mycteria americana (assembly GCF_035582795.1). Lineage (NCBI taxonomy): Eukaryota > Metazoa > Chordata > Aves > Ciconiiformes > Ciconiidae > Mycteria > Mycteria americana. The sequence continues at coordinate 32,263 of NW_027445657.1, forward strand.
AAGCTGCCAGCACTGAAAGCTCTAGCTGGTTTTCACTGTCCCTTGGAACTGCATTCGCTGCCACACAGACATTCGCGCTCTGCTAAAGCATTGCTTCGTAATGGGGCAACACTCTGTATCTCTCTCTGGCAGAGCCCGGCTGCCAAATTGGAAACGTCCAGAGATTGCGCCCACAGGAAAGCTGCCAGCACTGAAAGCTCTAGCTGGTTTTCACTGTCCCTTGGAACTGCATTCGCTGCCACACAGACATTCGCGCTCTGCTAAAGCATTGCTTCCTAATGGGGCAACACTCTGTATCTCTCTCTGGCAGAGCCCGGCTGCCAAATTGGAAACGTCCAGAGATTGCGCCCACAGGAAAGCTGCCAGCACTGAATGCTCTAGCTGGTTTTCACTGTCCCTTGGAACTGCATTCGCTGCCACACAGACATTCGCGCTCTGCTAAAGCATTGCTTCGTAATGGGGCAACACTCTGTATCTCTCTCTGGCAGAGCCCGGCTGCCAAATTGGAAACGTCCAGAGATTGCGCCCACAGGAAAGCTGCCAGCACTGAAAGCTCTAGCTGGTTTTCACTGTCCCTTGGAACTGCATTCGCTGCCACACAGACATTCGCGCTCTGCTAAAGCATTGCTTCCTAATGGGGCAACACTCTGTATCTCTCTCTGGCAGAGCCCGGCTGCCAAATTGGAAACGTCCAGAGATTGCGCCCACAGGAAAGCTGCCAGCACTGAAAGCTCTAGCTGATTTTCACTGTCCCTTGGAGCTGCATTCGCTGCCACACAGACATTCGCGCTCTGCTAAAGCATTGCTTCGTAATGGGGCAACACTCTGTATCTCTCTCTGGCAGAGCCCGGCTGCCAAATTGGAAACGTCCAGAGATTGCGCCCACAGGAAAGCTGCCAGCACTGAAAGCTCTAGCTGGTTTTCACTGTCCCTTGGAACTGCATTCGCTGCCACACAGACATTCGCGCTCTGCTAAAGCATTGCTTCGTAATGGGGCAACATTCTGTATCTCTCTCTGGCACAGCCCGGCTGCCAAATTGGAAACGTCCAGAGATTGCGCCCACAGGAAAGCTGCCAGCACTGAAAGCTCTAGCTGGTTTTCACTGTCCCTTGGAACTGCATTCGCTGCCACACAGACATTCGCGCTCTGCTAAAGCATTGCTACGTAATGGGGAACATTCTGTATCTCTCTCTGGCAGAGCCCGGCTGCCAAATTGGAAACGTCCAGAGATTGCGCCCACAGGAAAGCTGCCAGCACTGAAAGCTCTAGCTGGTTTTCACTGTCCCTTGGAGCTGCATTCGCTGCCACACAGACATTCGCGCTCTGCTAAAGCATTGCTTTGTAATGGGGCAACACTCTGTATCTCTCTCTGGCAGAGCCCGGCTGCCAAATTGGAAACGTCCAGAGATTGCGCCCACAGGAAAGCTGCCAGCACTGAAAGCTCTAGCTGGTTTTCACTGTCCCTTGGAACTGCATTCGCTGCCACACAGACATTCGCGCTCTGCTAAAGCATTGCTTCCTAATGGGGAAACACTCTGTATCTCTCCCTGGCAGAGCCCGGCTGCCAAATTGGAAACGTCCAGAGATTTCGCCCACAGGAAAGCTGCCAGCACTGAAAGCTCTAGCTGGTTTTCACTGTCCCTTGGAGCTGCATTCGCTGCCACACAGACATTCGCGCTCTGCTAAAGCATTGCTTCGTAATGGGGCAACACTCTGTCTCTCTCTCTGGCAGAGCCCGGCTGCCAAATTGGAAACGTCCAGAGATTGCGCCCACAGGAAAGCTGCCAGCACTGAAAGCTCTAGCTGGTTTTCACTGTCCCTTGGAACTGCATTCGCTGCCACACAGACATTCGCGCTCTGCTAAAGCATTGCTTCGTAATGGGGCAACATTCTGTATCTCTCTCTGGCAGAGCCTGGCTGCCAAATTGGAAACGTCCAGAGATTTCGCCCACAGGAAAGCTGCCAGCACTGAAAGCTCTAGCTGGTTTTCACTGTCCCTTGGAGCTGCATTCGCTGCCACACAGACATTCGCGCTCTGCTAAAGCATTGCTTCGTAATGGGGCAACACTCTGTCTCTCTCTCTGGCAGAGCCCGGCTGCCAAATTGGAAACGTCCAGAGATTGCGCCCACAGGAAAGCTGCCAGCACTGAAAGCTCTAGCTGGTTTTCACTGTCCCTTGGAACTGCATTCGCTGCCACACAGACATTCGCGCTCTGCTAAAGCATTGCTTCGTAATGGGGCAACACTCTGTATCTCTCTCTGGCAGAGCCCGGCTGCCAAATTGGAAACGTCCAGAGATTGCGCCCACAGGAAAGCTGCCAGCACTGAAAGCTCTAGCTGGTTTTCACTGTCCCTTGGAACTGCATTCGCTGCCACACAGACATTCGCGCTCTGCTAAAGCATTGCTTCGTAATGGGGCAACATTCTGTATCTCTCTCTGGCACAGCCCGGCTGCCAAATTGGAAACGTCCAGAGATTGCGCCCACAGGAAAGCTGCCAGCACTGAAAGCTCTAGCTGGTTTTCACTGTCCCTTGGAGCTGCATTCGCTGCCACACAGACATTCGCGCTCTGCTAAAGCATTGCTTTGTAATGGGGCAACACTCTGTATCTCTCTCTGGCAGAGCCCGGCTGCCAAATTGGAAACGTCCAGAGATTGCGCCCACAGGAAAGCTGCCAGCACTGAAAGCTCTAGCTGGTTTTCACTGTCCCTTGGAACTGCATTCGCTGCCACACAGACATTCGCGCTCTGCTAAAGCATTGCTTCCTAATGGGGCAACACTCTGTATCTCTCTCTGGCAGAGCCCGGCTGCCAAATTGGAAACGTCCAGACATTGCGCCCACAGGAAAGCTGCCAGCACTGAAAGCTCTAGCTGGTTTTCACTGTCCCTTGGAACTGCATTCGCTGCCACACAGACATTCGCGCTCTGCTAAAGCATTGCTTCGTAATGGGGCAACATTCTGTATCTCTCTCTGGCAGAGCCCGGCTGCCAAATTGGAAACGTCCAGAGATTGCGCCCACAGGAAAGCTGCCAGCACTGAAAGCTCTAGCTGGTTTTCACTGTCCCTTGGAACTGCATTCGCTGCCACACAGACATTCGCGCTCTGCTAAAGCATTGCTTCCTAATGGGGAAACACTCTGTATCTCTCCCTGGCAGAGCCCGGCTGCCAAATTGGAAACGTCCAGAGATTTCGCCCACAGGAAAGCTGCCAGCACTGAAAGCTCTAGCTGGTTTTCACTGTCCCTTGGAACTGCATTCGCTGCCACACAGACATTCGCGCTCTGCTAAAGCATTGCTTCGTAATGGGGCAACATTCTGTATCTCTCTCTGGCAGAGCCCGGCTGCCAAATTGGAAACGTCCAGAGATTTCGCCCACAGGAAAGCTGCCAGCACTGAAAGCTCTAGCTGGTTTTCACTGTCCCTTGGAGCTGCATTCGCTGCCACACAGACATTCGCGCTATGCTAAAGCATTGCTTCGTAATGGGGCAACACTCTGTCTCTCTCTCTGGCAGAGCCCGGCTGCCAAATTGGAAACGTCCAGAGATTGCGCCCACAGGAAAGCTGCCAGCACTGAAAGCTCTAGCTGGTTTTCACTGTCCCTTGGAACTGCATTCGCTGCCACACAGACATTCGCGCTCTGCTAAAGCATTGCTTCGTAATGGGGCAACACTCTGTATCTCTCTCTGGCAGAGCCCGGCTGCCAAATTGGAAACGTCCAGAGATTGCACCCACAGGAAAGCTGCCAGCACTGAAAGCTCTAGCTGGTTTTCACTGTCCCTTGGAGCTGCATTCGCTGCCACACAGACATTCGCGCTCTGCTAAAGCTTTGCTTCCTAATGGGGCAACACTCTGTCTCTCTCTCTGGCAGAGCCCGGCTGCCAAATTGGAAACGTCCAGAGATTGCGCCCACAGGAAAGCTGCCAGCACTGAAAGCTCTAGCTGGTTTTCACTGTCCCTTGGAACTGCATTCGCTGCCACACAGACATTCGCGCTCTGCTAAAGCATTGCTTCGTAATGGGGCAACACTCTGTATCTCTCTCTGGCAGAGCCCGGCTGCCAAATTGGAAACGTCCAGAGATTGCGCCCACAGGAAAGCTGCCAGCACTGAAAGCTCTAGCTGGTTTTCACTGTCCCTTGGAACTGCATTCGCTGCCACACAGACATTCGCGCTCTGCTAAAGCATTGCTTCGTAATGGGGCAACATTCTGTATCTCTCTCTGGCAGAGCCTGGCTGCCAAATTGGAAACGTCCAGAGATTTCGCCCACAGGAAAGCTGCCAGCACTGAAAGCTCTAGCTGGTTTTCACTGTCCCTTGGAGCTGCATTCGCTGCCACACAGACATTCGCGCTCTGCTAAAGCATTGCTTCCTAATGGGGCAACACTCTGTATCTCTCTCTGGCAGAGCCCGGCTGCCAAATTGGAAACGTCCAGAGATTGCGCCCACAGGAAAGCTGCCAGCACTGAAAGCTCTAGCTGGTTTTCACTGTCCCTTGGAACTGCATTCGCTGCCACACAGACATTCGCGCTCTGCTAAAGCATTGCTTCCTAATGGGGCAACACTCTGTATCTCTCTCTGGCAGAGCCCGGCTGCCAAATTGGAAACGTCCAGAGATTGCGCCCACAGGAAAGCTGCCAGCACTGAAAGCTCTAGCTGGTTTTCACTGTCCCTTGGAACTGCATTCGCTGCCACACAGACATTCGCGCTCTGCTAAAGCATTGCTTCGTAATGGGGCAACATTCTGTATCTCTCTCTGGCAGAGCCCGGCTGCCAAATTGGAAACGTCCAGAGATTGCGCCCACAGGAAAGCTGCCAGCACTGAAAGCTCTAGCTGGTTTTCACTGTCCCTTGGAGCTGCATTCGCTGCCACACAGACATTCGCGCTCTGCTAAAGCTTTGCTTCCTAATGGGGCAACACTCTGCCTCTCTCTCTGGCAGAGCCCGGCTGCCAAATTGGAAACGTCCAGAGATTGCGCCCACAGGAAAGCTGCCAGCACTGAAAGCTCTAGCTGGTTTTCACTGTCCCTTGGAACTGCATTCGCTGCCACACAGACATTCGCGCTCTGCTAAAGCATTGCTTCGTAATGGGGCAACACTCTGTATCTCTCTCTGGCAGAGCCCGGCTGCCAAATTGGAAACGTCCAGAGATTGCGCCCACAGGAAAGCTGCCAGCACTGAAAGCTCTAGCTGGTTTTCACTGTCCCTTGGAACTGCATTCGCTGCCACACAGACATTCGCGCTCTGCTAAAGCATTGCTTCCTAATGGGGCAACACTCTGTATCTCTCTCTGGCAGAGCCCGGCTGCCAAATTGGAAACGTCCAGAGATTGCGCCCACAGGAAAGCTGCCAGCACTGAATGCTCTAGCTGGTTTTCACTGTCCCTTGGAACTGCATTCGCTGCCACACAGACATTCGCGCTCTGCTAAAGCATTGCTTCGTAATGGGGCAACACTCTGTATCTCTCTCTGGCAGAGCCCGGCTGCCAAATTGGAAACGTCCAGAGATTGCGCCCACAGGAAAGCTGCCAGCACTGAAAGCTCTAGCTGGTTTTCACTGTCCCTTGGAACTGCATTCGCTGCCACACAGACATTCGCGCTCTGCTAAAGCATTGCTTCCTAATGGGGCAACACTCTGTATCTCTCTCTGGCAGAGCCCGGCTGCCAAATTGGAAACGTCCAGAGATTGCGCCCACAGGAAAGCTGCCAGCACTGAAAGCTCTAGCTGATTTTCACTGTCCCTTGGAGCTGCATTCGCTGCCACACAGACATTCGCGCTCTGCTAAAGCATTGCTTCGTAATGGGGCAACACTCTGTATCTCTCTCTGGCAGAGCCCGGCTGCCAAATTGGAAACGTCCAGAGATTGCGCCCACAGGAAAGCTGCCAGCACTGAAAGCTCTAGCTGGTTTTCACTGTCCCTTGGAACTGCATTCGCTGCCACACAGACATTCGCGCTCTGCTAAAGCATTGCTTCGTAATGGGGCAACATTCTGTATCTCTCTCTGGCACAGCCCGGCTGCCAAATTGGAAACGTCCAGAGATTGCGCCCACAGGAAAGCTGCCAGCACTGAAAGCTCTAGCTGGTTTTCACTGTCCCTTGGAACTGCATTCGCTGCCACACAGACATTCGCGCTCTGCTAAAGCATTGCTACGTAATGGGGAACATTCTGTATCTCTCTCTGGCAGAGCCCGGCTGCCAAATTGGAAACGTCCAGAGATTGCGCCCACAGGAAAGCTGCCAGCACTGAAAGCTCTAGCTGGTTTTCACTGTCCCTTGGAGCTGCATTCGCTGCCACACAGACATTCGCGCTCTGCTAAAGCATTGCTTTGTAATGGGGCAACACTCTGTATCTCTCTCTGGCAGAGCCCGGCTGCCAAATTGGAAACGTCCAGAGATTGCGCCCACAGGAAAGCTGCCAGCACTGAAAGCTCTAGCTGGTTTTCACTGTCCCTTGGAACTGCATTCGCTGCCACACAGACATTCGCGCTCTGCTAAAGCATTGCTTCCTAATGGGGAAACACTCTGTATCTCTCCCTGGCAGAGCCCGGCTGCCAAATTGGAAACGTCCAGAGATTGCGCCCACAGGAAAGCTGCCAGCACTGAAAGCTCTAGCTGGTTTTCACTGTCCCTTGGAGCTGCATTCGCTGCCACACAGACATTCGCGCTCTGCTAAAGCATTGCTTCGTAATGGGGCAACACTCTGTCTCTCTCTCTGGCAGAGCCCGGCTGCCAAATTGGAAACGTCCAGAGATTGCGCCCACAGGAAAGCTGCCAGCACTGAAAGCTCTAGCTGGTTTTCACTGTCCCTTGGAACTGCATTCGCTGCCACACAGACATTCGCGCTCTGCTAAAGCATTGCTTCGTAATGGGGCAACATTCTGTATCTCTCTCTGGCAGAGCCTGGCTGCCAAATTGGAAACGTCCAGAGATTTCGCCCACAGGAAAGCTGCCAGCACTGAAAGCTCTAGCTGGTTTTCACTGTCCCTTGGAGCTGCATTCGCTGCCACACAGACATTCGCGCTCTGCTAAAGCATTGCTTCGTAATGGGGCAACACTCTGTCTCTCTCTGGCAGAGCCCGGCTGCCAAATTGGAAACGTCCAGAGATTGCGCCCACAGGAAAGCTGCCAGCACTGAAAGCTCTAGCTGGTTTTCACTGTCCCTTGGAACTGCATTCGCTGCCACACAGACATTCGCGCTCTGCTAAAGCATTGCTTCGTAATGGGGCAACACTCTGTATCTCTCTCTGGCAGAGCCCGGCTGCCAAATTGGAAACGTCCAGACATTGCGCCCACAGGAAAGCTGCCAGCACTGAAAGCTCTAGCTGGTTTTCACTGTCCCTTGGAACTGCATTCGCTGCCACACAGACATTCGCGCTCTGCTAAAGCATTGCTTCGTAATGGGGCAACATTCTGTATCTCTCTCTGGCAGAGCCCGGCTGCCAAATTGGAAACGTCCAGAGATTGCGCCCACAGGAAAGCTGCCAGCACTGAAAGCTCTAGCTGGTTTTCACTGTCCCTTGGAACTGCATTCGCTGCCACACAGACATTCGCGCTCTGCTAAAGCATTGCTTCCTAATGGGGAAACACTCTGTATCTCTCCCTGGCAGAGCCCGGCTGCCAAATTGGAAACGTCCAGAGATTTCGCCCACAGGAAAGCTGCCAGCACTGAAAGCTCTAGCTGGTTTTCACTGTCCCTTGGAGCTGCATTCGCTGCCACACAGACATTCGCGCTCTGCTAAAGCATTGCTTCGTAATGGGGCAACACTCTGTCTCTCTCTCTGGCAGAGCCCGGCTGCCAAATTGGAAACGTCCAGAGATTGCGCCCACAGGAAAGCTGCCAGCACTGAAAGCTCTAGCTGGTTTTCACTGTCCCTTGGAACTGCATTCGCTGCCACACAGACATTCGCGCTCTGCTAAAGCATTGCTTCGTAATGGGGCAACATTCTGTATCTCTCTCTGGCAGAGCCTGGCTGCCAAATTGGAAACGTCCAGAGATTTCGCCCACAGGAAAGCTGCCAGCACTGAAAGCTCTAGCTGGTTTTCACTGTCCCTTGGAGCTGCATTCGCTGCCACACAGACATTCGCGCTCTGCTAAAGCATTGCTTCGTAATGGGGCAACACTCTGTCTCTCTCTCTGGCAGAGCCCGGCTGCCAAATTGGAAACGTCCAGAGATTGCGCCCACAGGAAAGCTGCCAGCACTGAAAGCTCTAGCTGGTTTTCACTGTCCCTTGGAACTGCATTCGCTGCCACACAGACATTCGCGCTCTGCTAAAGCATTGCTTCGTAATGGGGCAACACTCTGTATCTCTCTCTGGCAGAGCCCGGCTGCCAAATTGGAAACGTCCAGAGATTGCGCCCACAGGAAAGCTGCCAGCACTGAAAGCTCTAGCTGGTTTTCACTGTCCCTTGGAACTGCATTCGCTGCCACACAGACATTCGCGCTCTGCTAAAGCATTGCTTCGTAATGGGGCAACATTCTGTATCTCTCTCTGGCACAGCCCGGCTGCCAAATTGGAAACGTCCAGAGATTGCGCCCACAGGAAAGCTGCCAGCACTGAAAGCTCTAGCTGGTTTTCACTGTCCCTTGGAGCTGCATTCGCTGCCACACAGACATTCGCGCTCTGCTAAAGCATTGCTTTGTAATGGGGCAACACTCTGTATCTCTCTCTGGCAGAGCCCGGCTGCCAAATTGGAAACGTCCAGAGATTGCGCCCACAGGAAAGCTGCCAGCACTGAAAGCTCTAGCTGGTTTTCACTGTCCCTTGGAACTGCATTCGCTGCCACACAGACATTCGCGCTCTGCTAAAGCATTGCTTCCTAATGGGGCAACACTCTGTATCTCTCTCTGGCAGAGCCCGGCTGCCAAATTGGAAACGTCCAGACATTGCGCCCACAGGAAAGCTGCCAGCACTGAAAGCTCTAGCTGGTTTTCACTGTCCCTTGGAACTGCATTCGCTGCCACACAGACATTCGCGCTCTGCTAAAGCATTGCTTCGTAATGGGGCAACATTCTGTATCTCTCTCTGGCAGAGCCCGGCTGCCAAATTGGAAACGTCCAGAGATTGCGCCCACAGGAAAGCTGCCAGCACTGAAAGCTCTAGCTGGTTTTCACTGTCCCTTGGAACTGCATTCGCTGCCACACAGACATTCGCGCTCTGCTAAAGCATTGCTTCCTAATGGGGAAACACTCTGTATCTCTCCCTGGCAGAGCCCGGCTGCCAAATTGGAAACGTCCAGAGATTTCGCCCACAGGAAAGCTGCCAGCACTGAAAGCTCTAGCTGGTTTTCACTGTCCCTTGGAACTGCATTCGCTGCCACACAGACATTCGCGCTCTGCTAAAGCATTGCTTCGTAATGGGGCAACATTCTGTATCTCTCTCTGGCAGAGCCCGGCTGCCAAATTGGAAACGTCCAGAGATTTCGCCCACAGGAAAGCTGCCAGCACTGAAAGCTCTAGCTGGTTTTCACTGTCCCTTGGAGCTGCATTCGCTGCCACACAGACATTCGCGCTATGCTAAAGCATTGCTTCGTAATGGGGCAACACTCTGTCTCTCTCTCTGGCAGAGCCCGGCTGCCAAATTGGAAACGTCCAGAGATTGCGCCCACAGGAAAGCTGCCAGCACTGAAAGCTCTAGCTGGTTTTCACTGTCCCTTGGAACTGCATTCGCTGCCACACAGACATTCGCGCTCTGCTAAAGCATTGCTTCGTAATGGGGCAACACTCTGTATCTCTCTCTGGCAGAGCCCGGCTGCCAAATTGGAAACGTCCAGAGATTGCACCCACAGGAAAGCTGCCAGCACTGAAAGCTCTAGCTGGTTTTCACTGTCCCTTGGAACTGCATTCGCTGCCACACAGACATTCGCGCTCTGCTAAAGCATTGCTTCGTAATGGGGCAACACTCTGTATCTCTCTCTGGCAGAGCCCGGCTGCCAAATTGGAAACGTCCAGAGATTGCGCCCACAGGAAAGCTGCCAGCACTGAAAGCTCTAGCTGGTTTTCACTGTCCCTTGGAGCTGCATTCGCTGCCACACAGACATTCGCGCTCTGCTAAAGCATTGCTTCGTAATGGGGCAACACTCTGTATCTCTCTCTGGCAGAGCCCGGCTGCCAAATTGGAAACGTCCAGAGATTGCGCCCACAGGAAAGCTGCCAGCACTGAAAGCTCTAGCTGGTTTTCACTGTCCCTTGGAACTGCATTCGCTGCCACACAGACATTCGCGCTCTGCTAAAGCATTGCTTCCTAATGGGGCAACACTCTGTATCTCTCTCTGGCAGAGCCCGGCTGCCAAATTGTAAACGTCCAGACATTGCGCCCACAGGAAAGCTGCCAGCACTGAAAGCTCTAGCTGGTTTTCACTGTCCCTTGGAACTGCATTCGCTGCCACACAGACATTCGCGCTCTGCTAAAGCATTGCTTCGTAATGGGGCAACATTCTGTATCTCTCTCTGGCAGAGCCCGGCTGCCAAATTGGAAACGTCCAGAGATTGCGCCCACAGGAAAGCTGCCAGCACTGAATGCTCTAGCTGGTTTTCACTGTCCCTTGGAACTGCATTCGCTGCCACACAGACATTCGCGCTCTGCTAAAGCATTGCTTCCTAATGGGGCAACACTCTGTATCTCTCTCTGGCAGAGCCCGGCTGCCAAATTGGAAACGTCCAGAGATTGCGCCCACAGGAAAGCTGCCAGCACTGAAAGCTCTAGCTGGTTTTCACTGTCCCTTGGAACTGCATTCGCTGCCACACAGACATTCGCGCTCTGCTAAAGCATTGCTTCGTAATGGGGCAACACTCTGTATCTCTCTCTGGCAGAGCCCGGCTGCCAAATTGGAAACGTCCAGAGATTGCGCCCACAGGAAAGCTGCCAGCACTGAAAGCTCTAGCTGGTTTTCACTGTCCCTTGGAACTGCATTCGCTGCCACACAGACATTCGCGCTCTGCTAAAGCATTGCTTCGTAATGGGGCAACATTCTGTATCTCTCTCTGGCACAGCCCGGCTGCCAAATTGGAAACGTCCAGAGATTGCGCCCACAGGAAAGCTGCCAGCACTGAAAGCTCTAGCTGGTTTTCACTGTCCCTTGGAACTGCATTCGCTGCCACACAGACATTCGCGCTCTGCTAAAGCATTGCTACGTAATGGGGCAACATTCTGTATCTCTCTCTGGCAGAGCCCGGCTGCCAAATTGGAAACGTCCAGAGATTGCGCCCACAGGAAAGCTGCCAGCACTGAAAGCTCTAGCTGGTTTTCACTGTCCCTTGGAGCTGCATTCGCTGCCACACAGACATTCGCGCTCTGCTAAAGCATTGCTTCGTAATGGGGCAACACTCTGTATCTCTCTCTGGCAGAGCCCGGCTGCCAAATTGGAAACGTCCAGAGATTGCGCCCACAGGAAAGCTGCCAGCACTGAAAGCTCTAGCTGGTTTTCACTGTCCCTTGGAACTGCATTCGCTGCCACACAGACATTCGCGCTCTGCTAAAGCATTGCTTCCTAATGGGGCAACACTCTGTATCTCTCTCTGGCAGAGCCCGGCTGCCAAATTGTAAACGTCCAGAGATTTCGCCCACAGGAAAGCTGCCAGCACTGAAAGCTCTAGCTGGTTTTCACTGTCCCTTGGAGCTGCATTCGCTGCCACACAGACATTCGCGCTCTGCTAAAGCATTGCTTCGTAATGGGGCAACATTCTGTATCTCTCTCTGGCAGAGCCCGGCTGCCAAATTGGAAACGTCCAGAGATTTCGCCCACAGGAAAGCTGCCAGCACTGAAAGCTCTAGCTGGTTTTCACTGTCCCTTGGAGCTGCATTCGCTGCCACACAGACATTCGCGCTCTGCTAAAGCATTGCTTCGTAATGGGGCAACACTCTGTCTCTCAATCTGGCAGAGCCCGGCTGCCAAATTGGAAACGTCCAGAGATTGCGCCCACAGGAAAGCTGCCAGCACTGAAAGCTCTAGCTGGTTTTCACTGTCCCTTGGAACTGCATTCGCTGCCACACAGACATTCGCGCTCTGCTAAAGCATTGCTTCGTAATGGGGCAACATTCTGTATCTCTCTCTGGCAGAGCCCGGCTGCCAAATTGGAAACGTCCAGAGATTGCGCCCACAGGAAAGCTGCCAGCACTGAAAGCTCTAGCTGGTTTTCACTGTCCCTTGGAACTGCATTCGCTGCCACACAGACATTCGCGCTCTGCTAAAGCATTGCTTCCTAATGGGGCAACACTCTGTATCTCTCTCTGGCAGAGCCCGGCTGCCAAATTGGAAACGTCCAGACATTGCGCCCACAGGAAAGCTGCCAGCACTGAAAGCTCTAGCTGGTTTTCACTGTCCCTTGGAACTGCATTCGCTGCCACACAGACATTCGCGCTCTGCTAAAGCATTGCTTCGTAATGGGGCAACATTCTGTATCTCTCTCTGGCAGAGCCCGGCTGCCAAATTGGAAACGTCCAGAGATTGCACCCACAGGAAAGCTGCCAGCACTGAAAGCTCTAGCTGGTTTTCACTGTCCCTTGGAACTGCATTCGCTGCCACACAGACATTTGCGCTCTGCTAAAGCATTGCTTCCTAATGGGGCAACACTCTGTATCTCTCTGTGGCAGAGCCTGGCTGCCAAATTGGAAACGTCCAGAGATTGCGCCCACAGGAAAGCTGCCAGCACTGAAAGCTCTAGCTGGTTTTCACTGTCCCTTGGAACTGCATTCGCTGCCACACAGACATTCGCGCTCTGCTAAAGCATTGCTTCCTAATGGGGCAACACTCTGTATCTCTCTCTGGCAGAGCCCGGCTGCCAAATTGGAAACGTCCAGAGATTGCGCCCACAGGAAAGCTGCCAGCACTGAAAGCTCTAGCTGGTTTTCACTGTCCCTTGGAACTGCATTCGCTGCCACACAGACATTCGCGCTCTGCTAAAGCATTGCTTCGTAATGGGGCAACACTCTGTATCTCTCTCTGGCAGAGCCCGGCTGCCAAATTGGAAACGTCCAGAGATTGCGCCCACAGGAAAGCTGCCAGCACTGAAAGCTCTAGCTGGTTTTCACTGTCCCTTGGAACTGCATTCGCTGCCACACAGACATTCGCGCTCTGCTAAAGCATTGCTTCCTAATGGGGCAACACTCTGTATCTCTCTCTGGCAGAGCCCGGCTGCCAAATTGGAAACGTCCAGAGATTGCGCCCACAGGAAAGCTGCCAGCATTAAAAGCTCTAGCTGGTTTTCACTGTCCCTTGGAACTGCATTCGCTGCCACACAGACATTAGCGCTCTGCTAAAGCATTGCTTCGTAATGGGGCAACATTCTGTATCTCTCTCTGGCACAGCCCGGCTGCCAAATTGGAAACGTCCAGAGATTGCGCCCACAGGAAAGCTGCCAGCACTGAAAGCTCTAGCTGGTTTTCACTGTCCCTTGGAACTGCATTCGCTGCCACACAGACATTCGCGCTCTGCTAAAGCATTGCTTCCTAATGGGGCAACACTCTGTATCTCTCTCTGGCAGAGCCCGGCTGCCAAATTGTAAACGTCCAGACATTGCGCCCACAGGAAAGCTGCCAGCACTGAAAGCTCTAGCTGGTTTTCACTGTCCCTTGGAACTGCATTCGCTGCCACACAGACATTCGCGCTCTGCTAAAGCATTGCTTCGTAATGGGGCAACATTCTGTATCTCTCTCTGGCAGAGCCCGGCTGCCAAATTGGAAACGTCCAGAGATTGCGCCCACAGGAAAGCTGCCAGCACTGAAAGCTCTAGCTGGTTTTCACTGTCCCTTGGAACTGCATTCGCTGCCACACAGACATTCGCGCTCTGCTAAAGCATTGCTTCCTAATGGGGCAACACTCTGTCTCTCTCTCTGGCAGAGCCCGGCTGCCAAATTGGAAACGTCCAGAGATTGCGCCCACAGGAAAGCTGCCAGCACTGAAAGCTCTAGCTGGTTTTCACTGTCCCTTGGAACTGCATTCGCTGCCACACAGACATTCGCGCTCTGCTAAAGCATTGCTTCGTAATGGGGCAACATTCTGTATCTCTCTCTGGCAGAGCCCGGCTGCCAAATTGGAAACGTCCAGAGATTTCGCCCACAGGAAAGCTGCCAGCACTGAAAGCTCTAGCTGGTTTTCACTGTCCCTTGGAGCTGCATTCGCTGCCACACAGACATTCGCGCTCTGCTAAAGCATTGCTTCGTAATGGGGCAACACTCTGTCTCTCTCTCTGGCAGAGCCCGGCTGCCAAATTGGAAACGTCCAGAGATTGCGCCCACAGGAAAGCTGCCAGCACTGAAAGCTCTAGCTGGTTTTCACTGTCCCTTGGAACTGCATTCGCTGCCACACAGACATTCGCGCTCTGCTAAAGCATTGCTTCGTAATGGGGCAACACTCTGTATCTCTCTCTGGCAGAGCCCGGCTGCCAAATTGGAAACGTCCAGAGATTGCGCCCACAGGAAAGCTGCCAGCACTGAAAGCTCTAGCTGGTTTTCACTGTCCCTTGGAACTGCATTCGCTGCCACACAGACATTCGCGCTCTGCTAAAGCATTGCTTCCTAATGGGGCAACACTCTGTATCTCTCTCTGGCAGAGCCCGGCTGCCAAATTGTAAACGTCCAGACATTGCGCCCACAGGAAAGCTGCCAGCACTGAAAGCTCTAGCTGGTTTTCACTGTCCCTTGGAACTGCATTCGGTGCCACACAGACATTTGCGCTCTGCTAAAGCATTGCTTCGTAATGGGGCAACACTCTGTATCTCTCTCTGGCAGAGCCCGGCTGCCAAATTGGAAACGTCCAGAGATTGCGCCCACAGGAAAGCTGCCAGCACTGAATGCTCTAGCTGGTTTTCACTGTCCCTTGGAACTGCATTCGCTGCCACACAGACATTCGCGCTCTGCTAAAGCATTGCTTCCTAATGGGGCAACACTCTGTATCTCTCTCTGGCAGAGCCCGGCTGCCAAATTGGAAACGTCCAGAGATTGCGCCCACAGGAAAGCTGCCAGCACTGAAAGCTCTAGCTGGTTTTCACTGTCCCTTGGAACTGCATTCGCTGCCACACAGACATTCGCGCTCTGCTAAAGCATTGCTTCCTAATGGGGCAACACTCTGTATCTCTCTCTGGCAGAGCCCGGCTGCCAAATTGGAAACGTCCAGAGATTGCGCCCACAGGAAAGCTGCCAGCACTGAAAGCTCTAGCTGGTTTTCACTGTCCCTTGGAACTGCATTCGCTGCCACACAGACATTCGCGCTCTGCTAAAGCATTGCTTCGTAATGGGGCAACACTCTGTATCTCTCTCTGGCAGAGCCCGGCTGCCAAATTGGAAACGTCCAGAGATTGCACCCACAGGAAAGCTGCCAGCACTGAAAGCTCTAGCTGGTTTTCACTGTCCCTTGGAGCTGCATTCGCTGCCACACAGACATTCGCGCTCTGCTAAAGCATTGCTTCCTAATGGGGCAACACTCTGTCTCTCTCTCTGGCAGAGCCCGGCTGCCAAATTGGAAACGTCCAGAGATTGCGCCCACAGGAAAGCTGCCAGCACTGAATGCTCTAGCTGGTTTTCACTGTCCCTTGGAACTGCATTCGCTGCCACACAGACATTCGCGCTCTGCTAAAGCTTAACTTGGTAATTGGGCAACACTCTGTATCTCTCTCTGGCAGAGCCCGGCTGCCAAATTGGAAACGTCCAGAGATTGCGCCCACAGGAAAGCTGCCAGCACTGAAAGCTCTAGCTGGTTTTCACTGTCCCTTGGAACTGCATTCGCTGCCACACAGACATTCGCGCTCTGCTAAAGCATTGCTTCCTAATGGGGCAACACTCTGTATCTCTCTCTGGCAGAGCCCGGCTGCCAAATTGGAAACGTCCAGAGATTGCGCCCACAGGAAAGCTGCCAGCACTGAAAGCTCTAGCTGGTTTTCACTGTCCCTTGGAACTGCATTCGCTGCCACACAGACATTCGCGCTCTGCTAAAGCATTGCTTCGTAATGGGGCAACACTCTGTATCTCTCTCTGGCAGAGCCCGGCTGCCAAATTGGAAACGTCCAGAGATTGCGCCCACAGGAAAGCTGCCAGCACTGAAAGCTCTAGCTGGTTTTCACTGTCCCTTGGAGCTGCATTCGCTGCCACACAGACATTCGCGCTCTGCTAAAGCATTGCTTCCTAATGGGGCAACACTCTGTCTCTCTCTCTGGCAGAGCCCGGCTGCCAAATTGGAAACGTCCAGAGATTGCGCCCACAGGAAAGCTGCCAGCACTGAAAGCTCTAGCTGGTTTTCACTGTCCCTTGGAACTGCATTCGCTGCCACACAGACATTCGCGCTCTGCTAAAGCTTAACTTGGTAATTGGGCAACATTCTGTATCTCTCTGGCAGAGCCCGGCTGCCAAATTGGAAACGTCCAGAGATTGCGCCCACAGGAAAGCTGCCAGCACTGAAAGCTCTAGCTGGTTTTCACTGTCCCTTGGAACTGCATTCGCTGCCACACAGACATTCGCGCTCTGCTAAAGCATTGCTTCGTAATGGGGCAACACTCTGTATCTCTCTCTGGCACAGCCCGGCTGCCAAATTGGAAACGTCCAGAGATTGCGCCCACAGGAAAGCTGCCAGCACTGAAAGCTCTAGCTGGTTTTCACTGTCCCTTGGAACTGCATTCGCTGCCACACAGACATTCGCGCTCTGCTAAAGCTTAACTTGGTAATTGGGCAACACTCTGTATCTCTCTCTGGCAGAGCCCGGCTGCCAAATTGGAAACGTCCAGAGATTGCGCCCACAGGAAAGCTGCCAGCACTGAAAGCTCTAGCTGGTTTTCACTGTCCCTTGGAACTGCATTCGCTGCCACACAGACATTCGCGCTCTGCTAAAGCATTGCTTCGTAATGGGGCAACATTCTGTATCTCTCTCTGGCAGAGCCCGGCTGCCAAATTGGAAACGTCCAGAGATTGCACCCACAGGAAAGCTGCCAGCACTGAAAGCTCTAGCTGGTTTTCACTGTCCCTTGGAACTGCATTCGCTGCCACACAGATATTCGCGCTCTGCTAAAGCATTGCTTCCTAATGGGGCAACACTCTTTATCTCTCTCTGGCAGAGCCCGGCTGCCAAATTGGAAACGTCCAGAGATTGCGCCCACAGGAAAGCTGCCAGCACTGAAAGCTCTAGCTGGTTTTCACTGTCCCTTGGAACTGCATTCGCTGCCACACAGACATTCGCGCTCTGCTAAAGCTTAACTTGGTAATTGGGCAACATTCTGTATCTCCCTCTGGCAGAGCCCGGCTGCCAAATTGGAAACGTCCAGAGATTGCGCCCACAGGAAAGCTGCCAGCACTGAAAGCTCTAGCTGGTTTTCACTGTCCCTTGGAACTGCATTCGCTGCCACACAGACATTCGCGCTCTGCTAAAGCATTGCTTCGTAATGGGGCAACATTCTGTATCTCCCTCTGGCAGAGCCCGGCTGCCAAATTGGAAACGTCCAGAGATTGCGCCCACAGGAAAGCTGCCAGCACTGAAAGCTCTAGCTGGTTTTCACTGTCCCTTGGAACTGCATTCGCTGCCACACAGACATTCGCGCTCTGCTAAAGCATTGCTTCCTAATGGGGCAACACTCTATATCTCTCTGTGGCAGAGCCCGGCTGCCAAATTGGAAACGTCCAGAGATTGCGCCCACAGGAAAGCTGCCAGCACTGAAAGCTCTAGCTGGTTTTCACTGTCCCTTGGAGCTGCATTCGCTGCCACACAGACATTCGCGCTCTGCTAAAGCATTGCTTCGTAATGGGGCAACATTCTGTATCTCTCTCTGGCAGAGCCCGGCTGCCAAATTGGAAACGTCCAGAGATTTCGCCCACAGGAAAGCTGCCAGCACTGAAAGCTCTAGCTGGTTTTCACTGTCCCTTGGAACTGCATTCGCTGCCACACAGACATTCGCGCTCTGCTAAAGCATTGCTTCCTAATGGGGCAACACTCTGTATCTCTCTCTGGCAGAGCCCGGCTGCCAAATTGTAAACGTCCAGACATTGCGCCCACAGGAAAGCTGCCAGCACTGAAAGCTCTAGCTGGTTTTCACTGTCCCTTGGAACTGCATTCGCTGCCACACAGACATTCGCGCTCTGCTAAAGCATTGCTTCGTAATGGGGCAACATTCTGTATCTCTCTCTGGCAGAGCCCGGCTGCCAAATTGGAAACGTCCAGAGATTGCGCCCACAGGAAAGCTGCCAGCACTGAAAGCTCTAGCTGGTTTTCACTGTCCCTTGGAACTGCATTCGCTGCCACACAGACATTCGCGCTCTGCTAAAGCATTGCTTCGTAATGGGGCAACATTCTGTATCTCTCTCTGGCAGAGCCCGGCTGCCAAATTGGAAACGTCCAGAGATTGCGCCCACAGGAAAGCTGCCAGCACTGAAAGATCTAGCTGGTTTTCACTGTCCCTTGGAGCTGCATTCGCTGCCACACAGACATTCGCGCTCTGCTAAAGCATTGCTTCCTAATGGGGCAACACTCTGTATCTCTCTCTGGCAGAGCCCGGCTGCCAAATTGGAAACGTCCAGAGATTGCGCCCACAGGAAAGCTGCCAGCACTGAAAGCTCTAGCTGGTTTTCACTGTCCCTTGGAACTGCATTCGCTGCCACACAGACATTCGCGCTCTGCTAAAGCATTGCTTCGTAATGGGGCAACACTCTGTATCTCTCTCTGGCAGAGCCCGGCTGCCAAATTGGAAACGTCCAGAGATTGCGCCCACAGGAAAGCTGCCAGCACTGAAAGCTCTAGCTGGTTTTCACTGTCCCTTGGAGCTGCATTCGCTGCCACACAGACATTCGCGCTCTGCTAAAGCATTGCTTCCTAATGGGGCAACACTCTGTCTCTCTCTCTGGCAGAGCCCGGCTGCCAAATTGGAAACGTCCAGAGATTGCGCCCACAGGAAAGCTGCCAGCACTGAATGCTCTAGCTGGTTTTCACTGTCCCTTGGAACTGCATTCGCTGCCACACAGACATTCGCGCTCTGCTAAAGCTTAACTTGGTAATTGGGCAACACTCTGTATCTCTCTCTGGCAGAGCCCGGCTGCCAAATTGGAAACGTCCAGAGATTGCGCCCACAGGAAAGCTGCCAGCACTGAAAGCTCTAGCTGGTTTTCACTGTCCCTTGGAACTGCATTCGCTGCCACACAGACATTCGCGCTCTGCTAAAGCATTGCTTCCTAATGGGGCAACACTCTGTATCTCTCTCTGGCAGAGCCCGGCTGCCAAATTGGAAACGTCCAGAGATTGCGCCCACAGGAAAGCTGCCAGCACTGAAAGCTCTAGCTGGTTTTCACTGTCCCTTGGAACTGCATTCGCTGCCACACAGACATTCGCGCTCTGCTAAAGCATTGCTTCGTAATGGGGCAACACTCTGTATCTCTCTCTGGCAGAGCCCGGCTGCCAAATTGGAAACGTCCAGAGATTGCGCCCACAGGAAAGCTGCCAGCACTGAAAGCTCTAGCTGGTTTTCACTGTCCCTTGGAGCTGCATTCGCTGCCACACAGACATTCGCGCTCTGCTAAAGCATTGCTTCCTAATGGGGCAACACTCTGTCTCTCTCTCTGGCAGAGCCCGGCTGCCAAATTGGAAACGTCCAGAGATTGCGCCCACAGGAAAGCTGCCAGCACTGAAAGCTCTAGCTGGTTTTCACTGTCCCTTGGAACTGCATTCGCTGCCACACAGACATTCGCGCTCTGCTAAAGCTTAACTTGGTAATTGGGCAACATTCTGTATCTCTCTGGCAGAGCCCGGCTGCCAAATTGGAAACGTCCAGAGATTGCGCCCACAGGAAAGCTGCCAGCACTGAAAGCTCTAGCTGGTTTTCACTGTCCCTTGGAACTGCATTCGCTGCCACACAGACATTCGCGCTCTGCTAAAGCATTGCTTCGTAATGGGGCAACACTCTGTATCTCTCTCTGGCACAGCCCGGCTGCCAAATTGGAAACGTCCAGAGATTGCGCCCACAGGAAAGCTGCCAGCACTGAAAGCTCTAGCTGGTTTTCACTGTCCCTTGGAACTGCATTCGCTGCCACACAGACATTCGCGCTCTGCTAAAGCTTAACTTGGTAATTGGGCAACACTCTGTATCTCTCTCTGGCAGAGCCCGGCTGCCAAATTGGAAACGTCCAGAGATTGCGCCCACAGGAAAGCTGCCAGCACTGAAAGCTCTAGCTGGTTTTCACTGTCCCTTGGAACTGCATTCGCTGCCACACAGACATTCGCGCTCTGCTAAAGCATTGCTTCGTAATGGGGCAACATTCTGTATCTCTCTCTGGCAGAGCCCGGCTGCCAAATTGGAAACGTCCAGAGATTGCACCCACAGGAAAGCTGCCAGCACTGAAAGCTCTAGCTGGTTTTCACTGTCCCTTGGAACTGCATTCGCTGCCACACAGATATTCGCGCTCTGCTAAAGCATTGCTTCCTAATGGGGCAACACTCTTTATCTCTCTCTGGCAGAGCCCGGCTGCCAAATTGGAAACGTCCAGAGATTGCGCCCACAGGAAAGCTGCCAGCACTGAAAGCTCTAGCTGGTTTTCACTGTCCCTTGGAACTGCATTCGCTGCCACACAGACATTCGCGCTCTGCTAAAGCTTAACTTGGTAATTGGGCAACATTCTGTATCTCCCTCTGGCAGAGCCCGGCTGCCAAATTGGAAACGTCCAGAGATTGCGCCCACAGGAAAGCTGCCAGCACTGAAAGCTCTAGCTGGTTTTCACTGTCCCTTGGAACTGCATTCGCTGCCACACAGACATTCGCGCTCTGCTAAAGCATTGCTTCGTAATGGGGCAACATTCTGTATCTCCCTCTGGCAGAGCCCGGCTGCCAAATTGGAAACGTCCAGAGATTGCGCCCACAGGAAAGCTGCCAGCACTGAAAGCTCTAGCTGGTTTTCACTGTCCCTTGGAACTGCATTCGCTGCCACACAGACATTCGCGCTCTGCTAAAGCATTGCTTCCTAATGGGGCAACACTCTATATCTCTCTGTGGCAGAGCCCGGCTGCCAAATTGGAAACGTCCAGAGATTGCGCCCACAGGAAAGCTGCCAGCACTGAAAGCTCTAGCTGGTTTTCACTGTCCCTTGGAGCTGCATTCGCTGCCACACAGACATTCGCGCTCTGCTAAAGCATTGCTTCGTAATGGGGCAACATTCTGTATCTCTCTCTGGCAGAGCCCGGCTGCCAAATTGGAAACGTCCAGAGATTTCGCCCACAGGAAAGCTGCCAGCACTGAAAGCTCTAGCTGGTTTTCACTGTCCCTTGGAACTGCATTCGCTGCCACACAGACATTCGCGCTCTGCTAAAGCATTGCTTCCTAATGGGGCAACACTCTGTATCTCTCTCTGGCAGAGCCCGGCTGCCAAATTGTAAACGTCCAGACATTGCGCCCACAGGAAAGCTGCCAGCACTGAAAGCTCTAGCTGGTTTTCACTGTCCCTTGGAACTGCATTCGCTGCCACACAGACATTCGCGCTCTGCTAAAGCATTGCTTCGTAATGGGGCAACATTCTGTATCTCTCTCTGGCAGAGCCCGGCTGCCAAATTGGAAACGTCCAGAGATTGCGCCCACAGGAAAGCTGCCAGCACTGAAAGATCTAGCTGGTTTTCACTGTCCCTTGGAGCTGCATTCGCTGCCACACAGACATTCGCGCTCTGCTAAAGCATTGCTTCCTAATGGGGCAACACTCTGTATCTCTCTCTGGCAGAGCCCGGCTGCCAAATTGGAAACGTCCAGAGATTGCGCCCACAGGAAAGCTGCCAGCACTGAAAGCTCTAGCTGGTTTTCACTGTCCCTTGGAACTGCATTCGCTGCCACACAGACATTCGCGCTCTGCTAAAGCATTGCTTCGTAATGGGGCAACATTCTGTATCTCTCTCTGGCACAGCCCGGCTGCCAAATTGCAAACGTCCAGAGATTGCGCCCACAGGAAAGCTGCCAGCACTGAAAGCTCTAGCTGGTTTTCACTGTCCCTTGGAGCTGCATTCGCTGCCACACAGACATTCGCGCTCTGCTAAAGCATTGCTTTGTAATGGGGCAACACTCTGTATCTCTCTCTGGCAGAGCCCGGCTGCCAAATTGGAAACGTCCAGAGATTGCGCCCACAGGAAAGCTGCCAGCACTGAAAGCTCTAGCTGGTTTTCACTGTCCCTTGGAACTGCATTCGCTGCCACACAGACATTCGCGCTCTGCTAAAGCATTGCTTCCTAATGGGGCAACACTCTGTATCTCTCTCTGGCAGAGCCCGGCTGCCAAATTGTAAACGTCCAGACATTGCGCCCACAGGAAAGCTGCCAGCACTGAAAGCTCTAGCTGGTTTTCACTGTCCCTTGGAACTGCATTCGCTGCCACACAGACATTCGCGCTCTGCTAAAGCATTGCTTCGTAATGGGGCAACATTCTGTATCTCTCTCTGGCACAGCCCGGCTGCCAAATTGGAAACGTCCAGAGATTGCACCCACAGGAAAGCTGCCAGCACTGAAAGCTCTAGCTGGTTTTCACTGTCCCTTGGAACTGCATTCGCTGCCACACAGACATTCGCGCTCTGCTAAAGCATTGCTTCCTAATGGGGCAACACTCTGTATCTCTCTCTGGCAGAGCCCGGCTGCCAAATTGGAAACGTCCAGAGATTGCGCCCACAGGAAAGCTGCCAGCACTGAAAGCTCTAGCTGGTTTTCACTGTCCCTTGGAACTGCATTCGCTGCCACACAGACATTCGCGCTCTGCTAAAGCATTGCTTCGTAATGGGGCAACACTCTGTATCTCTCTCTGGCAGAGCCCGGCTGCCAAATTGGAAACGTCCAGAGATTGCGCCCACAGGAAAGCTGCCAGCACTGAAAGCTCTAGCTGGTTTTCACTGTCCCTTGGAACTGCATTCGCTGCCACACAGACATTCGCGCTCTGCTAAAGCATTGCTTCGTAATGGGGCAACACTCTGTATCTCTCTCTGGCAGAGCCCGGCTGCCAAATTGGAAACGTCCAGAGATTGCGCCCACAGGAAAGCTGCCAGCACTGAAAGCTCTAGCTGGTTTTCACTGTCCCTTGGAGCTGCATTCGCTGCCACACAGACATTCGCGCTCTGCTAAAGCATTGCTTCCTAATGTGGCAACACTCTGTATCTCTCCCTGGCAGAGCCCGGCTGCCAAATTGTAAACGTCCAGAGATTGCGCCCACAGGAAAGCTGCCAGCACTGAAAGCTCTAGCTGGTTTTCACTGTCCCTTGGAACTGCATTCGCTGCCACACAGACATTCGCGCTCTGCTAAAGCATTGCTTCGTAATGGGGCAACACTCTGTATCTCTCTCTGGCAGAGCCCGGCTGCCAAATTGGAAACGTCCAGAGATTGCGCCCACAGGAAAGCTGCCAGCACTGAAAGCTCTAGCTGGTTTTCACTGTCCCTTGGAACTGCATTCGCTGCCACACAGACATTCGCGCTCTGCTAAAGCATTGCTTCGTAATGGGGCAACACTCTGTATCTCTCAGTGGCAGAGCCCGGCTGCCAAATTGGAAACGTCCAGAGATTGCGCCCACAGGAAAGCTGCCAGCACTGAAAGATCTAGCTGGTTTTCACTGTCCCTTGGAGCTGCATTCGCTGCCACACAGACATTCGCGCTCTGCTAAAGCATTGCTTCCTAATGGGGCAACACTCTGTATCTCTCTCTGGCAGAGCCCGGCTGCCAAATTGGAAACGTCCAGAGATTGCGCCCACAGGAAAGCTGCCAGCACTGAAAGCTCTAGCTGGTTTTCACTGTCCCTTGGAACTGCATTCGCTGCCACACAGATATTTGCGCTCTGCTAAAGCATTGCTTCGTAATAGGGCAACACTCTGTATCTCTCTCTGGCAGAGCCTGGCTGCCAAATTGGAAACGTCCAGAGATTGCGCCCACAGGAAAGCTGCCAGCACTGAAAGCTCTAGCTGGTTTTCACTGTCCCTTGGAACTGCATTCGCTGCCACACAGACATTCGCGCTCTGCTAAAGCATTGCTTCCTAATGGGGAAACACTCTGTATCTCTCCCTGGCAGAGCCCGGCTGCCAAATTGGAAACGTCCAGAGATTGCGCCCACAGGAAAGCTGCCAGCACTGAAAGCTCTAGCTGGTTTTCACTGTCCCTTGGAACTGCATTCGCTGCCACACAGACATTCGCGCTCTGCTAAAGCATTGCTTCGTAATGGGGCAACACTCTGTATCTCTCTCTGGCAGAGCCCGGCTGCCAAATTGGAAACGTCCAGAGATTGCGCCCACAGGAAAGCTGCCAGCACTGAAAGCTCTAGCTGGTTTTCACTGTCCCTTGGAACTGCATTCGCTGCCACACAGACATTCGCGCTCTGCTAAAGCATTGCTTCGTAATGGGGCAACATTCTGTATCTCTCTCTGGCAGAGCCCGGCTGCCAAATTGGAAACGTCCAGAGATTTCGCCCACAGGAAAGCTGCCAGCACTGAAAGCTCTAGCTGGTTTTCACTGTCCCTTGGAGCTGCATTCGCTGCCACACAGACATTCGCGCTCTGCTAAAGCATTGCTTCGTAATGGGGCAACACTCTGTATCTCTCTCTGGCAGAGCCCGGCTGCCAAATTGGAAACGTCCAGAGATTGCGCCCACAGGAAAGCTGCCAGCACTGAAAGCTCTAGCTGGTTTTCACTGTCCCTTGGAACTGCATTCGCTGCCACACAGACATTCGCGCTCTGCTAAAGCATTGCTTCGTAATGGGGCAACATTCTGTATCTCTCTCTGGCACAGCCCGGCTGCCAAATTGGAAACGTCCAGAGATTGCGCCCACAGGAAAGCTGCCAGCACTGAAAGCTCTAGCTGGTTTTCACTGTCCCTTGGAGCTGCATTCGCTGCCACACAGACATTCGCGCTCTGCTAAAGCATTGCTTTGTAATGGGGCAACACTCTGTATCTCTCTCTGGCAGAGCCCGGCTGCCAAATTGGAAACGTCCAGAGATTGCGCCCACAGGAAAGCTGCCAGCACTGAAAGCTCTAGCTGGTTTTCACTGTCCCTTGGAACTGCATTCGCTGCCACACAGACATTCGCGCTCTGCTAAAGCATTGCTTCCTAATGGGGCAACACTCTGTATCTCTCTCTGGCAGAGCCCGGCTGCCAAATTGTAAACGTCCAGACATTGCGCCCACAGGAAAGCTGCCAGCACTGAAAGCTCTAGCTGGTTTTCACTGTCCCTTGGAACTGCATTCGCTGCCACACAGACATTCGCGCTCTGCTAAAGCATTGCTTCGTAATGGGGCAACATTCTGTATCTCTCTCTGGCAGAGCCCGGCTGCCAAATTGGAAACGTCCAGAGATTGCACCCACAGGAAAGCTGCCAGCACTGAAAGCTCTAGCTGGTTTTCACTGTCCCTTGGAACTGCATTCGCTGCCACACAGACATTCGCGCTCTGCTAAAGCATTGCTTCCTAATGGGGCAACACTCTGTATCTCTCTCTGGCAGAGCCCGGCTGCCAAATTGGAAACGTCCAGAGATTGCGCCCACAGGAAAGCTGCCAGCACTGAAAGCTCTAGCTGGTTTTCACTGTCCCTTGGAACTGCATTCGCTGCCACACAGACATTCGCGCTCTGCTAAAGCATTGCTTCGTAATGGGGCAACATTCTGTATCTCTCTCTGGCAGAGCCCGGCTGCCAAATTGGAAACGTCCAGACATTGCGCCCACAGGAAAGCTGCCAGCACTGAAAGCTCTAGCTGGTTTTCACTGTCCCTTGGAGCTGCATTCGCTGCCACACAGACATTCGCGCTCTGCTAAAGCATTGCTTCGTAATGGGGCAACACTCTGTATCTCTCTCTGGCAGAGCCCGGCTGCCAAATTGGAAACGTCCAGAGATTGCGCCCACAGGAAAGCTGCCAGCACTGAAAGCTCTAGCTGGTTTTCACTGTCCCTTGGAACTGCATTCGCTGCCACACAGACATTCGCGCTCTGCTAAAGCATTGCTTCGTAATGGGGCAACATTCTGTATCTCTCTCTGGCACAGCCCGGCTGCCAAATTGGAAACGTCCAGAGATTGCGCCCACAGGAAAGCTGCCAGCACTGAAAGCTCTAGCTGGTTTTCACTGTCCCTTGGAGCTGCATTCGCTGCCACACAGACATTCGCGCTCTGCTAAAGCATTGCTTTGTAATGGGGCAACACTCTGTATCTCTCTCTGGCAGAGCCCGGCTGCCAAATTGGAAACGTCCAGAGATTGCGCCCACAGGAAAGCTGCCAGCACTGAAAGCTCTAGCTGGTTTTCACTGTCCCTTGGAACTGCATTCGCTGCCACACAGACATTCGCGCTCTGCTAAAGCATTGCTTCCTAATGGGGCAACACTCTGTATCTCTCTCTGGCAGAGCCCGGCTGCCAAATTGTAAACGTCCAGACATTGCGCCCACAGGAAAGCTGCCAGCACTGAAAGCTCTAGCTGGTTTTCACTGTCCCTTGGAACTGCATTCGCTGCCACACAGACATTCGCGCTCTGCTAAAGCATTGCTTCGTAATGGGGCAACATTCTGTATCTCTCTCTGGCAGAGCCCGGCTGCCAAATTGGAAACGTCCAGAGATTGCACCCACAGGAAAGCTGCCAGCACTGAAAGCTCTAGCTGGTTTTCACTGTCCCTTGGAACTGCATTCGCTGCCACACAGACATTCGCGCTCTGCTAAAGCATTGCTTCCTAATGGGGCAACACTCTGTATCTCTCTCTGGCAGAGCCCGGCTGCCAAATTGGAAACGTCCAGAGATTGCGCCCACAGGAAAGCTGCCAGCACTGAAAGCTCTAGCTGGTTTTCACTGTCCCTTGGAACTGCATTCGCTGCCACACAGACATTCGCGCTCTGCTAAAGCATTGCTTCGTAATGGGGCAACACTCTGTATCTCTCTCTGGCAGAGCCCGGCTGCCAAATTGGAAACGTCCAGAGATTGCGCCCACAGGAAAGCTGCCAGCACTGAAAGCTCTAGCTGGTTTTCACTGTCCCTTGGAACTGCATTCGCTGCCACACAGACATTCGCGCTCTGCTAAAGCATTGCTTCGTAATGGGGCAACACTCTGTATCTCTCTCTGGCAGAGCCCGGCTGCCAAATTGGAAACGTCCAGAGATTGCGCCCACAGGAAAGCTGCCAGCACTGAAAGCTCTAGCTGGTTTTCACTGTCCCTTGGAGCTGCATTCGCTGCCACACAGACATTCGCGCTCTGCTAAAGCATTGCTTCCTAATGTGGCAACACTCTGTATCTCTCCCTGGCAGAGCCCGGCTGCCAAATTGTAAACGTCCAGAGATTGCGCCCACAGGAAAGCTGCCAGCACTGAAAGCTCTAGCTGGTTTTCACTGTCCCTTGGAACTGCATTCGCTGCCACACAGACATTCGCGCTCTGCTAAAGCATTGCTTCGTAATGGGGCAACACTCTGTATCTCTCTCTGGCAGAGCCCGGCTGCCAAATTGGAAACGTCCAGAGATTGCGCCCACAGGAAAGCTGCCAGCACTGAAAGCTCTAGCTGGTTTTCACTGTCCCTTGGAACTGCATTCGCTGCCACACAGACATTCGCGCTCTGCTAAAGCATTGCTTCGTAATGGGGCAACACTCTGTATCTCTCAGTGGCAGAGCCCGGCTGCCAAATTGGAAACGTCCAGAGATTGCGCCCACAGGAAAGCTGCCAGCACTGAAAGATCTAGCTGGTTTTCACTGTCCCTTGGAGCTGCATTCGCTGCCACACAGACATTCGCGCTCTGCTAAAGCATTGCTTCCTAATGGGGCAACACTCTGTATCTCTCTCTGGCAGAGCCCGGCTGCCAAATTGGAAACGTCCAGAGATTGCGCCCACAGGAAAGCTGCCAGCACTGAAAGCTCTAGCTGGTTTTCACTGTCCCTTGGAACTGCATTCGCTGCCACACAGATATTTGCGCTCTGCTAAAGCATTGCTTCGTAATAGGGCAACACTCTGTATCTCTCTCTGGCAGAGCCTGGCTGCCAAATTGGAAACGTCCAGAGATTGCGCCCACAGGAAAGCTGCCAGCACTGAAAGCTCTAGCTGGTTTTCACTGTCCCTTGGAACTGCATTCGCTGCCACACAGACATTCGCGCTCTGCTAAAGCATTGCTTCCTAATGGGGAAACACTCTGTATCTCTCCCTGGCAGAGCCCGGCTGCCAAATTGGAAACGTCCAGAGATTGCGCCCACAGGAAAGCTGCCAGCACTGAAAGCTCTAGCTGGTTTTCACTGTCCCTTGGAACTGCATTCGCTGCCACACAGACATTCGCGCTCTGCTAAAGCATTGCTTCGTAATGGGGCAACACTCTGTATCTCTCTCTGGCAGAGCCCGGCTGCCAAATTGGAAACGTCCAGAGATTGCGCCCACAGGAAAGCTGCCAGCACTGAAAGCTCTAGCTGGTTTTCACTGTCCCTTGGAACTGCATTCGCTGCCACACAGACATTCGCGCTCTGCTAAAGCATTGCTTCGTAATGGGGCAACATTCTGTATCTCTCTCTGGCAGAGCCCGGCTGCCAAATTGGAAACGTCCAGAGATTTCGCCCACAGGAAAGCTGCCAGCACTGAAAGCTCTAGCTGGTTTTCACTGTCCCTTGGAGCTGCATTCGCTGCCACACAGACATTCGCGCTCTGCTAAAGCATTGCTTCGTAATGGGGCAACACTCTGTATCTCTCTCTGGCAGAGCCCGGCTGCCAAATTGGAAACGTCCAGAGATTGCGCCCACAGGAAAGCTGCCAGCACTGAAAGCTCTAGCTGGTTTTCACTGTCCCTTGGAACTGCATTCGCTGCCACACAGACATTCGCGCTCTGCTAAAGCATTGCTTCGTAATGGGGCAACATTCTGTATCTCTCTCTGGCACAGCCCGGCTGCCAAATTGGAAACGTCCAGAGATTGCGCCCACAGGAAAGCTGCCAGCACTGAAAGCTCTAGCTGGTTTTCACTGTCCCTTGGAGCTGCATTCGCTGCCACACAGACATTCGCGCTCTGCTAAAGCATTGCTTTGTAATGGGGCAACACTCTGTATCTCTCTCTGGCAGAGCCCGGCTGCCAAATTGGAAACGTCCAGAGATTGCGCCCACAGGAAAGCTGCCAGCACTGAAAGCTCTAGCTGGTTTTCACTGTCCCTTGGAACTGCATTCGCTGCCACACAGACATTCGCGCTCTGCTAAAGCATTGCTTCCTAATGGGGCAACACTCTGTATCTCTCTCTGGCAGAGCCCGGCTGCCAAATTGTAAACGTCCAGACATTGCGCCCACAGGAAAGCTGCCAGCACTGAAAGCTCTAGCTGGTTTTCACTGTCCCTTGGAACTGCATTCGCTGCCACACAGACATTCGCGCTCTGCTAAAGCATTGCTTCGTAATGGGGCAACATTCTGTATCTCTCTCTGGCAGAGCCCGGCTGCCAAATTGGAAACGTCCAGAGATTGCGCCCACAGGAAAGCTGCCAGCACTGAAAGCTCTAGCTGGTTTTCACTGTCCCTTGGAACTGCATTCGCTGCCACACAGACATTCGCGCTCTGCTAAAGCATTGCTTCCTAATGGGGCAACACTCTGTATCTCTCTCTGGCAGAGCCCGGCTGCCAAATTGGAAACGTCCAGAGATTGCGCCCACAGGAAAGCTGCCAGCACTGAAAGCTCTAGCTGGTTTTCACTGTCCCTTGGAACTGCATTCGCTGCCACACAGACATTCGCGCTCTGCTAAAGCATTGCTTCGTAATGGGGCAACATTCTGTATCTCTCTCTGGCAGAGCCCGGCTGCCAAATTGGAAACGTCCAGACATTGCGCCCACAGGAAAGCTGCCAGCACTGAAAGCTCTAGCTGGTTTTCACTGTCCCTTGGAGCTGCATTCGCTGCCACACAGACATTCGCGCTCTGCTAAAGCATTGCTTCGTAATGGGGCAACACTCTGTATCTCTCTCTGGCAGAGCCCGGCTGCCAAATTGGAAACGTCCAGAGATTGCGCCCACAGGAAAGCTGCCAGCACTGAAAGCTCTAGCTGGTTTTCACTGTCCCTTGGAACTGCATTCGCTGCCACACAGACATTCGCGCTCTGCTAAAGCATTGCTTCGTAATGGGGCAACATTCTGTATCTCTCTCTGGCACAGCCCGGCTGCCAAATTGGAAACGTCCAGAGATTGCGCCCACAGGAAAGCTGCCAGCACTGAAAGCTCTAGCTGGTTTTCACTGTCCCTTGGAGCTGCATTCGCTGCCACACAGACATTCGCGCTCTGCTAAAGCATTGCTTTGTAATGGGGCAACACTCTGTATCTCTCTCTGGCAGAGCCCGGCTGCCAAATTGGAAACGTCCAGAGATTGCGCCCACAGGAAAGCTGCCAGCACTGAAAGCTCTAGCTGGTTTTCACTGTCCCTTGGAACTGCATTCGCTGCCACACAGACATTCGCGCTCTGCTAAAGCATTGCTTCCTAATGGGGCAACACTCTGTATCTCTCTCTGGCAGAGCCCGGCTGCCAAATTGTAAACGTCCAGACATTGCGCCCACAGGAAAGCTGCCAGCACTGAAAGCTCTAGCTGGTTTTCACTGTCCCTTGGAACTGCATTCGCTGCCACACAGACATTCGCGCTCTGCTAAAGCATTGCTTCGTAATGGGGCAACATTCTGTATCTCTCTCTGGCAGAGCCCGGCTGCCAAATTGGAAACGTCCAGAGATTGCACCCACAGGAAAGCTGCCAGCACTGAAAGCTCTAGCTGGTTTTCACTGTCCCTTGGAACTGCATTCGCTGCCACACAGACATTCGCGCTCTGCTAAAGCATTGCTTCCTAATGGGGCAACACTCTGTATCTCTCTCTGGCAGAGCCCGGCTGCCAAATTGGAAACGTCCAGAGATTGCGCCCACAGGAAAGCTGCCAGCACTGAAAGCTCTAGCTGGTTTTCACTGTCCCTTGGAACTGCATTCGCTGCCACACAGACATTCGCGCTCTGCTAAAGCATTGCTTCGTAATGGGGCAACACTCTGTATCTCTCTCTGGCAGAGCCCGGCTGCCAAATTGGAAACGTCCAGAGATTGCGCCCACAGGAAAGCTGCCAGCACTGAAAGCTCTAGCTGGTTTTCACTGTCCCTTGGAACTGCATTCGCTGCCACACAGACATTCGCGCTCTGCTAAAGCATTGCTTCGTAATGGGGCAACACTCTGTATCTCTCTCTGGCAGAGCCCGGCTGCCAAATTGGAAACGTCCAGAGATTGCGCCCACAGGAAAGCTGCCAGCACTGAAAGCTCTAGCTGGTTTTCACTGTCCCTTGGAACTGCATTCGCTGCCACACAGACATTCGCGCTCTGCTAAAGCATTGCTTCGTAATGGGGCAACATTCTGTATCTCTCTCTGGCAGAGCCCGGCTGCCAAATTGGAAACGTCCAGACATTGCGCCCACAGGAAAGCTGCCAGCACTGAAAGCTCTAGCTGGTTTTCACTGTCCCTTGGAGCTGCATTCGCTGCCACACAGACATTCGCGCTCTGCTAAAGCATTGCTTCGTAATGGGGCAACACTCTGTATCTCTCTCTGGCAGAGCCCGGCTGCCAAATTGGAAACGTCCAGAGATTGCGCCCACAGGAAAGCTGCCAGCACTGAAAGCTCTAGCTGGTTTTCACTGTCCCTTGGAACTGCATTCGCTGCCACACAGACATTCGCGCTCTGCTAAAGCATTGCTTCGTAATGGGGCAACACTCTGTATCTCTCTCTGGCAGAGCCCGGCTGCCAAATTGTAAACGTCCAGACATTGCGCCCACAGGAAAGCTGCCAGCACTGAAAGCTCTAGCTGGTTTTCACTGTCCCTTGGAACTGCATTCGCTGCCACACAGACATTCGCGCTCTGCTAAAGCTTAACTTGGTAATTGGGCAACACTCTGTATGTCTCTCTGGCAGAGCCCGGCTGCCAAATTGGAAACGTCCAGAGATTGCGCCCACAGGAAAGCTGCCAGCACTGAAAGCTCTAGCTGGTTTTCACTGTCCCTTGGAACTGCATTCGCTGCCACACAGACATTCGCGCTCTGCTAAAGCATTGCTTCGTAATGGGGCAACACTCTGTATCTCTCTCTGGCAGAGCCCGGCTGCCAAATTGGAAACGTCCAGAGATTGCGCCCACAGGAAAGCTGCCAGCACTGAAAGCTCTAGCTGGTTTTCACTGTCCCTTGGAACTGCATTCGCTGCCACACAGACATTCGCGCTCTGCTAAAGCATTGCTTCCTAATGGGGCAACACTCTGTATCTCTCTCTGGCAGAGCCCGGCTGCCAAATTGGAAACGTCCAGAGATTGCGCCCACAGGAAAGCTGCCAGCACTGAAAGCTCTAGCTGGTTTTCACTGTCCCTTGGAACTGCATTCGCTGCCACACAGACATTCGCGCTCTGCTAAAGCATTGCTTCGTAATGGGGCAACACTCTGTATCTCTCTCTGGCAGAGCCCGGCTGCCAAATTGGAAACGTCCAGAGATTGCGCCCACAGGAAAGCTGCCAGCACTGAAAGCTCTAGCTGGTTTTCACTGTCCCTTGGAACTGCATTCGCTGCCACACAGACATTCGCGCTCTGCTAAAGCATTGCTTCGTAATGGGGCAACACTCTGTATCTCTCTCTGGCAGAGCCCGGCTGCCAAATTGGAAACGTCCAGAGATTGCGCCCACAGGAAAGCTGCCAGCACTGAAAGCTCTAGCTGGTTTTCACTGTCCCTTGGAACTGCATTCGCTGCCACACAGACATTCGCGCTCTGCTAAAGCATTGCTTCGTAATGGGGCAACATTCTGTATCTCTCTCTGGCAGAGCCCGGCTGCCAAATTGGAAACGTCCAGAGATTGCGCCCACAGGAAAGCTGCCAGCACTGAAAGCTCTAGCTGGTTTTCACTGTCCCTTGGAGCTGCATTCGCTGCCACACAGACATTCGCGCTCTGCTAAAGCATTGCTTCGTAATGGGGCAACACTCTGTATCTCTCTCTGGCAGAGCCCGGCTGCCAAATTGGAAACGTCCAGAGATTGCGCCCACAGGAAAGCTGCCAGCACTGAAAGCTCTAGCTGGTTTTCACTGTCCCTTGGAACTGCATTCGCTGCCACACAGACATTCGCGCTCTGCTAAAGCATTGCTTCGTAATGGGGCAACACTCTGTATCTCTCTCTGGCAGAGCCCGGCTGCCAAATTGTAAACGTCCAGACATTGCGCCCACAGGAAAGCTGCCAGCACTGAAAGCTCTAGCTGGTTTTCACTGTCCCTTGGAACTGCATTCGCTGCCACACAGACATTCGCGCTCTGCTAAAGCATTGCTTCGTAATGGGGCAACATTCTGTATCTCTCTCTGGCAGAGCCCGGCTGCCAAATTGGAAACGTCCAGAGATTGCACCCACAGGAAAGCTGCCAGCACTGAAAGCTCTAGCTGGTTTTCACTGTCCCTTGGAACTGCATTCGCTGCCACACAGACATTCGCGCTCTGCTAAAGCATTGCTTCCTAATGGGGCAACACTCTGTATCTCTCTCTGGCAGAGCCCGGCTGCCAAATTGGAAACGTCCAGACATTGCGCCCACAGGAAAGCTGCCAGCACTGAAAGCTCTAGCTGGTTTTCACTGTCCCTTGGAACTGCATTCGCTGCCACACAGACATTCGCGCTCTGCTAAAGCTTAACTTGGTAATTGGGCAACACTCTGTATGTCTCTCTGGCAGAGCCCGGCTGCCAAATTGGAAACGTCCAGAGATTGCGCCCACAGGAAAGCTGCCAGCACTGAAAGCTCTAGCTGGTTTTCACTGTCCCTTGGAACTGCATTCGCTGCCACACAGACATTCGCGCTCTGCTAAAGCATTGCTTCGTAATGGGGCAACACTCTGTATCTCTCTCTGGCAGAGCCCGGCTGCCAAATTGGAAACGTCCAGAGATTGCGCCCACAGGAAAGCTGCCAGCACTGAAAGCTCTAGCTGGTTTTCACTGTCCCTTGGAACTGCATTCGCTGCCACACAGACATTCGCGCTCTGCTAAAGCATTGCTTCGTAATGGGGCAACACTCTGTATCTCTCTCTGGCAGAGCCCGGCTGCCAAATTGGAAACGTCCAGAGATTGCGCCCACAGGAAAGCTGCCAGCACTGAAAGCTCTAGCTGGTTTTCACTGTCCCTTGGAACTGCATTCGCTGCCACACAGACATTCGCGCTCTGCTAAAGCATTGCTTCGTAATGGGGCAACACTCTGTATCTCTCTCTGGCAGAGCCCGGCTGCCAAATTGGAAACGTCCAGAGATTGCGCCCACAGGAAAGCTGCCAGCACTGAAAGCTCTAGCTGGTTTTCACTGTCCCTTGGAACTGCATTCGCTGCCACACAGACATTCGCGCTCTGCTAAAGCATTGCTTCGTAATGGGGCAACATTCTGTATCTCTCTCTGGCAGAGCCCGGCTGCCAAATTGGAAACGTCCAGAGATTGCGCCCACAGGAAAGCTGCCAGCACTGAAAGCTCTAGCTGGTTTTCACTGTCCCTTGGAACTGCATTCGCTGCCACACAGACATTCGCGCTCTGCTAAAGCATTGCTTCGTAATGGGGCAACATTCTGTATCTCTCTCTGGCAGAGCCCGGCTGCCAAATTGGAAACGTCCAGACATTGCGCCCACAGGAAAGCTGCCAGCACTGAAAGCTCTAGCTGGTTTTCACTGTCCCTTGGAGCTGCATTCGCTGCCACACAGACATTCGCGCTCTGCTAAAGCATTGCTTCGTAATGGGGCAACACTCTGTATCTCTCTCTGGCAGAGCCCGGCTGCCAAATTGGAAACGTCCAGAGATTGCGCCCACAGGAAAGCTGCCAGCACTGAAAGCTCTAGCTGGTTTTCACTGTCCCTTGGAACTGCATTCGCTGCCACACAGACATTCGCGCTCTGCTAAAGCATTGCTTCGTAATGGGGCAACACTCTGTATCTCTCTCTGGCAGAGCCCGGCTGCCAAATTGTAAACGTCCAGACATTGCGCCCACAGGAAAGCTGCCAGCACTGAAAGCTCTAGCTGGTTTTCACTGTCCCTTGGAACTGCATTCGCTGCCACACAGACATTCGCGCTCTGCTAAAGCATTGCTTCGTAATGGGGCAACATTCTGTATCTCTCTCTGGCAGAGCCCGGCTGCCAAATTGGAAACGTCCAGAGATTGCACCCACAGGAAAGCTGCCAGCACTGAAAGCTCTAGCTGGTTTTCACTGTCCCTTGGAACTGCATTCGCTGCCACACAGACATTCGCGCTCTGCTAAAGCATTGCTTCCTAATGGGGCAACACTCTGTATCTCTCTCTGGCAGAGCCCGGCTGCCAAATTGGAAACGTCCAGACATTGCGCCCACAGGAAAGCTGCCAGCACTGAAAGCTCTAGCTGGTTTTCACTGTCCCTTGGAACTGCATTCGCTGCCACACAGACATTCGCGCTCTGCTAAAGCTTAACTTGGTAATTGGGCAACACTCTGTATGTCTCTCTGGCAGAGCCCGGCTGCCAAATTGGAAACGTCCAGAGATTGCGCCCACAGGAAAGCTGCCAGCACTGAAAGCTCTAGCTGGTTTTCACTGTCCCTTGGAACTGCATTCGCTGCCACACAGACATTCGCGCTCTGCTAAAGCATTGCTTCGTAATGGGGCAACACTCTGTATCTCTCTCTGGCAGAGCCCGGCTGCCAAATTGGAAACGTCCAGAGATTGCGCCCACAGGAAAGCTGCCAGCACTGAAAGCTCTAGCTGGTTTTCACTGTCCCTTGGAACTGCATTCGCTGCCACACAGACATTCGCGCTCTGCTAAAGCATTGCTTCCTAATGGGGCAACACTCTGTATCTCTCTCTGGCAGAGCCCGGCTGCCAAATTGGAAACGTCCAGAGATTGCGCCCACAGGAAAGCTGCCAGCACTGAAAGCTCTAGCTGGTTTTCACTGTCCCTTGGAGCTGCATTCGCTGCCACACAGACATTCGCGCTCTGCTAAAGCATTGCTTCGTAATGGGGCAACATTCTGTATCTCTCTCTGGCAGAGCCCGGCTGCCAAATTGGAAACGTCCAGAGATTGCGCCCACAGGAAAGCTGCCAGCACTGAAAGCTCTAGCTGGTTTTCACTGTCCCTTGGAACTGCATTCGCTGCCACACAGACATTCGCGCTCTGCTAAAGCATTGCTTCCTAATGGGGCAACATTCTGTATCTCTCTCTGGCAGAGCCCGGCTGCCAAATTGGAAACGTCCAGAGATTGCGCCCACAGGAAAGCTGCCAGCACTGAAAGCTCTAGCTGGTTTTCACTGTCCCTTGGAACTGCATTCGCTGCCACACAGACATTCGCGCTCTGCTAAAGCATTGCTTCCTAATGGGGCAACACTCTGTATCTCTCTCTGGCAGAGCCCGGCTGCCAAATTGGAAACGTCCAGACATTGCGCCCACAGGAAAGCTGCCAGCACTGAAAGCTCTAGCTGGTTTTCACTGTCCCTTGGAACTGCATTCGCTGCCACACAGACATTCGCGCTCTGCTAAAGCTTAACTTGGTAATTGGGCAACACTCTGTATGTCTCTCTGGCAGAGCCCGGCTGCCAAATTGGAAACGTCCAGAGATTGCGCCCACAGGAAAGCTGCCAGCACTGAAAGCTCTAGCTGGTTTTCACTGTCCCTTGGAACTGCATTCGCTGCCACACAGACATTCGCGCTCTGCTAAAGCATTGCTTCGTAATGGGGCAACACTCTGTATCTCTCTCTGGCAGAGCCCGGCTGCCAAATTGGAAACGTCCAGAGATTGCGCCCACAGGAAAGCTGCCAGCACTGAAAGCTCTAGCTGGTTTTCACTGTCCCTTGGAACTGCATTCGCTGCCACACAGACATTCGCGCTCTGCTAAAGCATTGCTTCCTAATGGGGCAACACTCTGTATCTCTCTCTGGCAGAGCCCGGCTGCCAAATTGGAAACGTCCAGAGATTGCGCCCACAGGAAAGCTGCCAGCACTGAAAGCTCTAGCTGGTTTTCACTGTCCCTTGGAGCTGCATTCGCTGCCACACAGACATTCGCGCTCTGCTAAAGCATTGCTTCGTAATGGGGCAACACTCTGTATCTCTCTCTGGCAGAGCCCGGCTGCCAAATTGGAAACGTCCAGAGATTGCGCCCACAGGAAAGCTGCCAGCACTGAAAGCTCTAGCTGGTTTTCACTGTCCCTTGGAACTGCATTCGCTGCCACACAGACATTCGCGCTCTGCTAAAGCATTGCTTCGTAATGGGGCAACACTCTGTATCTCTCTCTGGCAGAGCCCGGCTGCCAAATTGGAAACGTCCAGAGATTGCGCCCACAGGAAAGCTGCCAGCACTGAAAACTGTAGCTGGTTTTCACTGTCCCTTGGAACTGCATTCGCTGCCACACAGACATTCGCGCTCTGCTAAAGCATTGCTTCCTAATGGGGCAACACTCTGTATCTCTCTCTGGCAGAGCCCGGCTGCCAAATTGGAAACGTCCAGAGATTGCGCCCACAGGAAAGCTGCCAGCACTGAAAGCTCTAGCTGGTTTTCACTGTCCCTTGGAACTGCATTCGCTGCCACACAGACATTCGCGCTCTGCTAAAGCTTAACTAGGTAATTGGGCAACATTCTATATCACTCTCTGGCAGAGCCCGGCTGCCAAATTGGAAACGTCCAGAGATTGCGCCCACAGGAAAGCTGCCAGCACTGAAAGCTCTAGCTGGTTTTCACTGTCCCTTGGAACTGCATTCGCTGCCACACAGACATTCGCGCTCTGCTAAAGCATTGCTTCGTAATGGGGCAACATTCTGTATCTCTCTCTGGCACAGCCCGGCTGCCAAATTGGAAACGTCCAGAGATTGCGCCCACAGGAAAGCTGCCAGCACTGAAAGCTCTAGCTGGTTTTCACTGTCCCTTGGAGCTGCATTCGCTGCCACACAGACATTCGCGCTCTGCTAAAGCATTGCTTCGTAATGGGGCAACATTCTGTATCTCTCTCTGGCACAGCCCGGCTGCCAAATTGGAAACGTCCAGAGATTGCGCCCACAGGAAAGCTGCCAGCACTGAAAGCTCTAGCTGGTTTTCACTGTCCCTTGGAACTGCATTCGCTGCCACACAGACATTCGCGCTCTGCTAAAGCATTGCTTCGTAATGGGGCAACATTCTGTATCTCTCTCTGGCACAGCCCGGCTGCCAAATTGGAAACGTCCAGAGATTGCACCCACAGGAAAGCTGCCAGCACTGAAAGCTCTAGCTGGTTTTCACTGTCCCTTGGAACTGCATTCGCTGCCACACAGACATTCGCGCTCTGCTAAAGCATTGCTTCCTAATGGGGCAACACTCTGTATCTCTCTCTGGCAGAGCCCGGCTGCCAAATTGGAAACGTCCAGAGATTGCGCCCACAGGAAAGCTGCCAGCACTGAAAGCTCTAGCTGGTTTTCACTGTCCCTTGGAACTGCATTCGCTGCCACACAGACATTCGCGCTCTGCTAAAGCATTGCTTCGTAATGGGGCAACACTCTGTATCTCTCTCTGGCAGAGCCCGGCTGCCAAATTGGAAACGTCCAGAGATTGCGCCCACAGGAAAGCTGCCAGCACTGAAAGCTCTAGCTGGTTTTCACTGTCCCTTGGAGCTGCATTCGCTGCCACACAGACATTCGCGCTCTGCTAAAGCATTGCTTCCTAATGGGGCAACACTCTGTATCTCTCTCTGGCAGAGCCCGGCTGCCAAATTGGAAACGTCCAGAGATTGCGCCCACAGGAAAGCTGCCAGCACTGAAAGCTCTAGCTGGTTTTCACTGTCCCTTGGAACTGCATTCGCTGCCACACAGACATTCGCGCTCTGCTAAAGCATTGCTTCGTAATGGGGCAACACTCTGTATCTCTCTCTGGCAGAGCCCGGCTGCCAAATTGGAAACGTCCAGAGATTGCGCCCACAGGAAAGCTGCCAGCACTGAAAGCTCTAGCTGGTTTTCACTGTCCCTTGGAGCTGCATTCGCTGCCACACAGACATTCGCGCTCTGCTAAAGCATTGCTTCCTAATGTGGCAACACTCTGTATCTCTCCCTGGCAGAGCCCGGCTGCCAAATTGTAAACGTCCAGAGATTGCGCCCACAGGAAAGCTGCCAGCACTGAAAGCTCTAGCTGGTTTTCACTGTCCCTTGGAACTGCATTCGCTGCCACACAGACATTCGCGCTCTGCTAAAGCATTGCTTCGTAATGGGGCAACACTCTGTATCTCTCTCTGGCAGAGCCCGGCTGCCAAATTGGAAACGTCCAGAGATTGCGCCCACAGGAAAGCTGCCAGCACTGAAAGCTCTAGCTGGTTTTCACTGTCCCTTGGAACTGCATTCGCTGCCACACAGACATTCGCGCTCTGCTAAAGCATTGCTTCGTAATGGGGCAACACTCTGTATCTCTCTCTGGCAGAGCCCGGCTGCCAAATTGGAAACGTCCAGAGATTGCGCCCACAGGAAAGCTGCCAGCACTGAAAGATCTAGCTGGTTTTCACTGTCCCTTGGAGCTGCATTCGCTGCCACACAGACATTCGCGCTCTGCTAAAGCATTGCTTCCTAATGGGGCAACACTCTGTATCTCTCTCTGGCAGAGCCCGGCTGCCAAATTGGAAACGTCCAGAGATTGCGCCCACAGGAAAGCTGCCAGCACTGAAAGCTCTAGCTGGTTTTCACTGTCCCTTGGAACTGCATTCGCTGCCACACAGATATTTGCGCTCTGCTAAAGCATTGCTTCGTAATAGGGCAACACTCTGTATCTCTCTCTGGCAGAGCCTGGCTGCCAAATTGGAAACGTCCAGAGATTGCGCCCACAGGAAAGCTGCCAGCACTGAAAGCTCTAGCTGGTTTTCACTGTCCCTTGGAACTGCATTCGCTGCCACACAGACATTCGCGCTCTGCTAAAGCATTGCTTCCTAATGGGGAAACACTCTGTATCTCTCCCTGGCAGAGCCCGGCTGCCAAATTGGAAACGTCCAGAGATTGCGCCCACAGGAAAGCTGCCAGCACTGAAAGCTCTAGCTGGTTTTCACTGTCCCTTGGAACTGCATTCGCTGCCACACAGACATTCGCGCTCTGCTAAAGCATTGCTTCGTAATGGGGCAACACTCTGTATCTCTCTCTGGCAGAGCCCGGCTGCCAAATTGGAAACGTCCAGAGATTGCGCCCACAGGAAAGCTGCCAGCACTGAAAGCTCTAGCTGGTTTTCACTGTCCCTTGGAACTGCATTCGCTGCCACACAGACATTCGCGCTCTGCTAAAGCATTGCTTCGTAATGGGGCAACATTCTGTATCTCTCTCTGGCAGAGCCCGGCTGCCAAATTGGAAACGTCCAGAGATTTCGCCCACAGGAAAGCTGCCAGCACTGAAAGCTCTAGCTGGTTTTCACTGTCCCTTGGAGCTGCATTCGCTGCCACACAGACATTCGCGCTCTGCTAAAGCATTGCTTCGTAATGGGGCAACACTCTGTATCTCTCTCTGGCAGAGCCCGGCTGCCAAATTGGAAACGTCCAGAGATTGCGCCCACAGGAAAGCTGCCAGCACTGAAAGCTCTAGCTGGTTTTCACTGTCCCTTGGAACTGCATTCGCTGCCACACAGACATTCGCGCTCTGCTAAAGCATTGCTTCGTAATGGGGCAACATTCTGTATCTCTCTCTGGCACAGCCCGGCTGCCAAATTGGAAACGTCCAGAGATTGCGCCCACAGGAAAGCTGCCAGCACTGAAAGCTCTAGCTGGTTTTCACTGTCCCTTGGAGCTGCATTCGCTGCCACACAGACATTCGCGCTCTGCTAAAGCATTGCTTTGTAATGGGGCAACACTCTGTATCTCTCTCTGGCAGAGCCCGGCTGCCAAATTGGAAACGTCCAGAGATTGCACCCACAGGAAAGCTGCCAGCACTGAAAGCTCTAGCTGGTTTTCACTGTCCCTTGGAACTGCATTCGCTGCCACACAGACATTCGCGCTCTGCTAAAGCATTGCTTCCTAATGGGGCAACACTCTGTATCTCTCTCTGGCAGAGCCCGGCTGCCAAATTGGAAACGTCCAGACATTGCGCCCACAGGAAAGCTGCCAGCACTGAAAGCTCTAGCTGGTTTTCACTGTCCCTTGGAACTGCATTCGCTGCCACACAGACATTCGCGCTCTGCTAAAGCTTAACTTGGTAATTGGGCAACACTCTGTATGTCTCTCTGGCAGAGCCCGGCTGCCAAATTGGAAACGTCCAGAGATTGCGCCCACAGGAAAGCTGCCAGCACTGAAAGCTCTAGCTGGTTTTCACTGTCCCTTGGAACTGCATTCGCTGCCACACAGACATTCGCGCTCTGCTAAAGCATTGCTTCCTAATGGGGCAACACTCTGTATCTCTCTCTGGCAGAGCCCGGCTGCCAAATTGGAAACGTCCAGACATTGCGCCCACAGGAAAGCTGCCAGCACTGAAAGCTCTAGCTGGTTTTCACTGTCCCTTGGAACTGCATTCGCTGCCACACAGACATTCGCGCTCTGCTAAAGCATTGCTTCGTAATGGGGCAACACTCTGTATCTCTCTCTGGCAGAGCCCGGCTGCCAAATTGGAAACGTCCAGAGATTGCGCCCACAGGAAAGCTGCCAGCACTGAAAGCTCTAGCTGGTTTTCACTGTCCCTTGGAACTGCATTCGCTGCCACACAGACATTCGCGCTCTGCTAAAGCATTGCTTCGTAATGGGGCAACACTCTGTATCTCTCTCTGGCAGAGCCCGGCTGCCAAATTGGAAACGTCCAGAGATTGCGCCCACAGGAAAGCTGCCAGCACTGAAAGCTCTAGCTGGTTTTCACTGTCCCTTGGAACTGCATTCGCTGCCACACAGACATTCGCGCTCTGCTAAAGCATTGCTTCGTAATGGGGCAACATTCTGTATCTCTCTCTGGCAGAGCCCGGCTGCCAAATTGGAAACGTCCAGACATTGCGCCCACAGGAAAGCTGCCAGCACTGAAAGCTCTAGCTGGTTTTCACTGTCCCTTGGAGCTGCATTCGCTGCCACACAGACATTCGCGCTCTGCTAAAGCATTGCTTCGTAATGGGGCAACACTCTATATCTCTCTCTGGCAGAGCCCGGCTGCCAAATTGGAAACGTCCAGAGATTGCGCCCACAGGAAAGCTGCCAGCACTGAAAGCTCTAGCTGGTTTTCACTGTCCCTTGGAACTGCATTCGCTGCCACACAGACATTCGCGCTCTGCTAAAGCATTGCTTCGTAATGGGGCAACACTCTGTATCTCTCCCTGGCAGAGCCCGGCTGCCAAATTGGAAACGTCCAGAGATTGCGCCCACAGGAAAGCTGCCAGCACTGAAAGCTCTAGCTGGTTTTCACTGTCCCTTGGAACTGCATTCGCTGCCACACAGACATTCGCGCTCTGCTAAAGCATTGCTTCGTAATGGGGCAACACTCTGTATCTCTCCCTGGCAGAGCCCGGCTGCCAAATTGGAAACGTCCAGAGATTGCGCCCACAGGAAAGCTGCCAGCACTGAAAGCTCTAGCTGGTTTTCACTGTCCCTTGGAACTGCATTCGCTGCCACACAGACATTCGCGCTCTGCTAAAGCATTGCTTCGTAATGGGGCAACACTCTGTATCTCTCTCTGGCAGAGCCCGGCTGCCAAATTGTAAACGTCCAGACATTGCGCCCACAGGAAAGCTGCCAGCACTGAAAGCTCTAGCTGGTTTTCACTGTCCCTTGGAACTGCATTCGCTGCCACACAGACATTCGCGCTCTGCTAAAGCATTGCTTCGTAATGGGGCAACACTCTGTATCTCTCTCTGGCAGAGCCCGGCTGCCAAATTGGAAACGTCCAGAGATTGCACCCACAGGAAAGCTGCCAGCACTGAAAGCTCTAGCTGGTTTTCACTGTCCCTTGGAACTGCATTCGCTGCCACACAGACATTCGCGCTCTGCTAAAGCATTGCTTCCTAATGGGGCAACACTCTGTATCTCTCTCTGGCAGAGCCCGGCTGCCAAATTGGAAACGTCCAGACATTGCGCCCACAGGAAAGCTGCCAGCACTGAAAGCTCTAGCTGGTTTTCACTGTCCCTTGGAACTGCATTCGCTGCCACACAGACATTCGCGCTCTGCTAAAGCTTAACTTGGTAATTGGGCAACACTCTGTATGTCTCTCTGGCAGAGCCCGGCTGCCAAATTGGAAACGTCCAGAGATTGCGCCCACAGGAAAGCTGCCAGCACTGAAAGCTCTAGCTGGTTTTCACTGTCCCTTGGAACTGCATTCGCTGCCACACAGACATTCGCGCTCTGCTAAAGCATTGCTTCCTAATGGGGCAACACTCTGTATCTCTCTCTGGCAGAGCCCGGCTGCCAAATTGGAAACGTCCAGACATTGCGCCCACAGGAAAGCTGCCAGCACTGAAAGCTCTAGCTGGTTTTCACTGTCCCTTGGAACTGCATTCGCTGCCACACAGACATTCGCGCTCTGCTAAAGCATTGCTTCGTAATGGGGCAACACTCTGTATCTCTCTCTGGCAGAGCCCGGCTGCCAAATTGGAAACGTCCAGAGATTGCACCCACAGGAAAGCTGCCAGCACTGAAAGCTCTAGCTGGTTTTCACTGTCCCTTGGAACTGCATTCGCTGCCACACAGACATTCGCGCTCTGCTAAAGCATTGCTTCGTAATGGGGCAACACTCTGTATCTCTCTCTGGCAGAGCCCGGCTGCCAAATTGGAAACGTCCAGAGATTGCGCCCACAGGAAAGCTGCCAGCACTGAAAGCTCTAGCTGGTTTTCACTGTCCCTTGGAACTGCATTCGCTGCCACACAGACATTCGCGCTCTGCTAAAGCATTGCTTCGTAATGGGGCAACATTCTGTATCTCTCTCTGGCAGAGCCCGGCTGCCAAATTGGAAACGTCCAGACATTGCGCCCACAGGAAAGCTGCCAGCACTGAAAGCTCTAGCTGGTTTTCACTGTCCCTTGGAGCTGCATTCGCTGCCACACAGACATTCGCGCTCTGCTAAAGCATTGCTTCGTAATGGGGCAACACTCTATATCTCTCTCTGGCAGAGCCCGGCTGCCAAATTGGAAACGTCCAGAGATTGCGCCCACAGGAAAGCTGCCAGCACTGAAAGCTCTAGCTGGTTTTCACTGTCCCTTGGAACTGCATTCGCTGCCACACAGACATTCGCGCTCTGCTAAAGCATTGCTTCGTAATGGGGCAACACTCTGTATCTCTCTCTGGCAGAGCCCGGCTGCCAAATTGGAAACGTCCAGAGATTGCGCCCACAGGAAAGCTGCCAGCACTGAAAGCTCTAGCTGGTTTTCACTGTCCCTTGGAACTGCATTCGCTGCCACACAGACATTCGCGCTCTGCTAAAGCATTGCTTCGTAATGGGGCAACATTCTGTATCTCTCTCTGGCAGAGCCCGGCTGCCAAATTGGAAACGTCCAGAGATTGCACCCACAGGAAAGCTGCCAGCACTGAAAGCTCTAGCTGGTTTTCACTGTCCCTTGGAACTGCATTCGCTGCCACACAGACATTCGCGCTCTGCTAAAGCATTGCTTCCTAATGGGGCAACACTCTGTATCTCTCTCTGGCAGAGCCCGGCTGCCAAATTGGAAACGTCCAGACATTGCGCCCACAGGAAAGCTGCCAGCACTGAAAGCTCTAGCTGGTTTTCACTGTCCCTTGGAACTGCATTCGCTGCCACACAGACATTCGCGCTCTGCTAAAGCTTAACTTGGTAATTGGGCAACACTCTGTATGTCTCTCTGGCAGAGCCCGGCTGCCAAATTGGAAACGTCCAGA
Source organism: Mycteria americana (assembly GCF_035582795.1). Classification (NCBI taxonomy): domain Eukaryota; kingdom Metazoa; phylum Chordata; class Aves; order Ciconiiformes; family Ciconiidae; genus Mycteria; species Mycteria americana. The sequence continues at coordinate 76,917 of NW_027445657.1, forward strand.
GATTGCGCCCACAGGAAAGCTGCCAGCACTGAAAGCTCTAGCTGGTTTTCACTGTCCCTTGGAACTGCATTCGCTGCCACACAGACATTCGCGCTCTGCTAAAGCATTGCTTCGTAATGGGGCAACACTCTGTATCTCTCTCTGGCAGAGCCCGGCTGCCAAATTGGAAACGTCCAGAGATTGCGCCCACAGGAAAGCTGCCAGCACTGAAAGCTCTAGCTGGTTTTCACTGTCCCTTGGAACTGCATTCGCTGCCACACAGACATTCGCGCTCTGCTAAAGCATTGCTTCCTAATGGGGCAACACTCTGTATCTCTCTCTGGCAGAGCCCGGCTGCCAAATTGGAAACGTCCAGAGATTGCGCCCACAGGAAAGCTGCCAGCACTGAAAGCTCTAGCTGGTTTTCACTGTCCCTTGGAGCTGCATTCGCTGCCACACAGACATTCGCGCTCTGCTAAAGCATTGCTTCGTAATGGGGCAACACTCTGTATCTCTCTCTGGCAGAGCCCGGCTGCCAAATTGGAAACGTCCAGAGATTGCGCCCACAGGAAAGCTGCCAGCACTGAAAGCTCTAGCTGGTTTTCACTGTCCCTTGGAACTGCATTCGCTGCCACACAGACATTCGCGCTCTGCTAAAGCATTGCTTCGTAATGGGGCAACACTCTGTATCTCTCTCTGGCAGAGCCCGGCTGCCAAATTGGAAACGTCCAGAGATTGCGCCCACAGGAAAGCTGCCAGCACTGAAAACTGTAGCTGGTTTTCACTGTCCCTTGGAACTGCATTCGCTGCCACACAGACATTCGCGCTCTGCTAAAGCATTGCTTCCTAATGGGGCAACACTCTGTATCTCTCTCTGGCAGAGCCCGGCTGCCAAATTGGAAACGTCCAGAGATTGCGCCCACAGGAAAGCTGCCAGCACTGAAAGCTCTAGCTGGTTTTCACTGTCCCTTGGAACTGCATTCGCTGCCACACAGACATTCGCGCTCTGCTAAAGCTTAACTAGGTAATTGGGCAACATTCTATATCACTCTCTGGCAGAGCCCGGCTGCCAAATTGGAAACGTCCAGAGATTGCGCCCACAGGAAAGCTGCCAGCACTGAAAGCTCTAGCTGGTTTTCACTGTCCCTTGGAACTGCATTCGCTGCCACACAGACATTCGCGCTCTGCTAAAGCATTGCTTCGTAATGGGGCAACATTCTGTATCTCTCTCTGGCACAGCCCGGCTGCCAAATTGGAAACGTCCAGAGATTGCGCCCACAGGAAAGCTGCCAGCACTGAAAGCTCTAGCTGGTTTTCACTGTCCCTTGGAGCTGCATTCGCTGCCACACAGACATTCGCGCTCTGCTAAAGCATTGCTTCGTAATGGGGCAACATTCTGTATCTCTCTCTGGCACAGCCCGGCTGCCAAATTGGAAACGTCCAGAGATTGCGCCCACAGGAAAGCTGCCAGCACTGAAAGCTCTAGCTGGTTTTCACTGTCCCTTGGAACTGCATTCGCTGCCACACAGACATTCGCGCTCTGCTAAAGCATTGCTTCGTAATGGGGCAACATTCTGTATCTCTCTCTGGCACAGCCCGGCTGCCAAATTGGAAACGTCCAGAGATTGCACCCACAGGAAAGCTGCCAGCACTGAAAGCTCTAGCTGGTTTTCACTGTCCCTTGGAACTGCATTCGCTGCCACACAGACATTCGCGCTCTGCTAAAGCATTGCTTCGTAATGGGGCAACACTCTGTATCTCTCTCTGGCAGAGCCCGGCTGCCAAATTGGAAACGTCCAGAGATTGCGCCCACAGGAAAGCTGCCAGCACTGAAAGCTCTAGCTGGTTTTCACTGTCCCTTGGAACTGCATTCGCTGCCACACAGACATTCGCGCTCTGCTAAAGCATTGCTTCGTAATGGGGCAACACTCTGTATCTCTCTCTGGCAGAGCCCGGCTGCCAAATTGGAAACGTCCAGAGATTGCGCCCACAGGAAAGCTGCCAGCACTGAAAGCTCTAGCTGGTTTTCACTGTCCCTTGGAACTGCATTCGCTGCCACACAGACATTCGCGCTCTGCTAAAGCATTGCTTCGTAATGGGGCAACACTCTGTATCTCTCTCTGGCAGAGCCCGGCTGCCAAATTGGAAACGTCCAGAGATTGCGCCCACAGGAAAGCTGCCAGCACTGAAAGCTCTAGCTGGTTTTCACTGTCCCTTGGAGCTGCATTCGCTGCCACACAGACATTCGCGCTCTGCTAAAGCATTGCTTCCTAATGTGGCAACACTCTGTATCTCTCCCTGGCAGAGCCCGGCTGCCAAATTGTAAACGTCCAGAGATTGCGCCCACAGGAAAGCTGCCAGCACTGAAAGCTCTAGCTGGTTTTCACTGTCCCTTGGAACTGCATTCGCTGCCACACAGACATTCGCGCTCTGCTAAAGCATTGCTTCGTAATGGGGCAACACTCTGTATCTCTCTCTGGCAGAGCCCGGCTGCCAAATTGGAAACGTCCAGAGATTGCGCCCACAGGAAAGCTGCCAGCACTGAAAGCTCTAGCTGGTTTTCACTGTCCCTTGGAACTGCATTCGCTGCCACACAGACATTCGCGCTCTGCTAAAGCATTGCTTCGTAATGGGGCAACACTCTGTATCTCTCTCTGGCAGAGCCCGGCTGCCAAATTGGAAACGTCCAGAGATTGCGCCCACAGGAAAGCTGCCAGCACTGAAAGATCTAGCTGGTTTTCACTGTCCCTTGGAGCTGCATTCGCTGCCACACAGACATTCGCGCTCTGCTAAAGCATTGCTTCCTAATGGGGCAACACTCTGTATCTCTCTCTGGCAGAGCCCGGCTGCCAAATTGGAAACGTCCAGAGATTGCGCCCACAGGAAAGCTGCCAGCACTGAAAGCTCTAGCTGGTTTTCACTGTCCCTTGGAACTGCATTCGCTGCCACACAGATATTTGCGCTCTGCTAAAGCATTGCTTCGTAATAGGGCAACACTCTGTATCTCTCTCTGGCAGAGCCTGGCTGCCAAATTGGAAACGTCCAGAGATTGCGCCCACAGGAAAGCTGCCAGCACTGAAAGCTCTAGCTGGTTTTCACTGTCCCTTGGAACTGCATTCGCTGCCACACAGACATTCGCGCTCTGCTAAAGCATTGCTTCCTAATGGGGAAACACTCTGTATCTCTCCCTGGCAGAGCCCGGCTGCCAAATTGGAAACGTCCAGAGATTGCGCCCACAGGAAAGCTGCCAGCACTGAAAGCTCTAGCTGGTTTTCACTGTCCCTTGGAACTGCATTCGCTGCCACACAGACATTCGCGCTCTGCTAAAGCATTGCTTCGTAATGGGGCAACACTCTGTATCTCTCTCTGGCAGAGCCCGGCTGCCAAATTGGAAACGTCCAGAGATTGCGCCCACAGGAAAGCTGCCAGCACTGAAAGCTCTAGCTGGTTTTCACTGTCCCTTGGAACTGCATTCGCTGCCACACAGACATTCGCGCTCTGCTAAAGCATTGCTTCGTAATGGGGCAACATTCTGTATCTCTCTCTGGCAGAGCCCGGCTGCCAAATTGGAAACGTCCAGAGATTTCGCCCACAGGAAAGCTGCCAGCACTGAAAGCTCTAGCTGGTTTTCACTGTCCCTTGGAGCTGCATTCGCTGCCACACAGACATTCGCGCTCTGCTAAAGCATTGCTTCGTAATGGGGCAACACTCTGTATCTCTCTCTGGCAGAGCCCGGCTGCCAAATTGGAAACGTCCAGAGATTGCGCCCACAGGAAAGCTGCCAGCACTGAAAGCTCTAGCTGGTTTTCACTGTCCCTTGGAACTGCATTCGCTGCCACACAGACATTCGCGCTCTGCTAAAGCATTGCTTCGTAATGGGGCAACATTCTGTATCTCTCTCTGGCACAGCCCGGCTGCCAAATTGGAAACGTCCAGAGATTGCGCCCACAGGAAAGCTGCCAGCACTGAAAGCTCTAGCTGGTTTTCACTGTCCCTTGGAGCTGCATTCGCTGCCACACAGACATTCGCGCTCTGCTAAAGCATTGCTTTGTAATGGGGCAACACTCTGTATCTCTCTCTGGCAGAGCCCGGCTGCCAAATTGGAAACGTCCAGAGATTGCGCCCACAGGAAAGCTGCCAGCACTGAAAGCTCTAGCTGGTTTTCACTGTCCCTTGGAACTGCATTCGCTGCCACACAGATATTCGCGCTCTGCTAAAGCATTGCTTCCTAATGGGGCAACACTCTGTATCTCTCTCTGGCAGAGCCCGGCTGCCAAATTGTAAACGTCCAGACATTGCGCCCACAGGAAAGCTGCCAGCACTGAAAGCTCTAGCTGGTTTTCACTGTCCCTTGGAACTGCATTCGCTGCCACACAGACATTCGCGCTCTGCTAAAGCATTGCTTCGTAATGGGGCAACATTCTGTATCTCTCTCTGGCAGAGCCCGGCTGCCAAATTGGAAACGTCCAGAGATTGCACCCACAGGAAAGCTGCCAGCACTGAAAGCTCTAGCTGGTTTTCACTGTCCCTTGGAACTGCATTCGCTGCCACACAGACATTCGCGCTCTGCTAAAGCATTGCTTCCTAATGGGGCAACACTCTGTATCTCTCTCTGGCAGAGCCCGGCTGCCAAATTGGAAACGTCCAGAGATTGCGCCCACAGGAAAGCTGCCAGCACTGAAAGCTCTAGCTGGTTTTCACTGTCCCTTGGAACTGCATTCGCTGCCACACAGACATTCGCGCTCTGCTAAAGCATTGCTTCGTAATGGGGCAACACTCTGTATCTCTCTCTGGCAGAGCCCGGCTGCCAAATTGGAAACGTCCAGAGATTGCGCCCACAGGAAAGCTGCCAGCACTGAAAGCTCTAGCTGGTTTTCACTGTCCCTTGGAACTGCATTCGCTGCCACACAGACATTCGCGCTCTGCTAAAGCATTGCTTCCTAATGGGGCAACACTCTGTATCTCTCTCTGGCAGAGCCCGGCTGCCAAATTGGAAACGTCCAGAGATTGCGCCCACAGGAAAGCTGCCAGCACTGAAAGCTCTAGCTGGTTTTCACTGTCCCTTGGAACTGCATTCGCTGCCACACAGACATTCGCGCTCTGCTAAAGCATTGCTTCGTAATGGGGCAACATTCTGTATCTCTCTCTGGCAGAGCCCGGCTGCCAAATTGGAAACGTCCAGACATTGCGCCCACAGGAAAGCTGCCAGCACTGAAAGCTCTAGCTGGTTTTCACTGTCCCTTGGAGCTGCATTCGCTGCCACACAGACATTCGCGCTCTGCTAAAGCATTGCTTCGTAATGGGGCAACACTCTGTATCTCTCTCTGGCAGAGCCCGGCTGCCAAATTGGAAACGTCCAGAGATTGCGCCCACAGGAAAGCTGCCAGCACTGAAAGCTCTAGCTGGTTTTCACTGTCCCTTGGAACTGCATTCGCTGCCACACAGACATTCGCGCTCTGCTAAAGCATTGCTTCGTAATGGGGCAACACTCTGTATCTCTCTCTGGCAGAGCCCGGCTGCCAAATTGTAAACGTCCAGACATTGCGCCCACAGGAAAGCTGCCAGCACTGAAAGCTCTAGCTGGTTTTCACTGTCCCTTGGAACTGCATTCGCTGCCACACAGACATTCGCGCTCTGCTAAAGCATTGCTTCGTAATGGGGCAACATTCTGTATCTCTCTCTGGCAGAGCCCGGCTGCCAAATTGGAAACGTCCAGAGATTGCACCCACAGGAAAGCTGCCAGCACTGAAAGCTCTAGCTGGTTTTCACTGTCCCTTGGAACTGCATTCGCTGCCACACAGACATTCGCGCTCTGCTAAAGCATTGCTTCCTAATGGGGCAACACTCTGTATCTCTCTCTGGCAGAGCCCGGCTGCCAAATTGGAAACGTCCAGAGATTGCGCCCACAGGAAAGCTGCCAGCACTGAAAGCTCTAGCTGGTTTTCACTGTCCCTTGGAACTGCATTCGCTGCCACACAGACATTCGCGCTCTGCTAAAGCTTAACTTGGTAATTGGGCAACACTCTGTATGTCTCTCTGGCAGAGCCCGGCTGCCAAATTGGAAACGTCCAGAGATTGCGCCCACAGGAAAGCTGCCAGCACTGAAAGCTCTAGCTGGTTTTCACTGTCCCTTGGAACTGCATTCGCTGCCACACAGACATTCGCGCTCTGCTAAAGCATTGCTTCCTAATGGGGCAACACTCTGTATCTCTCTCTGGCAGAGCCCGGCTGCCAAATTGGAAACGTCCAGACATTGCGCCCACAGGAAAGCTGCCAGCACTGAAAGCTCTAGCTGGTTTTCACTGTCCCTTGGAACTGCATTCGCTGCCACACAGACATTCGCGCTCTGCTAAAGCATTGCTTCGTAATGGGGCAACACTCTGTATCTCTCTCTGGCAGAGCCCGGCTGCCAAATTGGAAACGTCCAGAGATTGCGCCCACAGGAAAGCTGCCAGCACTGAAAGCTCTAGCTGGTTTTCACTGTCCCTTGGAACTGCATTCGCTGCCACACAGACATTCGCGCTCTGCTAAAGCATTGCTTCGTAATGGGGCAACACTCTGTATCTCTCTCTGGCAGAGCCCGGCTGCCAAATTGGAAACGTCCAGAGATTGCGCCCACAGGAAAGCTGCCAGCACTGAAAGCTCTAGCTGGTTTTCACTGTCCCTTGGAACTGCATTCGCTGCCACACAGACATTCGCGCTCTGCTAAAGCATTGCTTCGTAATGGGGCAACATTCTGTATCTCTCTCTGGCAGAGCCCGGCTGCCAAATTGGAAACGTCCAGAGATTGCACCCACAGGAAAGCTGCCAGCACTGAAAGCTCTAGCTGGTTTTCACTGTCCCTTGGAACTGCATTCGCTGCCACACAGACATTCGCGCTCTGCTAAAGCATTGCTTCCTAATGGGGCAACACTCTGTATCTCTCTCTGGCAGAGCCCGGCTGCCAAATTGGAAACGTCCAGACATTGCGCCCACAGGAAAGCTGCCAGCACTGAAAGCTCTAGCTGGTTTTCACTGTCCCTTGGAACTGCATTCGCTGCCACACAGACATTCGCGCTCTGCTAAAGCTTAACTTCGTAATTGGGCAACACTCTGTATGTCTCTCTGGCAGAGCCCGGCTGCCAAATTGGAAACGTCCAGAGATTGCGCCCACAGGAAAGCTGCCAGCACTGAAAGCTCTAGCTGGTTTTCACTGTCCCTTGGAACTGCATTCGCTGCCACACAGACATTCGCGCTCTGCTAAAGCATTGCTTCGTAATGGGGCAACACTCTGTATCTCTCTCTGGCAGAGCCCGGCTGCCAAATTGGAAACGTCCAGAGATTGCGCCCACAGGAAAGCTGCCAGCACTGAAAGCTCTAGCTGGTTTTCACTGTCCCTTGGAACTGCATTCGCTGCCACACAGACATTCGCGCTCTGCTAAAGCATTGCTTCCTAATGGGGCAACACTCTGTATCTCTCTCTGGCAGAGCCCGGCTGCCAAATTGGAAACGTCCAGAGATTGCGCCCACAGGAAAGCTGCCAGCACTGAAAGCTCTAGCTGGTTTTCACTGTCCCTTGGAGCTGCATTCGCTGCCACACAGACATTCGCGCTCTGCTAAAGCATTGCTTCGTAATGGGGCAACACTCTGTATCTCTCTCTGGCAGAGCCCGGCTGCCAAATTGGAAACGTCCAGAGATTGCGCCCACAGGAAAGCTGCCAGCACTGAAAGCTCTAGCTGGTTTTCACTGTCCCTTGGAACTGCATTCGCTGCCACACAGACATTCGCGCTCTGCTAAAGCATTGCTTCGTAATGGGGCAACACTCTGTATCTCTCTCTGGCAGAGCCCGGCTGCCAAATTGGAAACGTCCAGAGATTGCGCCCACAGGAAAGCTGCCAGCACTGAAAACTGTAGCTGGTTTTCACTGTCCCTTGGAACTGCATTCGCTGCCACACAGACATTCGCGCTCTGCTAAAGCATTGCTTCGTAATGGGGCAACACTCTGTATCTCTCTCTGGCAGAGCCCGGCTGCCAAATTGGAAACGTCCAGAGATTGCGCCCACAGGAAAGCTGCCAGCACTGAAAGCTCTAGCTGGTTTTCACTGTCCCTTGGAACTGCATTCGCTGCCACACAGACATTCGCGCTCTGCTAAAGCTTAACTAGGTAATTGGGCAACATTCTATATCACTCTCTGGCAGAGCCCGGCTGCCAAATTGGAAACGTCCAGAGATTGCGCCCACAGGAAAGCTGCCAGCACTGAAAGCTCTAGCTGGTTTTCACTGTCCCTTGGAACTGCATTCGCTGCCACACAGACATTCGCGCTCTGCTAAAGCATTGCTTCGTAATGGGGCAACATTCTGTATCTCTCTCTGGCACAGCCCGGCTGCCAAATTGGAAACGTCCAGAGATTGCGCCCACAGGAAAGCTGCCAGCACTGAAAGCTCTAGCTGGTTTTCACTGTCCCTTGGAGCTGCATTCGCTGCCACACAGACATTCGCGCTCTGCTAAAGCATTGCTTCGTAATGGGGCAACATTCTGTATCTCTCTCTGGCACAGCCCGGCTGCCAAATTGGAAACGTCCAGAGATTGCGCCCACAGGAAAGCTGCCAGCACTGAAAGCTCTAGCTGGTTTTCACTGTCCCTTGGAACTGCATTCGCTGCCACACAGATATTCGCGCTCTGCTAAAGCATTGCTTCCTAATGGGGCAACACTCTGTATCTCTCTCTGGCAGAGCCCGGCTGCCAAATTGGAAACGTCCAGAGATTGCGCCCACAGGAAAGCTGCCAGCACTGAAAGCTCTAGCTGGTTTTCACTGTCCCTTGGAACTGCATTCGCTGCCACACAGACATTCGCGCTCTGCTAAAGCTTAACTTGGTAATGGGGCAACACTCTGTATCTCTCTCTGGCAGAGCCCGGCTGCCAAATTGGAAACGTCCAGAGATTGCGCCCACAGGAAAGCTGCCAGCACTGAAAGCTCTAGCTGGTTTTCACTGTCCCTTGGAACTGCATTCGCTGCCACACAGACATTCGCGCTCTGCTAAAGCATTGCTTCGTAATGGGGCAACACTCTATATCTCTCTGTGGCAGAGCCCGGCTGCCAAATTGGAAACGTCCAGAGATTGCGCCCACAGGAAAGCTGCCAGCACTGAAAGCTCTAGCTGGTTTTCACTGTCCCTTGGAGCTGCATTCGCTGCCACACAGACATTCGCGCTCTGCTAAAGCATTGCTTCGTAATGGGGCAACATTCTGTATCTCTCTCTGGCAGAGCCCGGCTGCCAAATTGGAAACGTCCAGAGATTTCGCCCACAGGAAAGCTGCCAGCACTGAAAGCTCTAGCTGGTTTTCACTGTCCCTTGGAGCTGCATTCGCTGCCACACAGACATTCGCGCTCTGCTAAAGCATTGCTTCGTAATGGGGCAACACTCTGTATCTCTCTCTGGCAGAGCCCGGCTGCCAAATTGGAAACGTCCAGAGATTGCGCCCACAGGAAAGCTGCCAGCACTGAAAGCTCTAGCTGGTTTTCACTGTCCCTTGGAACTGCATTCGCTGCCACACAGACATTCGCGCTCTGCTAAAGCATTGCTTCGTAATGGGGCAACATTCTGTATCTCTCTCTGGCACAGCCCGGCTGCCAAATTGGAAACGTCCAGAGATTGCGACCACAGGAAAGCTGCCAGCACTGAAAGCTCTAGCTGGTTTTCACTGTCCCTTGGAGCTGCATTCGCTGCCACACAGACATTCGCGCTCTGCTAAAGCATTGCTTCGTAATGGGGCAACACTCTGTATCTCTCTCTGGCAGAGCCCGGCTGCCAAATTGGAAACGTCCAGACATTGCGCCCACAGGAAAGCTGCCAGCACTGAAAACTGTAGCTGGTTTTCACTGTCCCTTGGAACTGCATTCGCTGCCACACAGACATTCGCGCTCTGCTAAAGCATTGCTTCGTAATGGGGCAACATTCTGTATCTCTCTCTGGCAGAGCCCGGCTGCCAAATTGGAAACGTCCAGAGATTGCACCCACAGGAAAGCTGCCAGCACTGAAAGCTCTAGCTGGTTTTCACTGTCCCTTGGAACTGCATTCGCTGCCACACAGACATTCGCGCTCTGCTAAAGCATTGCTTCCTAATGGGGCAACACTCTGTATCTCTCTCTGGCAGAGCCCGGCTGCCAAATTGGAAACGTCCAGACATTGCGCCCACAGGAAAGCTGCCAGCACTGAAAGCTCTAGCTGGTTTTCACTGTCCCTTGGAACTGCATTCGCTGCCACACAGACATTCGCGCTCTGCTAAAGCATTGCTTCCTAATGGGGCAACACTCTGTATCTCTCTCTGGCAGAGCCCGGCTGCCAAATTGGAAACGTCCAGACATTGCGCCCACAGGAAAGCTGCCAGCACTGAAAGCTCTAGCTGGTTTTCACTGTCCCTTGGAACTGCATTCGCTGCCACACAGACATTCGCGCTCTGCTAAAGCTTAACTTGGTAATTGGGCAACATTCTGTATCTCTCTCTGGCAGAGCCCGGCTGCCAAATTGGAAACGTCCAGAGATTGCGCCCACAGGAAAGCTGCCAGCACTGAAAGCTCTAGCTGGTTTTCACTGTCCCTTGGAACTGCATTCGCTGCCACACAGACATTCGCGCTCTGCTAAAGCATTGCTTCGTAATGGGGCAACACTCTGTATCTCTCTCTGGCAGAGCCCGGCTGCCAAATTGGAAACGTCCAGAGATTGCGCCCACAGGAAAGCTGCCAGCACTGAAAGCTCTAGCTGGTTTTCACTGTCCCTTGGAACTGCATTCGCTGCCACACAGACATTCGCGCTCTGCTAAAGCATTGCTTCCTAATGGGGCAACACTCTGTATCTCTCTCTGGCAGAGCCCGGCTGCCAAATTGGAAACGTCCAGAGATTGCGCCCACAGGAAAGCTGCCAGCACTGAAAGCTCTAGCTGGTTTTCACTGTCCCTTGGAACTGCATTCGCTGCCACACAGACATTCGCGCTCTGCTAAAGCATTGCTTCGTAATGGGGCAACACTCTGTATCTCTCTCTGGCAGAGCCCGGCTGCCAAATTGGAAACGTCCAGAGATTGCGCCCACAGGAAAGCTGCCAGCACTGAAAGCTCTAGCTGGTTTTCACTGTCCCTTGGAACTGCATTCGCTGCCACACAGACATTCGCGCTCTGCTAAAGCATTGCTTCGTAATGGGGCAACACTCTGTATCTCTCTCTGGCAGAGCCCGGCTGCCAAATTGGAAACGTCCAGAGATTGCGCCCACAGGAAAGCTGCCAGCACTGAAAGCTCTAGCTGGTTTTCACTGTCCCTTGGAACTGCATTCGCTGCCACACAGACATTCGCGCTCTGCTAAAGCATTGCTTCGTAATGGGGCAACATTCTGTATCTCTCTCTGGCAGAGCCCGGCTGCCAAATTGGAAACGTCCAGACATTGCGCCCACAGGAAAGCTGCCAGCACTGAAAGCTCTAGCTGGTTTTCACTGTCCCTTGGAGCTGCATTCGCTGCCACACAGACATTCGCGCTCTGCTAAAGCATTGCTTCGTAATGGGGCAACACTCTGTATCTCTCTCTGGCAGAGCCCGGCTGCCAAATTGGAAACGTCCAGAGATTGCGCCCACAGGAAAGCTGCCAGCACTGAAAGCTCTAGCTGGTTTTCACTGTCCCTTGGAACTGCATTCGCTGCCACACAGACATTCGCGCTCTGCTAAAGCATTGCTTCGTAATGGGGCAACATTCTGTATCTCTCTCTGGCACAGCCCGGCTGCCAAATTGGAAACGTCCAGAGATTGCGCCCACAGGAAAGCTGCCAGCACTGAAAGCTCTAGCTGGTTTTCACTGTCCCTTGGAGCTGCATTCGCTGCCACACAGACATTCGCGCTCTGCTAAAGCATTGCTTCGTAATGGGGCAACACTCTGTATCTCTCTCTGGCAGAGCCCGGCTGCCAAATTGGAAACGTCCAGACATTGCGCCCACAGGAAAGCTGCCAGCACTGAAAGCTCTAGCTGGTTTTCACTGTCCCTTGGAACTGCATTCGCTGCCACACAGACATTCGCGCTCTGCTAAAGCATTGCTTCGTAATGGGGCAACATTCTGTATCTCTCTCTGGCAGAGCCCGGCTGCCAAATTGGAAACGTCCAGAGATTGCACCCACAGGAAAGCTGCCAGCACTGAAAGCTCTAGCTGGTTTTCACTGTCCCTTGGAACTGCATTCGCTGCCACACAGACATTCGCGCTCTGCTAAAGCATTGCTTCCTAATGGGGCAACACTCTGTATCTCTCTCTGGCAGAGCCCGGCTGCCAAATTGGAAACGTCCAGAGATTGCGCCCACAGGAAAGCTGCCAGCACTGAAAGCTCTAGCTGGTTTTCACTGTCCCTTGGAACTGCATTCGCTGCCACACAGACATTCGCGCTCTGCTAAAGCTTAACTTGGTAATTGGGCAACATTCTGTATCTCTCCCTGGCAGAGCCCGGCTGCCAAATTGGAAACGTCCAGAGATTGCGCCCACAGGAAAGCTGCCAGCACTGAAAGCTCTAGCTGGTTTTCACTGTCCCTTGGAACTGCATTCGCTGCCACACAGACATTCGCGCTCTGCTAAAGCATTGCTTCGTAATGGGGCAACATTCTGTATCTCTCTCTGGCAGAGCCCGGCTGCCAAATTGGAAACGTCCAGAGATTGCACCCACAGGAAAGCTGCCAGCACTGAAAGCTCTAGCTGGTTTTCACTGTCCCTTGGAACTGCATTCGCTGCCACACAGACATTCGCGCTCTGCTAAAGCATTGCTTCCTAATGGGGCAACACTCTGTATCTCTCTCTGGCAGAGCCCGGCTGCCAAATTGGAAACGTCCAGACATTGCGCCCACAGGAAAGCTGCCAGCACTGAAAGCTCTAGCTGGTTTTCACTGTCCCTTGGAACTGCATTCGCTGCCACACAGACATTCGCGCTCTGCTAAAGCATTGCTTCGTAATGGGGCAACATTCTGTATCTCTCTCTGGCACAGCCCGGCTGCCAAATTGGAAACGTCCAGAGATTGCGCCCACAGGAAAGCTGCCAGCACTGAAAGCTCTAGCTGGTTTTCACTGTCCCTTGGAGCTGCATTCGCTGCCACACAGACATTCGCGCTATGCTAAAGCATTGCTTCGTAATGGGGCAACACTCTGTATCTCTCTCTGGCAGAGCCCGGCTGCCAAATTGGAAACGTCCAGACATTGCGCCCACAGGAAAGCTGCCAGCACTGAAAGCTCTAGCTGGTTTTCACTGTCCCTTGGAACTGCATTCGCTGCCACACAGACATTCGCGCTCTGCTAAAGCATTGCTTCGTAATGGGGCAACATTCTGTATCTCTCTCTGGCAGAGCCCGGCTGCCAAATTGGAAACGTCCAGAGATTGCACCCACAGGAAAGCTGCCAGCACTGAAAGCTCTAGCTGGTTTTCACTGTCCCTTGGAACTGCATTCGCTGCCACACAGACATTCGCGCTCTGCTAAAGCATTGCTTCCTAATGGGGCAACACTCTGTATCTCTCTCTGGCAGAGCCCGGCTGCCAAATTGGAAACGTCCAGAGATTGCGCCCACAGGAAAGCTGCCAGCACTGAAAGCTCTAGCTGGTTTTCACTGTCCCTTGGAACTGCATTCGCTGCCACACAGACATTCGCGCTCTGCTAAAGCTTAACTTGGTAATTGGGCAACATTCTGTATCTCTCTCTGGCAGAGCCCGGCTGCCAAATTGGAAACGTCCAGAGATTGCGCCCACAGGAAAGCTGCCAGCACTGAAAGCTCTAGCTGGTTTTCACTGTCCCTTGGAACTGCATTCGCTGCCACACAGACATTCGCGCTCTGCTAAAGCATTGCTTCGTAATGGGGCAACACTCTGTATCTCTCTCTGGCAGAGCCCGGCTGCCAAATTGGAAACGTCCAGAGATTTCGCCCACAAGAAAGCTGCCAGCACTGAAAGCTCTAGCTGGTTTTCACTGTCCCTTGGAACTGCATTCGCTGCCACACAGACATTCGCGCTCTGCTAAAGCATTGCTTCCTAATGGGGCAACACTCTGTATCTCTCTCTGGCAGAGCCCGGCTGCCAAATTGGAAACGTCCAGAGATTGCGCCCACAGGAAAGCTGCCAGCACTGAAAGCTCTAGCTGGTTTTCACTGTCCCTTGGAACTGCATTCGCTGCCACACAGACATTCGCGCTCTGCTAAAGCATTGCTTCGTAATGGGGCAACACTCTGTATCTCTCTCTGGCAGAGCCCGGCTGCCAAATTGGAAACGTCCAGAGATTGCGCCCACAGGAAAGCTGCCAGCACTGAAAGCTCTAGCTGGTTTTCACTGTCCCTTGGAACTGCATTCGCTGCCACACAGACATTCGCGCTCTGCTAAAGCATTGCTTCGTAATGGGGCAACACTCTGTATCTCTCTCTGGCAGAGCCCGGCTGCCAAATTGGAAACGTCCAGAGATTGCGCCCACAGGAAAGCTGCCAGCACTGAAAGCTCTAGCTGGTTTTCACTGTCCCTTGGAACTGCATTCGCTGCCACACAGACATTCGCGCTCTGCTAAAGCATTGCTTCGTAATGGGGCAACATTCTGTATCTCTCTCTGGCAGAGCCCGGCTGCCAAATTGGAAACGTCCAGAGATTGCACCCACAGGAAAGCTGCCAGCACTGAAAGCTCTAGCTGGTTTTCACTGTCCCTTGGAACTGCATTCGCTGCCACACAGAAATTCGCGCTCTGCTAAAGCATTGCTTCGTAATGGGGCAACACTCTATATCTCTCTGTGGCAGAGCCCGGCTGCCAAATTGGAAACGTCCAGAGATTGCGCCCACAGGAAAGCTGCCAGCACTGAAAGCTCTAGCTGGTTTTCACTGTCCCTTGGAGCTGCATTCGCTGCCACACAGACATTCGCGCTCTGCTAAAGCATTGCTTCGTAATGGGGCAACATTCTGTATCTCTCTCTGGCAGAGCCCGGCTGCCAAATTGGAAACGTCCAGAGATTTCGCCCACAGGAAAGCTGCCAGCACTGAAAGCTCTAGCTGGTTTTCACTGTCCCTTGGAGCTGCATTCGCTGCCACACAGACATTCGCGCTCTGCTAAAGCATTGCTTCGTAATGGGGCAACACTCTGTATCTCTCTCTGGCAGAGCCCGGCTGCCAAATTGGAAACGTCCAGAGATTGCGCCCACAGGAAAGCTGCCAGCACTGAAAGCTCTAGCTGGTTTTCACTGTCCCTTGGAACTGCATTCGCTGCCACACAGACATTCGCGCTCTGCTAAAGCTTAACTTGGTAATTGGGCAACATTCTGTATCTCTCTCTGGCAGAGCCCGGCTGCCAAATTGGAAACGTCCAGAGATTGCGCCCACAGGAAAGCTGCCAGCACTGAAAGCTCTAGCTGGTTTTCACTGTCCCTTGGAACTGCATTCGCTGCCACACAGACATTCGCGCTCTGCTAAAGCATTGCTTCGTAATGGGGCAACATTCTGTATCTCTCTCTGGCACAGCCCGGCTGCCAAATTGGAAACGTCCAGAGATTGCGCCCACAGGAAAGCTGCCAGCACTGAAAGCTCTAGCTGGTTTTCACTGTCCCTTGGAGCTGCATTCGCTGCCACACAGACATTCGCGCTCTGCTAAAGCATTGCTTCGTAATGGGGCAACACTCTGTATCTCTCTCTGGCAGAGCCCGGCTGCCAAATTGGAAACGTCCAGACATTGCGCCCACAGGAAAGCTGCCAGCACTGAAAGCTCTAGCTGGTTTTCACTGTCCCTTGGAACTGCATTCGCTGCCACACAGACATTCGCGCTCTGCTAAAGCATTGCTTCGTAATGGGGCAACATTCTGTATCTCTCTCTGGCAGAGCCCGGCTGCCAAATTGGAAACGTCCAGAGATTGCACCCACAGGAAAGCTGCCAGCACTGAAAGCTCTAGCTGGTTTTCACTGTCCCTTGGAACTGCATTCGCTGCCACACAGACATTCGCGCTCTGCTAAAGCATTGCTTCCTAATGGGGCAACACTCTGTATCTCTCTCTGGCAGAGCCCGGCTGCCAAATTGGAAACGTCCAGAGATTGCGCCCACAGGAAAGCTGCCAGCACTGAAAGCTCTAGCTGGTTTTCACTGTCCCTTGGAACTGCATTCGCTGCCACACAGACATTCGCGCTCTGCTAAAGCTTAACTTGGTAATTGGGCAACATTCTGTATCTCTCTCTGGCAGAGCCCGGCTGCCAAATTGGAAACGTCCAGAGATTGCGCCCACAGGAAAGCTGCCAGCACTGAAAGCTCTAGCTGGTTTTCACTGTCCCTTGGAACTGCATTCGCTGCCACACAGACATTCGCGCTCTGCTAAAGCATTGCTTCGTAATGGGGCAACACTCTGTATCTCTCTCTGGCAGAGCCCGGCTGCCAAATTGGAAACGTCCAGAGATTTCGCCCACAAGAAAGCTGCCAGCACTGAAAGCTCTAGCTGGTTTTCACTGTCCCTTGGAACTGCATTCGCTGCCACACAGACATTCGCGCTCTGCTAAAGCATTGCTTCCTAATGGGGCAACACTCTGTATCTCTCTCTGGCAGAGCCCGGCTGCCAAATTGGAAACGTCCAGAGATTGCGCCCACAGGAAAGCTGCCAGCACTGAAAGCTCTAGCTGGTTTTCACTGTCCCTTGGAACTGCATTCGCTGCCACACAGACATTCGCGCTCTGCTAAAGCATTGCTTCGTAATGGGGCAACACTCTGTATCTCTCTCTGGCAGAGCCCGGCTGCCAAATTGGAAACGTCCAGAGATTGCGCCCACAGGAAAGCTGCCAGCACTGAAAGCTCTAGCTGGTTTTCACTGTCCCTTGGAACTGCATTCGCTGCCACACAGACATTCGCGCTCTGCTAAAGCATTGCTTCGCAATGGGGCAACATTCTGTATCTCTCTCTGGCAGAGCCCGGCTGCCAAATTGGAAACGTCCAGAGATTGCACCCACAGGAAAGCTGCCAGCACTGAAAGCTCTAGCTGGTTTTCACTGTCCCTTGGAACTGCATTCGCTGCCACACAGAAATTCGCGCTCTGCTAAAGCATTGCTTCGTAATGGGGCAACACTCTATATCTCTCTGTGGCAGAGCCCGGCTGCCAAATTGGAAACGTCCAGAGATTGCGCCCACAGGAAAGCTGCCAGCACTGAAAGCTCTAGCTGGTTTTCACTGTCCCTTGGAGCTGCATTCGCTGCCACACAGACATTCGCGCTCTGCTAAAGCATTGCTTCGTAATGGGGCAACATTCTGTATCTCTCTCTGGCAGAGCCCGGCTGCCAAATTGGAAACGTCCAGAGATTTCGCCCACAGGAAAGCTGCCAGCACTGAAAGCTCTAGCTGGTTTTCACTGTCCCTTGGAGCTGCATTCGCTGCCACACAGACATTCGCGCTCTGCTAAAGCATTGCTTCGTAATGGGGCAACACTCTGTATCTCTCTCTGGCAGAGCCCGGCTGCCAAATTGGAAACGTCCAGAGATTGCGCCCACAGGAAAGCTGCCAGCACTGAAAGCTCTAGCTGGTTTTCACTGTCCCTTGGAACTGCATTCGCTGCCACACAGACATTCGCGCTCTGCTAAAGCTTAACTTGGTAATTGGGCAACATTCTGTATCTCTCTCTGGCAGAGCCCGGCTGCCAAATTGGAAACGTCCAGAGATTGCGCCCACAGGAAAGCTGCCAGCACTGAAAGCTCTAGCTGGTTTTCACTGTCCCTTGGAACTGCATTCGCTGCCACACAGACATTCGCGCTCTGCTAAAGCATTGCTTCGTAATGGGGCAACATTCTGTATCTCTCTCTGGCACAGCCCGGCTGCCAAATTGGAAACGTCCAGAGATTGCGCCCACAGGAAAGCTGCCAGCACTGAAAGCTCTAGCTGGTTTTCACTGTCCCTTGGAGCTGCATTCGCTGCCACACAGACATTCGCGCTATGCTAAAGCATTGCTTCGTAATGGGGCAACACTCTGTATCTCTCTCTGGCAGAGCCCGGCTGCCAAATTGGAAACGTCCAGACATTGCGCCCACAGGAAAGCTGCCAGCACTGAAAGCTCTAGCTGGTTTTCACTGTCCCTTGGAACTGCATTCGCTGCCACACAGACATTCGCGCTCTGCTAAAGCATTGCTTCGTAATGGGGCAACATTCTGTATCTCTCTCTGGCAGAGCCCGGCTGCCAAATTGGAAACGTCCAGAGATTGCACCCACAGGAAAGCTGCCAGCACTGAAAGCTCTAGCTGGTTTTCACTGTCCCTTGGAACTGCATTCGCTGCCACACAGACATTCGCGCTCTGCTAAAGCATTGCTTCCTAATGGGGCAACACTCTGTATCTCTCTCTGGCAGAGCCCGGCTGCCAAATTGGAAACGTCCAGAGATTGCGCCCACAGGAAAGCTGCCAGCACTGAAAGCTCTAGCTGGTTTTCACTGTCCCTTGGAACTGCATTCGCTGCCACACAGAAATTCGCGCTCTGCTAAAGCATTGCTTCGTAATGGGGCAACACTCTATATCTCTCTGTGGCAGAGCCCGGCTGCCAAATTGGAAACGTCCAGAGATTGCGCCCACAGGAAAGCTGCCAGCACTGAAAGCTCTAGCTGGTTTTCACTGTCCCTTGGAGCTGCATTCGCTGCCACACAGACATTCGCGCTCTGCTAAAGCATTGCTTCGTAATGGGGCAACATTCTGTATCTCTCTCTGGCAGAGCCCGGCTGCCAAATTGGAAACGTCCAGAGATTTCGCCCACAGGAAAGCTGCCAGCACTGAAAGCTCTAGCTGGTTTTCACTGTCCCTTGGAGCTGCATTCGCTGCCACACAGACATTCGCGCTCTGCTAAAGCATTGCTTCGTAATGGGGCAACACTCTGTATCTCTCTCTGGCAGAGCCCGGCTGCCAAATTGGAAACGTCCAGAGATTGCGCCCACAGGAAAGCTGCCAGCACTGAAAGCTCTAGCTGGTTTTCACTGTCCCTTGGAACTGCATTCGCTGCCACACAGACATTCGCGCTCTGCTAAAGCTTAACTTGGTAATTGGGCAACATTCTGTATCTCTCTCTGGCAGAGCCCGGCTGCCAAATTGGAAACGTCCAGAGATTGCGCCCACAGGAAAGCTGCCAGCACTGAAAGCTCTAGCTGGTTTTCACTGTCCCTTGGAACTGCATTCGCTGCCACACAGACATTCGCGCTCTGCTAAAGCATTGCTTCGTAATGGGGCAACATTCTGTATCTCTCTCTGGCACAGCCCGGCTGCCAAATTGGAAACGTCCAGAGATTGCGCCCACAGGAAAGCTGCCAGCACTGAAAGCTCTAGCTGGTTTTCACTGTCCCTTGGAGCTGCATTCGCTGCCACACAGACATTCGCGCTATGCTAAAGCATTGCTTCGTAATGGGGCAACACTCTGTATCTCTCTCTGGCAGAGCCCGGCTGCCAAATTGGAAACGTCCAGACATTGCGCCCACAGGAAAGCTGCCAGCACTGAAAGCTCTAGCTGGTTTTCACTGTCCCTTGGAACTGCATTCGCTGCCACACAGACATTCGCGCTCTGCTAAAGCATTGCTTCGTAATGGGGCAACATTCTGTATCTCTCTCTGGCAGAGCCCGGCTGCCAAATTGGAAACGTCCAGAGATTGCACCCACAGGAAAGCTGCCAGCACTGAAAGCTCTAGCTGGTTTTCACTGTCCCTTGGAACTGCATTCGCTGCCACACAGACATTCGCGCTCTGCTAAAGCATTGCTTCCTAATGGGGCAACACTCTGTATCTCTCTCTGGCAGAGCCCGGCTGCCAAATTGGAAACGTCCAGAGATTGCGCCCACAGGAAAGCTGCCAGCACTGAAAGCTCTAGCTGGTTTTCACTGTCCCTTGGAACTGCATTCGCTGCCACACAGACATTCGCGCTCTGCTAAAGCTTAACTTGGTAATTGGGCAACATTCTGTATCTCTCTCTGGCAGAGCCCGGCTGCCAAATTGGAAACGTCCAGAGATTGCGCCCACAGGAAAGCTGCCAGCACTGAAAGCTCTAGCTGGTTTTCACTGTCCCTTGGAACTGCATTCGCTGCCACACAGACATTCGCGCTCTGCTAAAGCATTGCTTCGTAATGGGGCAACACTCTGTATCTCTCTCTGGCAGAGCCCGGCTGCCAAATTGGAAACGTCCAGAGATTTCGCCCACAAGAAAGCTGCCAGCACTGAAAGCTCTAGCTGGTTTTCACTGTCCCTTGGAACTGCATTCGCTGCCACACAGACATTCGCGCTCTGCTAAAGCATTGCTTCCTAATGGGGCAACACTCTGTATCTCTCTCTGGCAGAGCCCGGCTGCCAAATTGGAAACGTCCAGAGATTGCGCCCACAGGAAAGCTGCCAGCACTGAAAGCTCTAGCTGGTTTTCACTGTCCCTTGGAACTGCATTCGCTGCCACACAGACATTCGCGCTCTGCTAAAGCATTGCTTCGTAATGGGGCAACACTCTGTATCTCTCTCTGGCAGAGCCCGGCTGCCAAATTGGAAACGTCCAGAGATTGCGCCCACAGGAAAGCTGCCAGCACTGAAAGCTCTAGCTGGTTTTCACTGTCCCTTGGAACTGCATTCGCTGCCACACAGACATTCGCGCTCTGCTAAAGCATTGCTTCGCAATGGGGCAACACTCTGTATCTCTCTCTGGCAGAGCCCGGCTGCCAAATTGGAAACGTCCAGAGATTGCGCCCACAGGAAAGCTGCCAGCACTGAAAGCTCTAGCTGGTTTTCACTGTCCCTTGGAGCTGCATTCGCTGCCACACAGACATTCGCGCTATGCTAAAGCATTGCTTCGTAATGGGGCAACGCTCTGTATCTCTCTCTGGCAGAGCCCGGCTGCCAAATTGGAAACGTCCAGACATTGCGCCCACAGGAAAGCTGCCAGCACTGAAAGCTCTAGCTGGTTTTCACTGTCCCTTGGAACTGCATTCGCTGCCACACAGACATTCGCGCTCTGCTAAAGCATTGCTTCCTAATGGGGCAACACTCTGTATCTCTCTCTGGCAGAGCCCGGCTGCCAAATTGGAAACGTCCAGAGATTGCGCCCACAGGAAAGCTGCCAGCACTGAAAGCTCTAGCTGGTTTTCACTGTCCCTTGGAACTGCATTCGCTGCCACACAGACATTCGCGCTCTGCTAAAGCATTGCTTCGTAATGGGGCAACACTCTGTATCTCTCTCTGGCAGAGCCCGGCTGCCAAATTGGAAACGTCCAGAGATTGCGCCCACAGGAAAGCTGCCAGCACTGAAAGCTCTAGCTGGTTTTCACTGTCCCTTGGAACTGCATTCGCTGCCACACAGACATTCGCGCTCTGCTAAAGCATTGCTTCCTAATGGGGCAACACTCTATATCTCTCTGTGGCAGAGCCCGGCTGCCAAATTGGAAACGTCCAGAGATTGCGCCCACAGGAAAGCTGCCAGCACTGAAAGCTCTAGCTGGTTTTCACTGTCCCTTGGAACTGCATTCGCTGCCACACAGACATTCGCGCTCTGCTAAAGCATTGCTTCGTAATGGGGCAACATTCTGTATCTCTCTCTGGCAGAGCCCGGCTGCCAAATTGGAAACGTCCAGAGATTGCACCCACAGGAAAGCTGCCAGCACTGAAAGCTCTAGCTGGTTTTCACTGTCCCTTGGAACTGCATTCGCTGCCACACAGACATTCGCGCTCTGCTAAAGCATTGCTTCGTAATGGGGCAACACTCTGTATCTCTCTCTGGCAGAGCCCGGCTGCCAAATTGGAAACGTCCAGAGATTGCGCCCACAGGAAAGCTGCCAGCACTGAAAGCTCTAGCTGGTTTTCACTGTCCCTTGGAACTGCATTCGCTGCCACACAGACATTCGCGCTCTGCTAAAGCATTGCTTCGTAATGGGGCAACATTCTGTATCTCTCTCTGGCAGAGCCCGGCTGCCAAATTGGAAACGTCCAGAGATTGCGCCCACAGGAAAGCTGCCAGCACTGAAAGCTCTAGCTGGTTTTCACTGTCCCTTGGAGCTGCATTCGCTGCCACACAGACATTCGCGCTCTCCTAAAGCATTGCTTCGTAATGGGGCAACACTCTGTATCTCTCTGTGGCAGAGCCCGGCTGCCAAATTGGAAACGTCCAGAGATTGCGCCCACAGGAAAGCTGCCAGCACTGAAAGCTCTAGCTGGTTTTCACTGTCCCTTGGAACTGCATTCGCTGCCACACAGACATTCGTGCTCTGCTAAAGCATTGCTTCGTAATGGGGCAACATTCTGTATCTCTCTCTGGCAGAGCCCGGCTGCCAAATTGGAAACGTCCAGAGATTGCGCACACAGGAAAGCTGCCAGCACTGAAAGCTCTAGCTGGTTTTCACTGTCCCTTGGAACTGCATTCGCTGCCACACAGACATTCGCGCTCTGCTAAAGCATTGCTTCGTAATGGGGCAACACTCTGTATCTCTCTCTGGCAGAGCCCGGCTGCCAAATTGGAAACGTCCAGACATTGCGCCCACAGGAAAGCTGCCAGCACTGAAAGCTCTAGCTGGTTTTCACTGTCCCTTGGAACTGCATTCGCTGCCACACAGACATTCGCGCTCTGCTAAAGCATTGCTTCCTAATGGGGCAACACTCTGTATCTCTCTCTGGCAGAGCCCGGCTGCCAAATTGGAAACGTCCAGAGATTGCACCCACAGGAAAGCTGCCAGCACTGAAAGCTCTAGCTGGTTTTCACTGTCCCTTGGAACTGCATTCGCTGCCACACAGACATTCGCGCTCTGCTAAAGCATTGCTTCGTAATGGGGCAACACTCTATATCTCTCTGTGGCAGAGCCCGGCTGCCAAATTGGAAACGTCCAGAGATTGCGCCCACAGGAAAGCTGCCAGCACTGAAAGCTCTAGCTGGTTTTCACTGTCCCTTGGAGCTGCATTCGCTGCCACACAGACATTCGCGCTCTGCTAAAGCATTGCTTCGTAATGGGGCAACATTCTGTATCTCTCTCTGGCAGAGCCCG
Organism: Mycteria americana; assembly: GCF_035582795.1. Classification (NCBI taxonomy): domain Eukaryota; kingdom Metazoa; phylum Chordata; class Aves; order Ciconiiformes; family Ciconiidae; genus Mycteria; species Mycteria americana. The sequence goes on from NW_027445657.1 coordinate 99,855, forward strand.
GCTGCCAAATTGGAAACGTCCAGAGATTTCGCCCACAGGAAAGCTGCCAGCACTGAAAGCTCTAGCTGGTTTTCACTGTCCCTTGGAGCTGCATTCGCTGCCACACAGACATTCGCGCTCTGCTAAAGCATTGCTTCGTAATGGGGCAACACTCTGTATCTCTCTCTGGCAGAGCCCGGCTGCCAAATTGGAAACGTCCAGAGATTGCGCCCACAGGAAAGCTGCCAGCACTGAAAGCTCTAGCTGGTTTTCACTGTCCCTTGGAACTGCATTCGCTGCCACACAGACATTCGCGCTCTGCTAAAGCTTAACTTGGTAATTGGGCAACATTCTGTATCTCTCTCTGGCAGAGCCCGGCTGCCAAATTGGAAACGTCCAGACATTGCGCCCACAGGAAAGCTGCCAGCACTGAAAGCTCTAGCTGGTTTTCACTGTCCCTTGGAACTGCATTCGCTGCCACACTGACATTCGCGCTCTTCTAAAGCATTGCTTCGTAATGGGGCAACATTCTGTATCTCTCTCTGGCACAGCCCGGCTGCCAAATTGGAAACGTCCAGAGATTGCGCCCACAGGAAAGCTGCCAGCACTGAAAGCTCTAGCTGGTTTTCACTGTCCCTTGGAGCTGCATTCGCTGCCACACAGACATTCGCGCTATGCTAAAGCATTGCTTCGTAATGGGGCAACGCTCTGTATCTCTCTCTGGCAGAGCCCGGCTGCCAAATTGGAAACGTCCAGACATTGCGCCCACAGGAAAGCTGCCAGCACTGAAAGCTCTAGCTGGTTTTCACTGTCCCTTGGAACTGCATTCGCTGCCACACAGACATTCGCGCTCTGCTAAAGCATTGCTTCCTAATGGGGCAGCACTCTGTATCTCTCTCTGGCAGAGCCCGGCTGCCAAATTGGAAACGTCCAGAGATTGCGCCCACAGGAAAGCTGCCAGCACTGAAAGCTCTAGCTGGTTTTCACTGTCCCTTGGAACTGCATTCGCTGCCACACAGACATTCGCGCTCTGCTAAAGCTTAACTTGGTAATTGGGCAACATTCTGTATCTCTCTCTGGCAGAGCCCGGCTGCCAAATTGGAAACGTCCAGAGATTGCGCCCACAGGAAAGCTGCCAGCACTGAAAGCTCTAGCTGGTTTTCACTGTCCCTTGGAACTGCATTCGCTGCCACACAGACATTCGCGCTCTGCTAAAGCATTGCTTCGTAATGGGGCAACACTCTGTATCTCTCTCTGGCAGAGCCCGGCTGCCAAATTGGAAACGTCCAGAGATTGCGCCCACAGGAAAGCTGCCAGCACTGAAAGCTCTAGCTGGTTTTCACTGTCCCTTGGAACTGCATTCGCTGCCACACAGACATTCGCGCTCTGCTAAAGCATTGCTTCCTAATGGGGCAACACTCTATATCTCTCTGTGGCAGAGCCCGGCTGCCAAATTGGAAACGTCCAGAGATTGCGCCCACAGGAAAGCTGCCAGCACTGAAAGCTCTAGCTGGTTTTCACTGTCCCTTGGAACTGCATTCGCTGCCACACAGACATTCGCGCTCTGCTAAAGCATTGCTTCGTAATGGGGCAACACTCTGTATCTCTCTCTGGCAGAGCCCGGCTGCCAAATTGGAAACGTCCAGAGATTGCGCCCACAGGAAAGCTGCCAGCACTGAAAGCTCTAGCTGGTTTTCACTGTCCCTTGGAACTGCATTCGCTGCCACACAGACATTCGCGCTCTGCTAAAGCATTGCTTCCTAATGGGGCAACACTCTATATCTCTCTGTGGCAGAGCCCGGCTGCCAAATTGGAAACGTCCAGAGATTGCGCCCACAGGAAAGCTGCCAGCACTGAAAGCTCTAGCTGGTTTTCACTGTCCCTTGGAACTGCATTCGCTGCCACACAGACATTCGCGCTCTGCTAAAGCATTGCTTCCTAATGGGGCAACATTCTGTATCTCTCTCTGGCAGAGCCCGGCTGCCAAATTGGAAACGTCCAGAGATTGCACCCACAGGAAAGCTGCCAGCACTGAAAGCTCTAGCTGGTTTTCACTGTCCCTTGGAACTGCATTCGCTGCCACACAGACATTCGCGCTCTGCTAAAGCATTGCTTCGTAATGGGGCAACACTCTGTATCTCTCTCTGGCAGAGCCCGGCTGCCAAATTGGAAACGTCCAGAGATTGCGCCCACAGGAAAGCTGCCAGCACTGAAAGCTCTAGCTGGTTTTCACTGTCCCTTGGAACTGCATTCGCTGCCACACAGACATTCGCGCTCTGCTAAAGCATTGCTTCGTAATGGGGCAACACTCTGTATCTCTCTCTGGCAGAGCCCGGCTGCCAAATTGTAAACGTCCAGACATTGCGCCCACAGGAAAGCTGCCAGCACTGAAAGCTCTAGCTGGTTTTCACTGTCCCTTGGAACTGCATTCGCTGCCACACAGACATTCGCGCTCTGCTAAAGCATTGCTTCGTAATGGGGCAACATTCTGTATCTCTCTCTGGCAGAGCCCGGCTGCCAAATTGGAAACGTCCAGAGATTGCACCCACAGGAAAGCTGCCAGCACTGAAAGCTCTAGCTGGTTTTCACTGTCCCTTGGAACTGCATTCGCTGCCACACAGACATTCGCGCTCTGCTAAAGCATTGCTTCGTAATGGGGCAACACTCTGTATCTCTCTCTGGCAGAGCCCGGCTGCCAAATTGGAAACGTCCAGAGATTGCGCCCACAGGAAAGCTGCCAGCACTGAAAGCTCTAGCTGGTTTTCACTGTCCCTTGGAACTGCATTCGCTGCCACACAGACATTCGCGCTCTGCTAAAGCATTGCTTCCTAATGGGGCAACACTCTATATCTCTCTCTGGCAGAGCCCGGCTGCCAAATTGGAAACGTCCAGAGATTGCGCCCACAGGAAAGCTGCCAGCACTGAAAGCTCTAGCTGGTTTTCACTGTCCCTTGGAACTGCATTCGCTGCCACACAGACATTCGCGCTCTGCTAAAGCATGGCTTCGTAATGGGGCAACACTCTGTATCTCTCTCTGGCAGAGCCCGGCTGCCAAATTGGAAACGTCCAGAGATTGCGCCCACAGGAAAGCTGCCAGCACTGAAAGCTCTAGCTGGTTTTCACTGTCCCTTGGAACTGCATTCGCTGCCACACAGACATTCGCGCTCTGCTAAAGCATTGCTTCGTAATGGGGCAACATTCTGTATCTCTCTCTGGCAGAGCCCGGCTGCCAAATTGGAAACGTCCAGAGATTGCGCCCACAGGAAAGCTGCCAGCACTGAAAGCTCTAGCTGGTTTTCACTGTCCCTTGGAACTGCATTCGCTGCCACACAGACATTCGCGCTCTGCTAAAGCATTGCTTCGTAATGGGGCAACACTCTGTATCTCTCTCTGGCAGAGCCCGGCTGCCAAATTGGAAACGTCCAGAGATTGCGCCCACAGGAAAGCTGCCAGCACTGAAAGCTCTAGCTGGTTTTCACTGTCCCTTGGAACTGCATTCGCTGCCACACAGACATTCGCGCTCTGCTAAAGCATTGCTTCGTAATGGGGCAACATTCTGTATCTCTCTCTGGCAGAGCCCGGCTGCCAAATTGGAAACGTCCAGAGATTGCACCCACAGGAAAGCTGCCAGCACTGAAAGCTCTAGCTGGTTTTCACTGTCCCTTGGAACTGCATTCGCTGCCACACAGAAATTCGCGCTCTGCTAAAGCATTGCTTCGTAATGGGGCAACACTCTATATCTCTCTGTGGCAGAGCCCGGCTGCCAAATTGGAAACGTCCAGAGATTGCGCCCACAGGAAAGCTGCCAGCACTGAAAGCTCTAGCTGGTTTTCACTGTCCCTTGGAGCTGCATTCGCTGCCACACAGACATTCGCGCTCTGCTAAAGCATTGCTTCGTAATGGGGCAACATTCTGTATCTCTCTCTGGCAGAGCCCGGCTGCCAAATTGGAAACGTCCAGACATTGCGCCCACAGGAAAGCTGCCAGCACTGAAAGCTCTAGCTGGTTTTCACTGTCCCTTGGAACTGCATTCGCTGCCACACAGACATTCGCGCTCTGCTAAAGCATTGCTTCCTAATGGGGCAGCACTCTGTATCTCTCTCTGGCAGAGCCCGGCTGCCAAATTGGAAACGTCCAGAGATTGCGCCCACAGGAAAGCTGCCAGCACTGAAAGCTCTAGCTGGTTTTCACTGTCCCTTGGAACTGCATTCGCTGCCACACAGACATTCGCGCTCTGCTAAAGCTTAACTTGGTAATTGGGCAACATTCTGTATCTCTCTCTGGCAGAGCCCGGCTGCCAAATTGGAAACGTCCAGAGATTGCGCCCACAGGAAAGCTGCCAGCACTGAAAGCTCTAGCTGGTTTTCACTGTCCCTTGGAACTGCATTCGCTGCCACACAGACATTCGCGCTCTGCTAAAGCATTGCTTCGTAATGGGGCAACACTCTGTATCTCTCTCTGGCAGAGCCCGGCTGCCAAATTGGAAACGTCCAGAGATTGCGCCCACAGGAAAGCTGCCAGCACTGAAAGCTCTAGCTGGTTTTCACTGTCCCTTGGAACTGCATTCGCTGCCACACAGACATTCGCGCTCTGCTAAAGCATTGCTTCCTAATGGGGCAACACTCTGTATCTCTCTCTGGCAGAGCCCGGCTGCCAAATTGGAAACGTCCAGAGATTGCGCCCACAGGAAAGCTGCCAGCACTGAAAGCTCTAGCTGGTTTTCACTGTCCCTTGGAACTGCATTCGCTGCCACACAGACATTCGCGCTCTGCTAAAGCATTGCTTCGTAATGGGGCAACACTCTGTATCTCTCTCTGGCAGAGCCCGGCTGCCAAATTGGAAACGTCCAGAGATTGCGCCCACAGGAAAGCTGCCAGCACTGAAAGCTCTAGCTGGTTTTCACTGTCCCTTGGAACTGCATTCGCTGCCACACAGACATTCGCGCTCTGCTAAAGCATTGCTTCCTAATGGGGCAACACTCTATATCTCTCTGTGGCAGAGCCCGGCTGCCAAATTGGAAACGTCCAGAGATTGCGCCCACAGGAAAGCTGCCAGCACTGAAAGCTCTAGCTGGTTTTCACTGTCCCTTGGAACTGCATTCGCTGCCACACAGACATTCGCGCTCTGCTAAAGCATTGCTTCGTAATGGGGCAACATTCTGTATCTCTCTCTGGCAGAGCCCGGCTGCCAAATTGGAAACGTCCAGAGATTGCACCCACAGGAAAGCTGCCAGCACTGAAAGCTCTAGCTGGTTTTCACTGTCCCTTGGAACTGCATTCGCTGCCACACAGACATTCGCGCTCTGCTAAAGCATTGCTTCGTAATGGGGCAACACTCTGTATCTCTCTCTGGCAGAGCCCGGCTGCCAAATTGGAAACGTCCAGAGATTGCGCCCACAGGAAAGCTGCCAGCACTGAAAGCTCTAGCTGGTTTTCACTGTCCCTTGGAACTGCATTCGCTGCCACACAGACATTCGCGCTCTGCTAAAGCATTGCTTCCTAATGGGGCAACACTCTGTATCTCTCTCTGGCAGAGCCCGGCTGCCAAATTGTAAACGTCCAGACATTGCGCCCACAGGAAAGCTGCCAGCACTGAAAGCTCTAGCTGGTTTTCACTGTCCCTTGGAACTGCATTCGCTGCCACACAGACATTCGCGCTCTGCTAAAGCATTGCTTCGTAATGGGGCAACATTCTGTATCTCTCTCTGGCAGAGCCCGGCTGCCAAATTGGAAACGTCCAGAGATTGCACCCACAGGAAAGCTGCCAGCACTGAAAGCTCTAGCTGGTTTTCACTGTCCCTTGGAACTGCATTCGCTGCCACACAGACATTCGCGCTCTGCTAAAGCATTGCTTCGTAATGGGGCAACACTCTGTATCTCTCTCTGGCAGAGCCCGGCTGCCAAATTGGAAACGTCCAGAGATTGCGCCCACAGGAAAGCTGCCAGCACTGAAAGCTCTAGCTGGTTTTCACTGTCCCTTGGAACTGCATTCGCTGCCACACAGACATTCACGCTCTGCTAAAGCATTGCTTCCTAATGGGGCAACACTCTATATCTCTCTCTGGCAGAGCCCGGCTGCCAAATTGGAAACGTCCAGAGATTGCGCCCACAGGAAAGCTGCCAGCACTGAAAACTGTAGCTGGTTTTCACTGTCCCTTGGAACTGCATTCGCTGCCACACAGACATTCGCGCTCTGCTAAAGCATTGCTTCGTAATGGGGCAACACTCTGTATCTCTCTCTGGCAGAGCCCGGCTGCCAAATTGGAAACGTCCAGAGATTGCGCCCACAGGAAAGCTGCCAGCACTGAAAGCTCTAGCTGGTTTTCACTGTCCCTTGGAACTGCATTCGCTGCCACACAGACATTCGCGCTCTGCTAAAGCATTGCTTCGTAATGGGGCAACATTCTGTATCTCTCTCTGGCAGAGCCCGGCTGCCAAATTGGAAACGTCCAGAGATTGCGCCCACAGGAAAGCTGCCAGCACTGAAAGCTCTAGCTGGTTTTCACTGTCCCTTGGAGCTGCATTCGCTGCCACACAGACATTCGCGCTCTCCTAAAGCATTGCTTCGTAATGGGGCAACACTCTGTATCTCTCTCTGGCAGAGCCCGGCTGCCAAATTGGAAACGTCCAGAGATTGCGCCCACAGGAAAGCTGCCAGCACTGAAAGCTCTAGCTGGTTTTCACTGTCCCTTGGAACTGCATTCGCTGCCACACAGACATTCGCGCTCTGCTAAAGCATTGCTTCGTAATGGGGCAACATTCTGTATCTCTCTCTGGCAGAGCCCGGCTGCCAAATTGGAAACGTCCAGAGATTGCGCCCACAGGAAAGCTGCCAGCACTGAAAGCTCTAGCTGGTTTTCACTGTCCCTTGGAGCTGCATTCGCTGCCACACAGACATTCGCGCTCTGCTAAAGCATTGCTTCGTAATGGGGCAACACTCTGTATCTCTCTGTGGCAGAGCCCGGCTGCCAAATTGGAAACGTCCAGACATTGCGCCCACAGGAAAGCTGCCAGCACTGAAAGCTCTAGCTGGTTTTCACTGTCCCTTGGAACTGCATTCGCTGCCACACAGACATTCGCGCTCTGCTAAAGCATTGCTTCGTAATGGGGCAACATTCTGTATCTCTCTCTGGCAGAGCCCGGCTGCCAAATTGGAAACGTCCAGAGATTGCACCCACAGGAAAGCTGCCAGCACTGAAAGCTCTAGCTGGTTTTCACTGTCCCTTGGAACTGCATTCGCTGCCACACAGACATTCGCGCTCTGCTAAAGCATTGCTTCGTAATGGGGCAACACTCTATATCTCTCTGTGGCAGAGCCCGGCTGCCAAATTGGAAACGTCCAGAGATTGCGCCCACAGGAAAGCTGCCAGCACTGAAAGCTCTAGCTGGTTTTCACTGTCCCTTGGAGCTGCATTCGCTGCCACACAGACATTCGCGCTCTGCTAAAGCATTGCTTCGTAATGGGGCAACATTCTGTATCTCTCTCTGGCAGAGCCCGGCTGCCAAATTGGAAACGTCCAGAGATTTCGCCCACAGGAAAGCTGCCAGCACTGAAAGCTCTAGCTGGTTTTCACTGTCCCTTGGAGCTGCATTCGCTGCCACACAGACATTCGCGCTCTGCTAAAGCATTGCTTCGTAATGGGGCAACACTCTGTATCTCTCTCTGGCAGAGCCCGGCTGCCAAATTGGAAACGTCCAGAGATTGCGCCCACAGGAAAGCTGCCAGCACTGAAAGCTCTAGCTGGTTTTCACTGTCCCTTGGAACTGCATTCGCTGCCACACAGACATTCGCGCTCTGCTAAAGCTTAACTTGGTAATTGGGCAACATTCTGTATCTCTCTCTGGCAGAGCCCGGCTGCCAAATTGGAAACGTCCAGAGATTGCGCCCACAGGAAAGCTGCCAGCACTGAAAGCTCTAGCTGGTTTTCACTGTCCCTTGGAACTGCATTCGCTGCCACACAGACATTCGCGCTCTGCTAAAGCATTGCTTCGTAATGGGGCAACACTCTGTATCTCTCTCTGGCAGAGCCCGGCTGCCAAATTGGAAACGTCCAGAGATTGCGCCCACAGGAAAGCTGCCAGCACTGAAAGCTCTAGCTGGTTTTCACTGTCCCTTGGAACTGCATTCGCTGCCACACAGACATTCGCGCTCTGCTAAAGCATTGCTTCCTAATGGGGAAACACTCTGTATCTCTCCCTGGCAGAGCCCGGCTGCCAAATTGGAAACGTCCAGAGATTGCGCCCACAGGAAAGCTGCCAGCACTGAAAGCTCTAGCTGGTTTTCACTGTCCCTTGGAACTGCATTCGCTGCCACACAGACATTCGCGCTCTGCTAAAGCATTGCTTCGTAATGGGGCAACACTCTGTATCTCTCTCTGGCAGAGCCCGGCTGCCAAATTGGAAACGTCCAGAGATTGCGCCCACAGGAAAGCTGCCAGCACTGAAAGCTCTAGCTGGTTTTCACTGTCCCTTGGAACTGCATTCGCTGCCACACAGACATTCGCGCTCTGCTAAAGCATTGCTTCCTAATGGGGCAACACTCTGTATCTCTCTCTGGCAGAGCCCGGCTGCCAAATTGGAAACGTCCAGACATTGCGCCCACAGGAAAGCTGCCAGCACTGAAAGCTCTAGCTGGTTTTCACTGTCCCTTGGAACTGCATTCGCTGCCACACAGACATTCGCGCTCTGCTAAAGCATTGCTTCGTAATGGGGCAACACTCTGTATCTCTCTCTGGCAGAGCCCGGCTGCCAAATTGGAAACGTCCAGAGATTGCGCCCACAGGAAAGCTGCCAGCACTGAAAGCTCTAGCTGGTTTTCACTGTCCCTTGGAACTGCATTCGCTGCCACACAGACATTCGCGCTCTGCTAAAGCATTGCTTCGTAATGGGGCAACACTCTATATCACTCTGTGGCAGAGCCCGGCTGCCAAATTGGAAACGTCCAGAGATTGCGCCCACAAGAAAGCTGCCAGCACTGAAAGCTCTAGCTGGTTTTCACTGTCCCTTGGAACTGCATTCGCTGCCACACAGACATTCGCGCTCTGCTAAAGCATTGCTTCGTAATGGGGCAACACTCTGTATCTCTCTCTGGCAGAGCCCAGCTGCCAAATTGGAAACGTCCAGAGATTGCGCCCACAGGAAAGCTGCCAGCACTGAAAGCTCTAGCTGGTTTTCACTGTCCCTTGGAACTGCATTCGCTGCCACACAGACATTCGCGCTCTGCTAAAGCATTGCTTCGTAATGGGGCAACACTCTGTATCTCTCTCTGGCAGAGCCCGGCTGCCAAATTGGAAACGTCCAGAGATTTCGCCCACAGGAAAGCTGCCAGCACTGAAAGCTCTAGCTGGTTTTCACTGTCCCTTGGAACTGCATTCGCTGCCACACAGACATTCGCGCTCTGCTAAAGCATTGCTTCCTAATGGGGCAACACTCTGTATCTCTCTCTGGCAGAGCCCGGCTGCCAAATTGTAAACGTCCAGACATTGCGCCCACAGGAAAGCTGCCAGCACTGAAAGCTCTAGCTGGTTTTCACTGTCCCTTGGAACTGCATTCGCTGCCACACAGACATTCGCACTCTGCTAAAGCATTGCTTCGTAATGGGGCAACATTCTGTATCTCTCTCTGGCAGAGCCCGGCTGCCAAATTGGAAACGTCCAGAGATTGCGCCCACAGGAAAGCTGCCAGCACTGAAAGCTCTAGCTGGTTTTCACTGTCCCTTGGAACTGCATTCGCTGCCACACAGACATTCGCGCTCTGCTAAAGCATTGCTTCCTAATGGGGCAACACTCTGTATCTCTCTCTGGCAGAGCCCGGCTGCCAAATTGGAAACGTCCAGAGATTGCGCCCACAGGAAAGCTGCCAGCACTGAAAGCTCTAGCTGGTTTTCACTGTCCCTTGGAACTGCATTCGCTGCCACACAGACATTCGCGCTCTGCTAAAGCATTGCTTCGTAATGGGGCAACATTCTGTATCTCTCTCTGGCAGAGCCCGGCTGCCAAATTGGAAACGTCCAGAGATTGCGCCCACAGGAAAGCTGCCAGCACTGAAAGCTCTAGCTGGTTTTCACTGTCCCTTGGAACTGCATTCGCTGCCACACAGACATTCGCGCTCTGCTAAAGCATTGCTACGTAATGGGGCAACATTCTGTATCTCTCTCTGGCAGAGCCCGGCTGCCAAATTGGAAACGTCCAGAGATTGCGCCCACAGGAAAGCTGCCAGCACTGAAAGCTCTAGCTGGTTTTCACTGTCCCTTGGAGCTGCATTCGCTGCCACACAGACATTCGCGCTCTGCTAAAGCATTGCTTCGTAATGGGGCAACACTCTGTATCTCTCTCTGGCAGAGCCCGGCTGCCAAATTGGAAACGTCCAGAGATTGCGCCCACAGGAAAGCTGCCAGCACTGAAAGCTCTAGCTGGTTTTCACTGTCCCTTGGAACTGCATTCGCTGCCACACAGACATTCGCGCTCTGCTAAAGCATTGCTTCCTAATGGGGCAACACTCTGTATCTCTCTCTGGCAGAGCCCGGCTGCCAAATTGTAAACGTCCAGACATTGCGCCCACAGGAAAGCTGCCAGCACTGAAAGCTCTAGCTGGTTTTCACTGTCCCTTGGAACTGCATTCGCTGCCACACAGACATTCGCGCTCTGCTAAAGCATTGCTTCGTAATGGGGCAACATTCTGTATCTCTCTCTGGCAGAGCCCGGCTGCCAAATTGGAAACGTCCAGAGATTGCGCCCACAGGAAAGCTGCCAGCACTGAAAGCTCTAGCTGGTTTTCACTGTCCCTTGGAACTGCATTCGCTGCCACACAGACATTCGCGCTCTGCTAAAGCATTGCTTCGTAATGGGGCAACACTCTGTATCTCTCTCTGGCAGAGCCCGGCTGCCAAATTGGAAACGTCCAGAGATTGCGCCCACAGGAAAGCTGCCAGCACTGAAAGCTCTAGCTGGTTTTCACTGTCCCTTGGAACTGCATTCGCTGCCACACAGACATTCGCGCTCTGCTAAAGCATTGCTTCGTAATGGGGCAACATTCTGTATCTCTCTCTGGCAGAGCCCGGCTGCCAAATTGGAAACGTCCAGAGATTGCGCCCACAGGAAAGCTGCCAGCACTGAAAGCTCTAGCTGGTTTTCACTGTCCCTTGGAGCTGCATTCGCTGCCACACAGACATTCGCGCTCTGCTAAAGCATTGCTTCGTAATGGGGCAACACTCTGTCTCTCTCTCTGGCAGAGCCCGGCTGCCAAATTGGAAACGTCCAGAGATTGCGCCCACAGGAAAGCTGCCAGCACTGAAAGCTCTAGCTGGTTTTCACTGTCCCTTGGAACTGCATTCGCTGCCACACAGACATTCGCGCTCTGCTAAAGCATTGCTTCGTAATGGGGCAACACTCTGTATCTCTCTCTGGCAGAGCCCGGCTGCCAAATTGGAAACGTCCAGAGATTGCGCCCACAGGAAAGCTGCCAGCACTGAAAGCTCTAGCTGGTTTTCACTGTCCCTTGGAACTGCATTCGCTGCCACACAGACATTCGCGCTCTGCTAAAGCTTAACTTGGTAATTGGGCAACATTCTGTATCTCTCTCTGGCAGAGCCCGGCTGCCAAATTGGAAACGTCCAGACATTGCGCCCACAGGAAAGCTGCCAGCACTGAAAGCTCTAGCTGGTTTTCACTGTCCCTTGGAACTGCATTCGCTGCCACACTGACATTCGCGCTCTTCTAAAGCATTGCTTCGTAATGGGGCAACATTCTGTATCTCTCTCTGGCACAGCCCGGCTGCCAAATTGGAAACGTCCAGAGATTGCGCCCACAGGAAAGCTGCCAGCACTGAAAGCTCTAGCTGGTTTTCACTGTCCCTTGGAGCTGCATTCGCTGCCACACAGACATTCGCGCTATGCTAAAGCATTGCTTCGTAATGGGGCAACGCTCTGTATCTCTCTCTGGCAGAGCCCGGCTGCCAAATTGGAAACGTCCAGACATTGCGCCCACAGGAAAGCTGCCAGCACTGAAAGCTCTAGCTGGTTTTCACTGTCCCTTGGAACTGCATTCGCTGCCACACAGACATTCGCGCTCTGCTAAAGCATTGCTTCCTAATGGGGCAGCACTCTGTATCTCTCTCTGGCAGAGCCCGGCTGCCAAATTGGAAACGTCCAGAGATTGCGCCCACAGGAAAGCTGCCAGCACTGAAAGCTCTAGCTGGTTTTCACTGTCCCTTGGAACTGCATTCGCTGCCACACAGACATTCGCGCTCTGCTAAAGCTTAACTTGGTAATTGGGCAACATTCTGTATCTCTCTCTGGCAGAGCCCGGCTGCCAAATTGGAAACGTCCAGAGATTGCGCCCACAGGAAAGCTGCCAGCACTGAAAGCTCTAGCTGGTTTTCACTGTCCCTTGGAACTGCATTCGCTGCCACACAGACATTCGCGCTCTGCTAAAGCATTGCTTCGTAATGGGGCAACACTCTGTATCTCTCTCTGGCAGAGCCCGGCTGCCAAATTGGAAACGTCCAGAGATTGCGCCCACAGGAAAGCTGCCAGCACTGAAAGCTCTAGCTGGTTTTCACTGTCCCTTGGAACTGCATTCGCTGCCACACAGACATTCGCGCTCTGCTAAAGCATTGCTTCCTAATGGGGCAACACTCTATATCTCTCTGTGGCAGAGCCCGGCTGCCAAATTGGAAACGTCCAGAGATTGCGCCCACAGGAAAGCTGCCAGCACTGAAAGCTCTAGCTGGTTTTCACTGTCCCTTGGAACTGCATTCGCTGCCACACAGACATTCGCGCTCTGCTAAAGCATTGCTTCGTAATGGGGCAACACTCTGTATCTCTCTCTGGCAGAGCCCGGCTGCCAAATTGGAAACGTCCAGAGATTGCGCCCACAGGAAAGCTGCCAGCACTGAAAGCTCTAGCTGGTTTTCACTGTCCCTTGGAACTGCATTCGCTGCCACACAGACATTCGCGCTCTGCTAAAGCATTGCTTCCTAATGGGGCAACACTCTATATCTCTCTGTGGCAGAGCCCGGCTGCCAAATTGGAAACGTCCAGAGATTGCGCCCACAGGAAAGCTGCCAGCACTGAAAGCTCTAGCTGGTTTTCACTGTCCCTTGGAACTGCATTCGCTGCCACACAGACATTCGCGCTCTGCTAAAGCATTGCTTCCTAATGGGGCAACATTCTGTATCTCTCTCTGGCAGAGCCCGGCTGCCAAATTGGAAACGTCCAGAGATTGCACCCACAGGAAAGCTGCCAGCACTGAAAGCTCTAGCTGGTTTTCACTGTCCCTTGGAACTGCATTCGCTGCCACACAGACATTCGCGCTCTGCTAAAGCATTGCTTCGTAATGGGGCAACACTCTGTATCTCTCTCTGGCAGAGCCCGGCTGCCAAATTGGAAACGTCCAGAGATTGCGCCCACAGGAAAGCTGCCAGCACTGAAAGCTCTAGCTGGTTTTCACTGTCCCTTGGAACTGCATTCGCTGCCACACAGACATTCGCGCTCTGCTAAAGCATTGCTTCGTAATGGGGCAACACTCTGTATCTCTCTCTGGCAGAGCCCGGCTGCCAAATTGTAAACGTCCAGACATTGCGCCCACAGGAAAGCTGCCAGCACTGAAAGCTCTAGCTGGTTTTCACTGTCCCTTGGAACTGCATTCGCTGCCACACAGACATTCGCGCTCTGCTAAAGCATTGCTTCGTAATGGGGCAACATTCTGTATCTCTCTCTGGCAGAGCCCGGCTGCCAAATTGGAAACGTCCAGAGATTGCACCCACAGGAAAGCTGCCAGCACTGAAAGCTCTAGCTGGTTTTCACTGTCCCTTGGAACTGCATTCGCTGCCACACAGACATTCGCGCTCTGCTAAAGCATTGCTTCGTAATGGGGCAACACTCTGTATCTCTCTCTGGCAGAGCCCGGCTGCCAAATTGGAAACGTCCAGAGATTGCGCCCACAGGAAAGCTGCCAGCACTGAAAGCTCTAGCTGGTTTTCACTGTCCCTTGGAACTGCATTCGCTGCCACACAGACATTCGCGCTCTGCTAAAGCATTGCTTCCTAATGGGGCAACACTCTATATCTCTCTCTGGCAGAGCCCGGCTGCCAAATTGGAAACGTCCAGAGATTGCGCCCACAGGAAAGCTGCCAGCACTGAAAGCTCTAGCTGGTTTTCACTGTCCCTTGGAACTGCATTCGCTGCCACACAGACATTCGCGCTCTGCTAAAGCATGGCTTCGTAATGGGGCAACACTCTGTATCTCTCTCTGGCAGAGCCCGGCTGCCAAATTGGAAACGTCCAGAGATTGCGCCCACAGGAAAGCTGCCAGCACTGAAAGCTCTAGCTGGTTTTCACTGTCCCTTGGAACTGCATTCGCTGCCACACAGACATTCGCGCTCTGCTAAAGCATTGCTTCGTAATGGGGCAACATTCTGTATCTCTCTCTGGCAGAGCCCGGCTGCCAAATTGGAAACGTCCAGAGATTGCGCCCACAGGAAAGCTGCCAGCACTGAAAGCTCTAGCTGGTTTTCACTGTCCCTTGGAACTGCATTCGCTGCCACACAGACATTCGCGCTCTGCTAAAGCATTGCTTCGTAATGGGGCAACACTCTGTATCTCTCTCTGGCAGAGCCCGGCTGCCAAATTGGAAACGTCCAGAGATTGCGCCCACAGGAAAGCTGCCAGCACTGAAAGCTCTAGCTGGTTTTCACTGTCCCTTGGAACTGCATTCGCTGCCACACAGACATTCGCGCTCTGCTAAAGCATTGCTTCGTAATGGGGCAACATTCTGTATCTCTCTCTGGCAGAGCCCGGCTGCCAAATTGGAAACGTCCAGAGATTGCACCCACAGGAAAGCTGCCAGCACTGAAAGCTCTAGCTGGTTTTCACTGTCCCTTGGAACTGCATTCGCTGCCACACAGAAATTCGCGCTCTGCTAAAGCATTGCTTCGTAATGGGGCAACACTCTATATCTCTCTGTGGCAGAGCCCGGCTGCCAAATTGGAAACGTCCAGAGATTGCGCCCACAGGAAAGCTGCCAGCACTGAAAGCTCTAGCTGGTTTTCACTGTCCCTTGGAGCTGCATTCGCTGCCACACAGACATTCGCGCTCTGCTAAAGCATTGCTTCGTAATGGGGCAACATTCTGTATCTCTCTCTGGCAGAGCCCGGCTGCCAAATTGGAAACGTCCAGACATTGCGCCCACAGGAAAGCTGCCAGCACTGAAAGCTCTAGCTGGTTTTCACTGTCCCTTGGAACTGCATTCGCTGCCACACAGACATTCGCGCTCTGCTAAAGCATTGCTTCCTAATGGGGCAGCACTCTGTATCTCTCTCTGGCAGAGCCCGGCTGCCAAATTGGAAACGTCCAGAGATTGCGCCCACAGGAAAGCTGCCAGCACTGAAAGCTCTAGCTGGTTTTCACTGTCCCTTGGAACTGCATTCGCTGCCACACAGACATTCGCGCTCTGCTAAAGCTTAACTTGGTAATTGGGCAACATTCTGTATCTCTCTCTGGCAGAGCCCGGCTGCCAAATTGGAAACGTCCAGAGATTGCGCCCACAGGAAAGCTGCCAGCACTGAAAGCTCTAGCTGGTTTTCACTGTCCCTTGGAACTGCATTCGCTGCCACACAGACATTCGCGCTCTGCTAAAGCATTGCTTCGTAATGGGGCAACACTCTGTATCTCTCTCTGGCAGAGCCCGGCTGCCAAATTGGAAACGTCCAGAGATTGCGCCCACAGGAAAGCTGCCAGCACTGAAAGCTCTAGCTGGTTTTCACTGTCCCTTGGAACTGCATTCGCTGCCACACAGACATTCGCGCTCTGCTAAAGCATTGCTTCCTAATGGGGCAACACTCTGTATCTCTCTCTGGCAGAGCCCGGCTGCCAAATTGGAAACGTCCAGAGATTGCGCCCACAGGAAAGCTGCCAGCACTGAAAGCTCTAGCTGGTTTTCACTGTCCCTTGGAACTGCATTCGCTGCCACACAGACATTCGCGCTCTGCTAAAGCATTGCTTCGTAATGGGGCAACACTCTGTATCTCTCTCTGGCAGAGCCCGGCTGCCAAATTGGAAACGTCCAGAGATTGCGCCCACAGGAAAGCTGCCAGCACTGAAAGCTCTAGCTGGTTTTCACTGTCCCTTGGAACTGCATTCGCTGCCACACAGACATTCGCGCTCTGCTAAAGCATTGCTTCCTAATGGGGCAACACTCTATATCTCTCTGTGGCAGAGCCCGGCTGCCAAATTGGAAACGTCCAGAGATTGCGCCCACAGGAAAGCTGCCAGCACTGAAAGCTCTAGCTGGTTTTCACTGTCCCTTGGAACTGCATTCGCTGCCACACAGACATTCGCGCTCTGCTAAAGCATTGCTTCGTAATGGGGCAACATTCTGTATCTCTCTCTGGCAGAGCCCGGCTGCCAAATTGGAAACGTCCAGAGATTGCACCCACAGGAAAGCTGCCAGCACTGAAAGCTCTAGCTGGTTTTCACTGTCCCTTGGAACTGCATTCGCTGCCACACAGACATTCGCGCTCTGCTAAAGCATTGCTTCGTAATGGGGCAACACTCTGTATCTCTCTCTGGCAGAGCCCGGCTGCCAAATTGGAAACGTCCAGAGATTGCGCCCACAGGAAAGCTGCCAGCACTGAAAGCTCTAGCTGGTTTTCACTGTCCCTTGGAACTGCATTCGCTGCCACACAGACATTCGCGCTCTGCTAAAGCATTGCTTCCTAATGGGGCAACACTCTGTATCTCTCTCTGGCAGAGCCCGGCTGCCAAATTGTAAACGTCCAGACATTGCGCCCACAGGAAAGCTGCCAGCACTGAAAGCTCTAGCTGGTTTTCACTGTCCCTTGGAACTGCATTCGCTGCCACACAGACATTCGCGCTCTGCTAAAGCATTGCTTCGTAATGGGGCAACATTCTGTATCTCTCTCTGGCAGAGCCCGGCTGCCAAATTGGAAACGTCCAGAGATTGCACCCACAGGAAAGCTGCCAGCACTGAAAGCTCTAGCTGGTTTTCACTGTCCCTTGGAACTGCATTCGCTGCCACACAGACATTCGCGCTCTGCTAAAGCATTGCTTCGTAATGGGGCAACACTCTGTATCTCTCTCTGGCAGAGCCCGGCTGCCAAATTGGAAACGTCCAGAGATTGCGCCCACAGGAAAGCTGCCAGCACTGAAAGCTCTAGCTGGTTTTCACTGTCCCTTGGAACTGCATTCGCTGCCACACAGACATTCACGCTCTGCTAAAGCATTGCTTCCTAATGGGGCAACACTCTATATCTCTCTCTGGCAGAGCCCGGCTGCCAAATTGGAAACGTCCAGAGATTGCGCCCACAGGAAAGCTGCCAGCACTGAAAACTGTAGCTGGTTTTCACTGTCCCTTGGAACTGCATTCGCTGCCACACAGACATTCGCGCTCTGCTAAAGCATTGCTTCGTAATGGGGCAACACTCTGTATCTCTCTCTGGCAGAGCCCGGCTGCCAAATTGGAAACGTCCAGAGATTGCGCCCACAGGAAAGCTGCCAGCACTGAAAGCTCTAGCTGGTTTTCACTGTCCCTTGGAACTGCATTCGCTGCCACACAGACATTCGCGCTCTGCTAAAGCATTGCTTCGTAATGGGGCAACATTCTGTATCTCTCTCTGGCAGAGCCCGGCTGCCAAATTGGAAACGTCCAGAGATTGCGCCCACAGGAAAGCTGCCAGCACTGAAAGCTCTAGCTGGTTTTCACTGTCCCTTGGAGCTGCATTCGCTGCCACACAGACATTCGCGCTCTCCTAAAGCATTGCTTCGTAATGGGGCAACACTCTGTATCTCTCTCTGGCAGAGCCCGGCTGCCAAATTGGAAACGTCCAGAGATTGCGCCCACAGGAAAGCTGCCAGCACTGAAAGCTCTAGCTGGTTTTCACTGTCCCTTGGAACTGCATTCGCTGCCACACAGACATTCGCGCTCTGCTAAAGCATTGCTTCGTAATGGGGCAACATTCTGTATCTCTCTCTGGCAGAGCCCGGCTGCCAAATTGGAAACGTCCAGAGATTGCGCCCACAGGAAAGCTGCCAGCACTGAAAGCTCTAGCTGGTTTTCACTGTCCCTTGGAGCTGCATTCGCTGCCACACAGACATTCGCGCTCTGCTAAAGCATTGCTTCGTAATGGGGCAACACTCTGTATCTCTCTGTGGCAGAGCCCGGCTGCCAAATTGGAAACGTCCAGACATTGCGCCCACAGGAAAGCTGCCAGCACTGAAAGCTCTAGCTGGTTTTCACTGTCCCTTGGAACTGCATTCGCTGCCACACAGACATTCGCGCTCTGCTAAAGCATTGCTTCGTAATGGGGCAACATTCTGTATCTCTCTCTGGCAGAGCCCGGCTGCCAAATTGGAAACGTCCAGAGATTGCACCCACAGGAAAGCTGCCAGCACTGAAAGCTCTAGCTGGTTTTCACTGTCCCTTGGAACTGCATTCGCTGCCACACAGACATTCGCGCTCTGCTAAAGCATTGCTTCGTAATGGGGCAACACTCTATATCTCTCTGTGGCAGAGCCCGGCTGCCAAATTGGAAACGTCCAGAGATTGCGCCCACAGGAAAGCTGCCAGCACTGAAAGCTCTAGCTGGTTTTCACTGTCCCTTGGAGCTGCATTCGCTGCCACACAGACATTCGCGCTCTGCTAAAGCATTGCTTCGTAATGGGGCAACATTCTGTATCTCTCTCTGGCAGAGCCCGGCTGCCAAATTGGAAACGTCCAGAGATTTCGCCCACAGGAAAGCTGCCAGCACTGAAAGCTCTAGCTGGTTTTCACTGTCCCTTGGAGCTGCATTCGCTGCCACACAGACATTCGCGCTCTGCTAAAGCATTGCTTCGTAATGGGGCAACACTCTGTATCTCTCTCTGGCAGAGCCCGGCTGCCAAATTGGAAACGTCCAGAGATTGCGCCCACAGGAAAGCTGCCAGCACTGAAAGCTCTAGCTGGTTTTCACTGTCCCTTGGAACTGCATTCGCTGCCACACAGACATTCGCGCTCTGCTAAAGCTTAACTTGGTAATTGGGCAACATTCTGTATCTCTCTCTGGCAGAGCCCGGCTGCCAAATTGGAAACGTCCAGAGATTGCGCCCACAGGAAAGCTGCCAGCACTGAAAGCTCTAGCTGGTTTTCACTGTCCCTTGGAACTGCATTCGCTGCCACACAGACATTCGCGCTCTGCTAAAGCATTGCTTCGTAATGGGGCAACACTCTGTATCTCTCTCTGGCAGAGCCCGGCTGCCAAATTGGAAACGTCCAGAGATTGCGCCCACAGGAAAGCTGCCAGCACTGAAAGCTCTAGCTGGTTTTCACTGTCCCTTGGAACTGCATTCGCTGCCACACAGACATTCGCGCTCTGCTAAAGCATTGCTTCCTAATGGGGAAACACTCTGTATCTCTCCCTGGCAGAGCCCGGCTGCCAAATTGGAAACGTCCAGAGATTGCGCCCACAGGAAAGCTGCCAGCACTGAAAGCTCTAGCTGGTTTTCACTGTCCCTTGGAACTGCATTCGCTGCCACACAGACATTCGCGCTCTGCTAAAGCATTGCTTCGTAATGGGGCAACACTCTGTATCTCTCTCTGGCAGAGCCCGGCTGCCAAATTGGAAACGTCCAGAGATTGCGCCCACAGGAAAGCTGCCAGCACTGAAAGCTCTAGCTGGTTTTCACTGTCCCTTGGAACTGCATTCGCTGCCACACAGACATTCGCGCTCTGCTAAAGCATTGCTTCCTAATGGGGCAACACTCTGTATCTCTCTCTGGCAGAGCCCGGCTGCCAAATTGGAAACGTCCAGACATTGCGCCCACAGGAAAGCTGCCAGCACTGAAAGCTCTAGCTGGTTTTCACTGTCCCTTGGAACTGCATTCGCTGCCACACAGACATTCGCGCTCTGCTAAAGCATTGCTTCGTAATGGGGCAACACTCTGTATCTCTCTCTGGCAGAGCCCGGCTGCCAAATTGGAAACGTCCAGAGATTGCGCCCACAGGAAAGCTGCCAGCACTGAAAGCTCTAGCTGGTTTTCACTGTCCCTTGGAACTGCATTCGCTGCCACACAGACATTCGCGCTCTGCTAAAGCATTGCTTCGTAATGGGGCAACACTCTATATCACTCTGTGGCAGAGCCCGGCTGCCAAATTGGAAACGTCCAGAGATTGCGCCCACAAGAAAGCTGCCAGCACTGAAAGCTCTAGCTGGTTTTCACTGTCCCTTGGAACTGCATTCGCTGCCACACAGACATTCGCGCTCTGCTAAAGCATTGCTTCGTAATGGGGCAACACTCTGTATCTCTCTCTGGCAGAGCCCAGCTGCCAAATTGGAAACGTCCAGAGATTGCGCCCACAGGAAAGCTGCCAGCACTGAAAGCTCTAGCTGGTTTTCACTGTCCCTTGGAACTGCATTCGCTGCCACACAGACATTCGCGCTCTGCTAAAGCATTGCTTCGTAATGGGGCAACACTCTGTATCTCTCTCTGGCAGAGCCCGGCTGCCAAATTGGAAACGTCCAGAGATTTCGCCCACAGGAAAGCTGCCAGCACTGAAAGCTCTAGCTGGTTTTCACTGTCCCTTGGAACTGCATTCGCTGCCACACAGACATTCGCGCTCTGCTAAAGCATTGCTTCCTAATGGGGCAACACTCTGTATCTCTCTCTGGCAGAGCCCGGCTGCCAAATTGTAAACGTCCAGACATTGCGCCCACAGGAAAGCTGCCAGCACTGAAAGCTCTAGCTGGTTTTCACTGTCCCTTGGAACTGCATTCGCTGCCACACAGACATTCGCACTCTGCTAAAGCATTGCTTCGTAATGGGGCAACATTCTGTATCTCTCTCTGGCAGAGCCCGGCTGCCAAATTGGAAACGTCCAGAGATTGCGCCCACAGGAAAGCTGCCAGCACTGAAAGCTCTAGCTGGTTTTCACTGTCCCTTGGAACTGCATTCGCTGCCACACAGACATTCGCGCTCTGCTAAAGCATTGCTTCCTAATGGGGCAACACTCTGTATCTCTCTCTGGCAGAGCCCGGCTGCCAAATTGGAAACGTCCAGAGATTGCGCCCACAGGAAAGCTGCCAGCACTGAAAGCTCTAGCTGGTTTTCACTGTCCCTTGGAACTGCATTCGCTGCCACACAGACATTCGCGCTCTGCTAAAGCATTGCTTCGTAATGGGGCAACATTCTGTATCTCTCTCTGGCAGAGCCCGGCTGCCAAATTGGAAACGTCCAGAGATTGCGCCCACAGGAAAGCTGCCAGCACTGAAAGCTCTAGCTGGTTTTCACTGTCCCTTGGAACTGCATTCGCTGCCACACAGACATTCGCGCTCTGCTAAAGCATTGCTACGTAATGGGGCAACATTCTGTATCTCTCTCTGGCAGAGCCCGGCTGCCAAATTGGAAACGTCCAGAGATTGCGCCCACAGGAAAGCTGCCAGCACTGAAAGCTCTAGCTGGTTTTCACTGTCCCTTGGAGCTGCATTCGCTGCCACACAGACATTCGCGCTCTGCTAAAGCATTGCTTCGTAATGGGGCAACACTCTGTATCTCTCTCTGGCAGAGCCCGGCTGCCAAATTGGAAACGTCCAGAGATTGCGCCCACAGGAAAGCTGCCAGCACTGAAAGCTCTAGCTGGTTTTCACTGTCCCTTGGAACTGCATTCGCTGCCACACAGACATTCGCGCTCTGCTAAAGCATTGCTTCCTAATGGGGCAACACTCTGTATCTCTCTCTGGCAGAGCCCGGCTGCCAAATTGTAAACGTCCAGACATTGCGCCCACAGGAAAGCTGCCAGCACTGAAAGCTCTAGCTGGTTTTCACTGTCCCTTGGAACTGCATTCGCTGCCACACAGACATTCGCGCTCTGCTAAAGCATTGCTTCGTAATGGGGCAACATTCTGTATCTCTCTCTGGCAGAGCCCGGCTGCCAAATTGGAAACGTCCAGAGATTGCGCCCACAGGAAAGCTGCCAGCACTGAAAGCTCTAGCTGGTTTTCACTGTCCCTTGGAACTGCATTCGCTGCCACACAGACATTCGCGCTCTGCTAAAGCATTGCTTCGTAATGGGGCAACACTCTGTATCTCTCTCTGGCAGAGCCCGGCTGCCAAATTGGAAACGTCCAGAGATTGCGCCCACAGGAAAGCTGCCAGCACTGAAAGCTCTAGCTGGTTTTCACTGTCCCTTGGAACTGCATTCGCTGCCACACAGACATTCGCGCTCTGCTAAAGCATTGCTTCGTAATGGGGCAACATTCTGTATCTCTCTCTGGCAGAGCCCGGCTGCCAAATTGGAAACGTCCAGAGATTGCGCCCACAGGAAAGCTGCCAGCACTGAAAGCTCTAGCTGGTTTTCACTGTCCCTTGGAGCTGCATTCGCTGCCACACAGACATTCGCGCTCTGCTAAAGCATTGCTTCGTAATGGGGCAACACTCTGTCTCTCTCTCTGGCAGAGCCCGGCTGCCAAATTGGAAACGTCCAGAGATTGCGCCCACAGGAAAGCTGCCAGCACTGAAAGCTCTAGCTGGTTTTCACTGTCCCTTGGAACTGCATTCGCTGCCACACAGACATTCGCGCTCTGCTAAAGCATTGCTTCGTAATGGGGCAACACTCTGTATCTCTCTCTGGCAGAGCCCGGCTGCCAAATTGGAAACGTCCAGAGATTGCGCCCACAGGAAAGCTGCCAGCACTGAAAGCTCTAGCTGGTTTTCACTGTCCCTTGGAACTGCATTCGCTGCCACACAGACATTCGCGCTCTGCTAAAGCATTGCTTCGTAATGGGGCAACACTCTGTATCTCTCTCTGGCAGAGCCCGGCTGCCAAATTGGAAACGTCCAGAGATTGCGCCCACAGGAAAGCTGCCAGCACTGAAAGCTCTAGCTGGTTTTCACTGTCCCTTGGAACTGCATTCGCTGCCACACAGACATTCGCGCTCTGCTAAAGCATTGCTTCGTAATGGGGCAACATTCTGTATCTCTCTCTGGCAGAGCCCGGCTGCCAAATTGGAAACGTCCAGAGATTGCACCCACAGGAAAGCTGCCAGCACTGAAAGCTCTAGCTGGTTTTCACTGTCCCTTGGAACTGCATTCGCTGCCACACAGACATTCGCGCTCTGCTAAAGCATTGCTTCGTAATGGGGCAACATTCTGTATCTCTCTCTGGCAGAGCCCGGCTGCCAAATTGGAAACGTCCAGAGATTGCGCCCACAGGAAAGCTGCCAGCACTGAAAGCTCTAGCTGGTTTTCACTGTCCCTTGGAGCTGCATTCGCTGCCACACAGACATTCGCGCTCTGCTAAAGCATTGCTTCGTAATGGGGCAACACTCTGTATCTCTCTCTGGCAGAGCCCGGCTGCCAAATTGGAAACGTCCAGAGATTGCGCCCACAGGAAAGCTGCCAGCACTGAAAGCTCTAGCTGGTTTTCACTGTCCCTTGGAACTGCATTCGCTGCCACACAGACATTCGCGCTCTGCTAAAGCATTGCTTCCTAATGGGGCAACACTCTGTATCTCTCTCTGGCAGAGCCCGGCTGCCAAATTGGAAACGTCCAGAGATTGCGCCCACAGGAAAGCTGCCAGCACTGAAAGCTCTAGCTGGTTTTCACTGTCCCTTGGAACTGCATTCGCTGCCACACAGACATTCGCGCTCTGCTAAAGCATTGCTTCGTAATGGGGCAACATTCTGTATCTCTCTCTGGCAGAGCCCGGCTGCCAAATTGGAAACGTCCAGAGATTGCGCCCACAGGAAAGCTGCCAGCACTGAATGCTCTAGCTGGTTTTCACTGTCCCTTGGAACTGCATTCGCTGCCACACAGACATTCGCTCTGCTAAAGCATTGCTTCCTAATGGGGCAACACTCTGTATCTCTCTCTGGCAGAGCCCGGCTGCCAAATTGTAAACGTCCAGAGATTGCGCCCACAGGAAAGCTGCCAGCACTGAAAGCTCTAGCTGGTTTTCACTGTCCCTTGGAACTGCATTCGCTGCCACACAGACATTCGCGCTCTGCTAAAGCATTGCTTCCTAATGGGGCAACACTCTGTATCTCTCTCTGGCAGAGCCCGGCTGCCAAATTGGAAACGTCCAGAGATTGCGCCCACAGGAAAGCTGCCAGCACTGAAAGCTCTAGCTGGTTTTCACTGTCCCTTGGAACTGCATTCGCTGCCACACAGACATTCGCGCTCTGCTAAAGCATTGCTTCGTAATGGGGCAACACTCTGTATCTCTCTCTGGCAGAGCCCGGCTGCCAAATTGGAAACGTCCAGAGATTGCGCCCACAGGAAAGCTGCCAGCACTGAAAGCTCTAGCTGGTTTTCACTGTCCCTTGGAGCTGCATTCGCTGCCACACAGACATTCGCGCTCTGCTAAAGCATTGCTTCCTAATGGGGCAACACTCTGTCTCTCTCTCTGGCAGAGCCCGGCTGCCAAATTGGAAACGTCCAGAGATTGCGCCCACAGGAAAGCTGCCAGCACTGAAAGCTCTAGCTGGTTTTCACTGTCCCTTGGAACTGCATTCGCTGCCACACAGACATTCGCGCTCTGCTAAAGCATTGCTTCCTAATGGGGCAACACTCTGTATCTCTCTCTGGCAGAGCCCGGCTGCCAAATTGGAAACGTCCAGAGATTGCGCCCACAGGAAAGCTGCCAGCACTGAAAGCTCTAGCTGGTTTTCACTGTCCCTTGGAACTGCATTCGCTGCCACACAGACATTCGCGCTCTGCTAAAGCATTGCTTCGTAATGGGGCAACATTCTGTATCTCTCTCTGGCAGAGCCCGGCTGCCAAATTGGAAACGTCCAGAGATTTCGCCCACAGGAAAGCTGCCAGCACTGAAAGCTCTAGCTGGTTTTCACTGTCCCTTGGAGCTGCATTCGCTGCCACACAGACATTCGCGCTCTGCTAAAGCATTGCTTCGTAATGGGGCAACACTCTGTATCTCTCTCTGGCAGAGCCCGGCTGCCAAATTGGAAACGTCCAGAGATTGCGCCCACAGGAAAGCTGCCAGCACTGAAAGCTCTAGCTGGTTTTCACTGTCCCTTGGAACTGCATTCGCTGCCACACAGACATTCGCGCTCTGCTAAAGCATTGCTTTGTAATGGGGCAACACTCTGTATCTCTCTCTGGCAGAGCCCGGCTGCCAAATTGGAAACGTCCAGAGATTGCGCCCACAGGAAAGCTGCCAGCACTGAAAGCTCTAGCTGGTTTTCACTGTCCCTTGGAACTGCATTCGCTGCCACACAGACATTCGCGCTCTGCTAAAGCATTGCTTCGTAATGGGGCAACACTCTGTATCTCTCTCTGGCACAGCCCGGCTGCCAAATTGGAAACGTCCAGAGATTGCGCCCACAGGAAAGCTGCCAGCACTGAAAGCTCTAGCTGGTTTTCATTGTCCCTTGGAACTGCATTCGCTGCCACACAGACATTCGCGCTCTGCTAAAGCTTAACTTGGTAATTGGGCAACACTCTGTATCTCTCTCTGGCAGAGCCCGGCTGCCAAATTGGAAACGTCCAGAGATTGCGCCCACAGGAAAGCTGCCAGCACTGAAAGCTCTAGCTGGTTTTCACTGTCCCTTGGAACTGCATTCGCTGCCACACAGACATTCGCGCTCTGCTAAAGCTTAACTTGGTAATTGGGCAACACTCTGTATCTCTCTCTGGCAGAGCCCGGCTGCCAAATTGGAAACGTCCAGAGATTGCGCCCACAGGAAAGCTGCCAGCACTGAAAGCTCTAGCTGGTTTTCACTGTCCCTTGGAACTGCATTCGCTGCCACACAGACATTCGCGCTCTGCTAAAGCATTGCTTCGTAATGGGGCAACATTCTGTATCTCTCTGTGGCAGAGCCCGGCTGCCAAATTGGAAACGTCCAGAGATTGCACCCACAGGAAAGCTGCCAGCACTGAAAGCTCTAGCTGGTTTTCACTGTCCCTTGGAACTGCATTCGCTGCCACACAGATATTCGCGCTCTGCTAAAGCATTGCTTCCTAATGGGGCAACACTCTTTATCTCTCTCTGGCAGAGCCCGGCTGCCAAATTGGAAACGTCCAGAGATTGCGCCCACAGGAAAGCTGCCAGCACTGAAAGCTCTAGCTGGTTTTCACTGTCCCTTGGAACTGCATTCGCTGCCACACAGACATTCGCGCTCTGCTAAAGCATTGCTTCGTAATGGGGCAACACTCTATATCTCTCTGTGGCAGAGCCCGGCTGCCAAATTGGAAACGTCCAGAGATTGCGCCCACAGGAAAGCTGCCAGCACTGAAAGCTCTAGCTGGTTTTCACTGTCCCTTGGAGCTGCATTCGCTGCCACACAGACATTCGCGCTCTGCTAAAGCATTGCTTCGTAATGGGGCAACATTCTGTATCTCTCTCTGGCAGAGCCCGGCTGCCAAATTGGAAACGTCCAGAGATTTCGCCCACAGGAAAGCTGCCAGCACTGAAAGCTCTAGCTGGTTTTCACTGTCCCTTGGAGCTGCATTCGCTGCCACACAGACATTCGCGCTCTGCTAAAGCATTGCTTCGTAATGGGGCAACACTCTGTATCTCTCTCTGGCAGAGCCCGGCTGCCAAATTGGAAACGTCCAGAGATTGCGCCCACAGGAAAGCTGCCAGCACTGAAAGCTCTAGCTGGTTTTCACTGTCCCTTGGAACTGCATTCGCTGCCACACAGACATTCGCGCTCTGCTAAAGCATTGCTTCCTAATGGGGCAACACTCTGTATCTCTCTCTGGCAGAGCCCGGCTGCCAAATTGTAAACGTCCAGACATTGCGCCCACAGGAAAGCTGCCAGCACTGAAAGCTCTAGCTGGTTTTCACTGTCCCTTGGAACTGCATTCGCTGCCACACAGACATTCGCGCTCTGCTAAAGCATTGCTTCGTAATGGGGCAACATTCTGTATCTCTCTCTGGCAGAGCCCGGCTGCCAAATTGGAAACGTCCAGAGATTGCACCCACAGGAAAGCTGCCAGCACTGAAAGCTCTAGCTGGTTTTCACTGTCCCTTGGAACTGCATTCGCTGCCACACAGACATTTGCGCTCTGCTAAAGCATTGCTTCGTAATGGGGCAACACTCTGTATCTCTCTGTGGCAGAGCCTGGCTGCCAAATTGGAAACGTCCAGAGATTGCGCCCACAGGAAAGCTGCCAGCACTGAAAGCTCTAGCTGGTTTTCACTGTCCCTTGGAACTGCATTCGCTGCCACACAGACATTCGCGCTCTGCTAAAGCATTGCTTCCTAATGGGGCAACACTCTGTATCTCTCTCTGGCAGAGCCCGGCTGCCAAATTGGAAACGTCCAGAGATTGCGCCCACAGGAAAGCTGCCAGCACTGAAAGCTCTAGCTGGTTTTCACTGTCCCTTGGAACTGCATTCGCTGCCACACAGACATTCGCGCTCTGCTAAAGCATTGCTTCGTAATGGGGCAACACTCTGTATCTCTCTCTGGCAGAGCCCGGCTGCCAAATTGGAAACGTCCAGAGATTGCGCCCACAGGAAAGCTGCCAGCACTGAAAGCTCTAGCTGGTTTTCACTGTCCCTTGGAACTGCATTCGCTGCCACACAGACATTCGCGCTCTGCTAAAGCATTGCTTCGTAATGGGGCAACACTCTGTATCTCTCTCTGGCAGAGCCCGGCTGCCAAATTGGAAACGTCCAGAGATTGCGCCCACAGGAAAGCTGCCAGCACTGAAAGCTCTAGCTGGTTTTCACTGTCCCTTGGAACTGCATTCGCTGCCACACAGACATTCGCGCTCTGCTAAAGCATTGCTTCCTAATGGGGCAACACTCTGTATCTCTCTCTGGCAGAGCCCGGCTGCCAAATTGGAAACGTCCAGAGATTGCGCCCACAGGAAAGCTGCCAGCACTGAAAGCTCTAGCTGGTTTTCACTGTCCCTTGGAGCTGCATTCGCTGCCACACAGACATTCGCGCTCTGCTAAAGCATTGCTTCGTAATGGGGCAACACTCTGTATCTCTCTCTGGCAGAGCCCGGCTGCCAAATTGGAAACGTCCAGAGATTGCGCCCACAGGAAAGCTGCCAGCACTGAAAGCTCTAGCTGGTTTTCACTGTCCCTTGGAACTGCATTCGCTGCCACACAGACATTCGCGCTCTGCTAAAGCATTGCTTCGTAATGGGGCAACACTCTGTATCTCTCTCTGGCAGAGCCCGGCTGCCAAATTGGAAACGTCCAGAGATTGCGCCCACAGGAAAGCTGCCAGCACTGAAAACTGTAGCTGGTTTTCACTGTCCCTTGGAACTGCATTCGCTGCCACACAGACATTCGCGCTCTGCTAAAGCATTGCTTCGTAATGGGGCAACACTCTGTATCTCTCTCTGGCAGAGCCCGGCTGCCAAATTGGAAACGTCCAGAGATTGCGCCCACAGGAAAGCTGCCAGCACTGAAAGCTCTAGCTGGTTTTCACTGTCCCTTGGAACTGCATTCGCTGCCACACAGACATTCGCGCTCTGCTAAAGCTTAACTAGGTAATTGGGCAACATTCTATATCACTCTCTGGCAGAGCCCGGCTGCCAAATTGGAAACGTCCAGAGATTGCGCCCACAGGAAAGCTGCCAGCACTGAAAGCTCTAGCTGGTTTTCACTGTCCCTTGGAACTGCATTCGCTGCCACACAGACATTCGCGCTCTGCTAAAGCATTGCTTCGTAATGGGGCAACATTCTGTATCTCTCTCTGGCACAGCCCGGCTGCCAAATTGGAAACGTCCAGAGATTGCGCCCACAGGAAAGCTGCCAGCACTGAAAGCTCTAGCTGGTTTTCACTGTCCCTTGGAGCTGCATTCGCTGCCACACAGACATTCGCGCTCTGCTAAAGCATTGCTTCGTAATGGGGCAACATTCTGTATCTCTCTCTGGCACAGCCCGGCTGCCAAATTGGAAACGTCCAGAGATTGCGCCCACAGGAAAGCTGCCAGCACTGAAAGCTCTAGCTGGTTTTCACTGTCCCTTGGAACTGCATTCGCTGCCACACAGATATTCGCGCTCTGCTAAAGCATTGCTTCCTAATGGGGCAACACTCTGTATCTCTCTCTGGCAGAGCCCGGCTGCCAAATTGGAAACGTCCAGAGATTGCGCCCACAGGAAAGCTGCCAGCACTGAAAGCTCTAGCTGGTTTTCACTGTCCCTTGGAACTGCATTCGCTGCCACACAGACATTCGCGCTCTGCTAAAGCTTAACTTGGTAATTGGGCAACATTCTGTATCTCTCTCTGGCAGAGCCCGGCTGCCAAATTGGAAACGTCCAGAGATTGCGCCCACAGGAAAGCTGCCAGCACTGAAAGCTCTAGCTGGTTTTCACTGTCCCTTGGAACTGCATTCGCTGCCACACAGACATTCGCGCTCTGCTAAAGCATTGCTTCGTAATGGGGCAACACTCTATATCTCTCTGTGGCAGAGCCCGGCTGCCAAATTGGAAACGTCCAGAGATTGCGCCCACAGGAAAGCTGCCAGCACTGAAAGCTCTAGCTGGTTTTCACTGTCCCTTGGAGCTGCATTCGCTGCCACACAGACATTCGCGCTCTGCTAAAGCATTGCTTCGTAATGGGGCAACATTCTGTATCTCTCTCTGGCAGAGCCCGGCTGCCAAATTGGAAACGTCCAGAGATTTCGCCCACAGGAAAGCTGCCAGCACTGAAAGCTCTAGCTGGTTTTCACTGTCCCTTGGAGCTGCATTCGCTGCCACACAGACATTCGCGCTCTGCTAAAGCATTGCTTCGTAATGGGGCAACACTCTGTATCTCTCTCTGGCTGAGCCCGGCTGCCAAATTGGAAACGTCCAGAGATTGCGCCCACAGGAAAGCTGCCAGCACTGAAAGCTCTAGCTGGTTTTCACTGTCCCTTGGAACTGCATTCGCTGCCACACAGACATTCGCGCTCTGCTAAAGCTTAACTTGGTAATTGGGCAACATTCTGTATCTCTCTCTGGCAGAGCCCGGCTGCCAAATTGGAAACGTCCAGAGATTGCGCCCACAGGAAAGCTGCCAGCACTGAAAGCTCTAGCTGGTTTTCACTGTCCCTTGGAACTGCATTCGCTGCCACACAGACATTCGCGCTCTGCTAAAGCATTGCTTCCTAATGGGGCAACATTCTGTATCTCTCTCTGGCACAGCCCGGCTGCCAAATTGGAAACGTCCAGAGATTGCGCCCACAGGAAAGCTGCCAGCACTGAAAGCTCTAGCTGGTTTTCACTGTCCCTTGGAGCTGCATTCGCTGCCACACAGACATTCGCGCTATGCTAAAGCATTGCTTCGTAATGGGGCAACACTCTGTATCTCTCTCTGGCAGAGCCCGGCTGCCAAATTGGAAACGTCCAGACATTGCGCCCACAGGAAAGCTGCCAGCACTGAAAGCTCTAGCTGGTTTTCACTGTCCCTTGGAACTGCATTCGCTGCCACACAGACATTCGCGCTCTGCTAAAGCATTGCTTCCTAATGGGGCAGCACTCTGTATCTCTCTCTGGCAGAGCCCGGCTGCCAAATTGGAAACGTCCAGAGATTGCGCCCACAGGAAAGCTGCCAGCACTGAAAGCTCTAGCTGGTTTTCACTGTCCCTTGGAACTGCATTCGCTGCCACACAGACATTCGCGCTCTGCTAAAGCATTGCTTCGTAATGGGGCAACACTCTGTATCTCTCTCTGGCAGAGCCCGGCTGCCAAATTGGAAACGTCCAGAGATTGCGCCCACAGGAAAGCTGCCAGCACTGAAAGCTCTAGCTGGTTTTCACTGTCCCTTGGAACTGCATTCGCTGCCACACAGACATTCGCGCTCTGCTAAAGCATTGCTTCCTAATGGGGCAACACTCTATATCTCTCTGTGGCAGAGCCCGGCTGCCAAATTGGAAACGTCCAGAGATTGCGCCCACAGGAAAGCTGCCAGCACTGAAAGCTCTAGCTGGTTTTCACTGTCCCTTGGAACTGCATTCGCTGCCACACAGACATTCGCGCTCTGCTAAAGCATTGCTTCGTAATGGGGCAACATTCTGTATCTCTCTCTGGCAGAGCCCGGCTGCCAAATTGGAAACGTCCAGAGATTGCACCCACAGGAAAGCTGCCAGCACTGAAAGCTCTAGCTGGTTTTCACTGTCCCTTGGAACTGCATTCGCTGCCACACAGACATTCGCGCTCTGCTAAAGCATTGCTTCGTAATGGGGCAACACTCTGTATCTCTCTCTGGCAGAGCCCGGCTGCCAAATTGGAAACGTCCAGAGATTGCGCCCACAGGAAAGCTGCCAGCACTGAAAGCTCTAGCTGGTTTTCACTGTCCCTTGGAACTGCATTCGCTGCCACACAGACATTCGCGCTCTGCTAAAGCATTGCTTCCTAATGGGGCAACACTCTGTATCTCTCTCTGGCAGAGCCCGGCTGCCAAATTGTAAACGTCCAGACATTGCGCCCACAGGAAAGCTGCCAGCACTGAAAGCTCTAGCTGGTTTTCACTGTCCCTTGGAACTGCATTCGCTGCCACACAGACATTCGCGCTCTGCTAAAGCATTGCTTCGTAATGGGGCAACATTCTGTATCTCTCTCTGGCAGAGCCCGGCTGCCAAATTGGAAACGTCCAGAGATTGCACCCACAGGAAAGCTGCCAGCACTGAAAGCTCTAGCTGGTTTTCACTGTCCCTTGGAACTGCATTCGCTGCCACACAGACATTCGCGCTCTGCTAAAGCATTGCTTCCTAATGGGGCAACATTCTGTATCTCTCTCTGGCACAGCCCGGCTGCCAAATTGGAAACGTCCAGAGATTGCGCCCACAGGAAAGCTGCCAGCACTGAAAGCTCTAGCTGGTTTTCACTGTCCCTTGGAGCTGCATTCGCTGCCACACAGACATTCGCGCTCTGCTAAAGCATTGCTTCGTAATGGGGCAACACTCTGTATCTCTCTCTGGCAGAGCCCGGCTGCCAAATTGGAAACGTCCAGACATTGCGCCCACAGGAAAGCTGCCAGCACTGAAAGCTCTAGCTGGTTTTCACTGTCCCTTGGAACTGCATTCGCTGCCACACAGACATTCGCGCTCTGCTAAAGCATTGCTTCCTAATGGGGCAGCACTCTGTATCTCTCTCTGGCAGAGCCCGGCTGCCAAATTGGAAACGTCCAGAGATTGCGCCCACAGGAAAGCTGCCAGCACTGAAAGCTCTAGCTGGTTTTCACTGTCCCTTGGAACTGCATTCGCTGCCACACAGACATTCGCGCTCTGCTAAAGCATTGCTTCGTAATGGGGCAACACTCTGTATCTCTCTCTGGCAGAGCCCGGCTGCCAAATTGGAAACGTCCAGAGATTGCGCCCACAGGAAAGCTGCCAGCACTGAAAGCTCTAGCTGGTTTTCACTGTCCCTTGGAACTGCATTCGCTGCCACACAGACATTCGCGCTCTGCTAAAGCATTGCTTCCTAATGGGGCAACACTCTATATCTCTCTGTGGCAGAGCCCGGCTGCCAAATTGGAAACGTCCAGAGATTGCGCCCACAGGAAAGCTGCCAGCACTGAAAGCTCTAGCTGGTTTTCACTGTCCCTTGGAACTGCATTCGCTGCCACACAGACATTCGCGCTCTGCTAAAGCATTGCTTCGTAATGGGGCAACATTCTGTATCTCTCTCTGGCAGAGCCCGGCTGCCAAATTGGAAACGTCCAGAGATTGCACCCACAGGAAAGCTGCCAGCACTGAAAGCTCTAGCTGGTTTTCACTGTCCCTTGGAACTGCATTCGCTGCCACACAGACATTCGCGCTCTGCTAAAGCATTGCTTCGTAATGGGGCAACACTCTGTATCTCTCTCTGGCAGAGCCCGGCTGCCAAATTGGAAACGTCCAGAGATTGCGCCCACAGGAAAGCTGCCAGCACTGAAAGCTCTAGCTGGTTTTCACTGTCCCTTGGAACTGCATTCGCTGCCACACAGACATTCGCGCTCTGCTAAAGCATTGCTTCCTAATGGGGCAACACTCTGTATCTCTCTCTGGCAGAGCCCGGCTGCCAAATTGTAAACGTCCAGACATTGCGCCCACAGGAAAGCTGCCAGCACTGAAAGCTCTAGCTGGTTTTCACTGTCCCTTGGAACTGCATTCGCTGCCACACAGACATTCGCGCTCTGCTAAAGCATTGCTTCGTAATGGGGCAACATTCTGTATCTCTCTCTGGCAGAGCCCGGCTGCCAAATTGGAAACGTCCAGAGATTGCACCCACAGGAAAGCTGCCAGCACTGAAAGCTCTAGCTGGTTTTCACTGTCCCTTGGAACTGCATTCGCTGCCACACAGACATTCGCGCTCTGCTAAAGCATTGCTTCGTAATGGGGCAACACTCTGTATCTCTCTCTGGCAGAGCCCGGCTGCCAAATTGGAAACGTCCAGAGATTGCGCCCACAGGAAAGCTGCCAACACTGAAAGCTCTAGCTGGTTTTCACTGTCCCTTGGAACTGCATTCGCTGCCACACAGACATTCGCGCTCTGCTAAAGCATTGCTTCCTAATGGGGCAACACTCTATATCTCTCTCTGGCAGAGCCCGGCTGCCAAATTGGAAACGTCCAGAGATTGCGCCCACAGGAAAGCTGCCAGCACTGAAAGCTCTAGCTGGTTTTCACTGTCCCTTGGAACTGCATTCGCTGCCACACAGACATTCGCGCTCTGCTAAAGCATTGCTTCGTAATGGGGCAACACTCTGTATCTCTCTCTGGCAGAGCCCGGCTGCCAAATTGGAAACGTCCAGAGATTGCGCCCACAGGAAAGCTGCCAGCACTGAAAGCTCTAGCTGGTTTTCACTGTCCCTTGGAACTGCATTCGCTGCCACACAGACATTCGCGCTCTGCTAAAGCATTGCTTCGTAATGGGGCAACATTCTGTATCTCTCTCTGGCAGAGCCCGGCTGCCAAATTGGAAACGTCCAGAGATTGCGCCCACAGGAAAGCTGCCAGCACTGAAAGCTCTAGCTGGTTTTCACTGTCCCTTGGAGCTGCATTCGCTGCCACACAGACATTCGCGCTCTCCTAAAGCATTGCTTCGTAATGGGGCAACACTCTGTATCTCTCTCTGGCAGAGCCCGGCTGCCAAATTGGAAACGTCCAGAGATTGCGCCCACAGGAAAGCTGCCAGCACTGAAAGCTCTAGCTGGTTTTCACTGTCCCTTGGAACTGCATTCGCTGCCACACAGACATTCGTGCTCTGCTAAAGCATTGCTTCGTAATGGGGCAACATTCTGTATCTCTCTCTGGCAGAGCCCGGCTGCCAAATTGGAAACGTCCAGAGATTGCGCCCACAGGAAAGCTGCCAGCACTGAAAGCTCTAGCTGGTTTTCACTGTCCCTTGGAGCTGCATTCGCTGCCACACAGACATTCGCGCTCTGCTAAAGCATTGCTTCGTAATGGGGCAACACTCTGTATCTCTCTCTGGCAGAGCCCGGCTGCCAAATTGGAAACGTCCAGACATTGCGCCCACAGGAAAGCTGCCAGCACTGAAAGCTCTAGCTGGTTTTCACTGTCCCTTGGAACTGCATTCGCTGCCACACAGACATTCGCGCTCTGCTAAAGCATTGCTTCGTAATGGGGCAACATTCTGTATCTCTCTCTGGCAGAGCCCGGCTGCCAAATTGGAAACGTCCAGAGATTGCACCCACAGGAAAGCTGCCAGCACTGAAAGCTCTAGCTGGTTTTCACTGTCCCTTGGAACTGCATTCGCTGCCACACAGACATTCGCGCTCTGCTAAAGCATTGCTTCGTAA
Organism: Mycteria americana; assembly: GCF_035582795.1. Lineage (NCBI taxonomy): Eukaryota > Metazoa > Chordata > Aves > Ciconiiformes > Ciconiidae > Mycteria > Mycteria americana. The sequence goes on from NW_027445657.1 coordinate 134,526, forward strand.
TGGGGCAACACTCTATATCTCTCTGTGGCAGAGCCCGGCTGACAAATTGGAAACGTCCAGAGATTGCGCCCACAGGAAAGCTGCCAGCACTGAAAGCTCTAGCTGGTTTTCACTGTCCCTTGGAGCTGCATTCGCTGCCACACAGACATTCGCGCTCTGCTAAAGCATTGCTTCGTAATGGGGCAACATTCTGTATCTCTCTCTGGCAGAGCCCGGCTGCCAAATTGGAAACGTCCAGAGATTTCGCCCACAGGAAAGCTGCCAGCACTGAAAGCTCTAGCTGGTTTTCACTGTCCCTTGGAGCTGCATTCGCTGCCACACAGACATTCGCGCTCTGCTAAAGCATTGCTTCGTAATGGGGCAACACTCTGTATCTCTCTCTGGCAGAGCCCGGCTGCCAAATTGGAAACGTCCAGAGATTGCGCCCACAGGAAAGCTGCCAGCACTGAAAGCTCTAGCTGGTTTTCACTGTCCCTTGGAACTGCATTCGCTGCCACACAGACATTCGCGCTCTGCTAAAGCTTAACTTGGTAATTGGGCAACATTCTGTATCTCTCTCTGGCAGAGCCCGGCTGCCAAATTGGAAACGTCCAGAGATTGCGCCCACAGGAAAGCTGCCAGCACTGAAAGCTCTAGCTGGTTTTCACTGTCCCTTGGAACTGCATTCGCTGCCACACAGACATTCGCGCTCTGCTAAAGCATTGCTTCGTAATGGGGCAACACTCTGTATCTCTCTCTGGCAGAGCCCGGCTGCCAAATTGGAAACGTCCAGAGATTGCGCCCACAGGAAAGCTGCCAGCACTGAAAGCTCTAGCTGGTTTTCACTGTCCCTTGGAACTGCATTCGCTGCCACACAGACATTCGCGCTCTGCTAAAGCTTAACTTGGTAATTGGGCAACATTCTGTATCTCTCTCTGGCAGAGCCCGGCTGCCAAATTGGAAACGTCCAGAGATTGCGCCCACAGGAAAGCTGCCAGCACTGAAAGCTCTAGCTGGTTTTCACTGTCCCTTGGAACTGCATTCGCTGCCACACAGACATTCGCGCTCTGCTAAAGCATTGCTTCGTAATGGGGCAACATTCTGTATCTCTCTCTGGCACAGCCCGGCTGCCAAATTGGAAACGTCCAGAGATTGCGCCCACAGGAAAGCTGCCAGCACTGAAAGCTCTAGCTGGTTTTCACTGTCCCTTGGAGCTGCATTCGCTGCCACACAGACATTCGTGCTCTGCTAAAGCATTGCTTCGTAATGGGGCAACATTCTGTATCTCTCTCTGGCAGAGCCCGGCTGCCAAATTGGAAACGTCCAGAGATTGCGCCCACAGGAAAGCTGCCAGCACTGAAAGCTCTAGCTGGTTTTCACTGTCCCTTGGAGCTGCATTCGCTGCCACACAGACATTCGCGCTCTGCTAAAGCATTGCTTCGTAATGGGGCAACACTCTGTATCTCTCTCTGGCAGAGCCCGGCTGCCAAATTGGAAACGTCCAGACATTGCGCCCACAGGAAAGCTGCCAGCACTGAAAGCTCTAGCTGGTTTTCACTGTCCCTTGGAACTGCATTCGCTGCCACACAGACATTCGCGCTCTGCTAAAGCATTGCTTCGTAATGGGGCAACATTCTGTATCTCTCTCTGGCAGAGCCCGGCTGCCAAATTGGAAACGTCCAGAGATTGCACCCACAGGAAAGCTGCCAGCACTGAAAGCTCTAGCTGGTTTTCACTGTCCCTTGGAACTGCATTCGCTGCCACACAGACATTCGCGCTCTGCTAAAGCATTGCTTCGTAATGGGGCAACACTCTATATCTCTCTGTGGCAGAGCCCGGCTGACAAATTGGAAACGTCCAGAGATTGCGCCCACAGGAAAGCTGCCAGCACTGAAAGCTCTAGCTGGTTTTCACTGTCCCTTGGAGCTGCATTCGCTGCCACACAGACATTCGCGCTCTGCTAAAGCATTGCTTCGTAATGGGGCAACATTCTGTATCTCTCTCTGGCAGAGCCCGGCTGCCAAATTGGAAACGTCCAGAGATTTCGCCCACAGGAAAGCTGCCAGCACTGAAAGCTCTAGCTGGTTTTCACTGTCCCTTGGAGCTGCATTCGCTGCCACACAGACATTCGCGCTCTGCTAAAGCATTGCTTCGTAATGGGGCAACACTCTGTATCTCTCTCTGGCAGAGCCCGGCTGCCAAATTGGAAACGTCCAGAGATTGCGCCCACAGGAAAGCTGCCAGCACTGAAAGCTCTAGCTGGTTTTCACTGTCCCTTGGAACTGCATTCGCTGCCACACAGACATTCGCGCTCTGCTAAAGCTTAACTTGGTAATTGGGCAACATTCTGTATCTCTCTCTGGCAGAGCCCGGCTGCCAAATTGGAAACGTCCAGAGATTGCGCCCACAGGAAAGCTGCCAGCACTGAAAGCTCTAGCTGGTTTTCACTGTCCCTTGGAACTGCATTCGCTGCCACACAGACATTCGCGCTCTGCTAAAGCATTGCTTCGTAATGGGGCAACATTCTGTATCTCTCTCTGGCACAGCCCGGCTGCCAAATTGGAAACGTCCAGAGATTGCGCCCACAGGAAAGCTGCCAGCACTGAAAGCTCTAGCTGGTTTTCACTGTCCCTTGGAGCTGCATTCGCTGCCACACAGACATTCGCGCTATGCTAAAGCATTGCTTCGTAATGGGGCAACACTCTGTATCTCTCTCTGGCAGAGCCCGGCTGCCAAATTGGAAACGTCCAGACATTGCGCCCACAGGAAAGCTGCCAGCACTGAAAGCTCTAGCTGGTTTTCACTGTCCCTTGGAACTGCATTCGCTGCCACACAGACATTCGCGCTCTGCTAAAGCATTGCTTCCTAATGGGGCAGCACTCTGTATCTCTCTCTGGCAGAGCCCGGCTGCCAAATTGGAAACGTCCAGAGATTGCGCCCACAGGAAAGCTGCCAGCACTGAAAGCTCTAGCTGGTTTTCACTGTCCCTTGGAACTGCATTCGCTGCCACACAGACATTCGCGCTCTGCTAAAGCTTAACTTGGTAATTGGGCAACATTCTGTATCTCTCTCTGGCAGAGCCCGGCTGCCAAATTGGAAACGTCCAGAGATTGCGCCCACAGGAAAGCTGCCAGCACTGAAAGCTCTAGCTGGTTTTCACTGTCCCTTGGAACTGCATTCGCTGCCACACAGACATTCGCGCTCTGCTAAAGCATTGCTTCGTAATGGGGCAACACTCTGTATCTCTCTCTGGCAGAGCCCGGCTGCCAAATTGGAAACGTCCAGAGATTGCGCCCACAGGAAAGCTGCCAGCACTGAAAGCTCTAGCTGGTTTTCACTGTCCCTTGGAACTGCATTCGCTGCCACACAGACATTCGCGCTCTGCTAAAGCTTAACTTGGTAATTGGGCAACATTCTGTATCTCTCTCTGGCAGAGCCCGGCTGCCAAATTGGAAACGTCCAGAGATTGCGCCCACAGGAAAGCTGCCAGCACTGAAAGCTCTAGCTGGTTTTCACTGTCCCTTGGAACTGCATTCGCTGCCACACAGACATTCGCGCTCTGCTAAAGCATTGCTTCGTAATGGGGCAACATTCTGTATCTCTCTCTGGCACAGCCCGGCTGCCAAATTGGAAACGTCCAGAGATTGCGCCCACAGGAAAGCTGCCAGCACTGAAAGCTCTAGCTGGTTTTCACTGTCCCTTGGAGCTGCATTCGCTGCCACACAGACATTCGCGCTATGCTAAAGCATTGCTTCGTAATGGGGCAACACTCTGTATCTCTCTCTGGCAGAGCCCGGCTGCCAAATTGGAAACGTCCAGAGATTGCGCCCACAGGAAAGCTGCCAGCACTGAAAGCTCTAGCTGGTTTTCACTGTCCCTTGGAACTGCATTCGCTGCCACACAGACATTCGCGCTCTGCTAAAGCATTGCTTCGTAATGGGGCAACATTCTGTATCTCTCTCTGGCACAGCCCGGCTGCCAAATTGGAAACGTCCAGAGATTGCGCCCACAGGAAAGCTGCCAGCACTGAAAGCTCTAGCTGGTTTTCACTGTCCCTTGGAGCTGCATTCGCTGCCACACAGACATTCGCGCTATGCTAAAGCATTGCTTCGTAATGGGGCAACACTCTGTATCTCTCTCTGGCAGAGCCCGGCTGCCAAATTGGAAACGTCCAGACATTGCGCCCACAGGAAAGCTGCCAGCACTGAAAGCTCTAGCTGGTTTTCACTGTCCCTTGGAACTGCATTCGCTGCCACACAGACATTCGCGCTCTGCTAAAGCATTGCTTCCTAATGGGGCAGCACTCTGTATCTCTCTCTGGCAGAGCCCGGCTGCCAAATTGGAAACGTCCAGAGATTGCGCCCACAGGAAAGCTGCCAGCACTGAAAGCTCTAGCTGGTTTTCACTGTCCCTTGGAACTGCATTCGCTGCCACACAGACATTCGCGCTCTGCTAAAGCATTGCTTCCTAATGGGGCAACACTCTGTATCTCTCTCTGGCAGAGCCCGGCTGCCAAATTGGAAACGTCCAGAGATTGCGCCCACAGGAAAGCTGCCAGCACTGAAAGCTCTAGCTGGTTTTCACTGTCCCTTGGAACTGCATTCGCTGCCACACAGACATTCGCGCTCTGCTAAAGCATTGCTTCGTAATGGGGCAACACTCTATATCTCTCTGTGGCAGAGCCCGGCTGCCAAATTGGAAACGTCCAGAGATTGCGCCCACAGGAAAGCTGCCAGCACTGAAAGCTCTAGCTGGTTTTCACTGTCCCTTGGAACTGCATTCGCTGCCACACAGACATTCGCGCTCTGCTAAAGCATTGCTTCCTAATGGGGCAACACTCTATATCTCTCTGTGGCAGAGCCCGGCTGCCAAATTGGAAACGTCCAGAGATTGCGCCCACAGGAAAGCTGCCAGCACTGAAAGCTCTAGCTGGTTTTCACTGTCCCTTGGAACTGCATTCGCTGCCACACAGACATTCGCGCTCTGCTAAAGCATTGCTTCGTAATGGGGCAACATTCTGTATCTCTCTCTGGCAGAGCCCGGCTGCCAAATTGGAAACGTCCAGAGATTGCACCCACAGGAAAGCTGCCAGCACTGAAAGCTCTAGCTGGTTTTCACTGTCCCTTGGAACTGCATTCGCTGCCACACAGACATTCGCGCTCTGCTAAAGCATTGCTTCGTAATGGGGCAACACTCTGTATCTCTCTCTGGCAGAGCCCGGCTGCCAAATTGGAAACGTCCAGAGATTGCGCCCACAGGAAAGCTGCCAGCACTGAAAGCTCTAGCTGGTTTTCACTGTCCCTTGGAACTGCATTCGCTGCCACACAGACATTCGCGCTCTGCTAAAGCTTTGCTTCCTAATGGGGCAACACTCTGTATCTCTCTCTGGCAGAGCCCGGCTGCCAAATTGTAAACGTCCAGACATTGCGCCCACAGGAAAGCTGCCAGCACTGAAAGCTCTAGCTGGTTTTCACTGTCCCTTGGAACTGCATTCGCTGCCACACAGACATTCGCGCTCTGCTAAAGCATTGCTTCGTAATGGGGCAACATTCTGTATCTCTCTCTGGCAGAGCCCGGCTGCCAAATTGGAAACGTCCAGAGATTGCACCCACAGGAAAGCTGCCAGCACTGAAAGCTCTAGCTGGTTTTCACTGTCCCTTGGAACTGCATTCGCTGCCACACAGACATTCGCGCTCTGCTAAAGCATTGCTTCGTAATGGGGCAACACTCTGTATCTCTCTCTGGCAGAGCCCGGCTGCCAAATTGGAAACGTCCAGAGATTGCGCCCACAGGAAAGCTGCCAGCACTGAAAGCTCTAGCTGGTTTTCACTGTCCCTTGGAACTGCATTCGCTGCCACACAGACATTCGCGCTCTGCTAAAGCATTGCTTCCTAATGGGGCAACACTCTATATCTCTCTCTGGCAGAGCCCGGCTGCCAAATTGGAAACGTCCAGAGATTGCGCCCACAGGAAAGCTGCCAGCACTGAAAGCTCTAGCTGGTTTTCACTGTCCCTTGGAACTGCATTCGCTGCCACACAGACATTCGCGCTCTGCTAAAGCATTGCTTCGTAATGGGGCAACACTCTGTATCTCTCTCTGGCAGAGCCCGGCTGCCAAATTGGAAACGTCCAGAGATTGCGCCCACAGGAAAGCTGCCAGCACTGAAAGCTCTAGCTGGTTTTCACTGTCCCTTGGAGCTGCATTCGCTGCCACACAGACATTCGCGCTCTGCTAAAGCATTGCTTCGTAATGGGGCAACATTCTGTATCTCTCTCTGGCAGAGCCCGGCTGCCAAATTGGAAACGTCCAGAGATTGCGCCCACAGGAAAGCTGCCAGCACTGAAAGCTCTAGCTGGTTTTCACTGTCCCTTGGAGCTGCATTCGCTGCCACACAGACATTCGCGCTCTCCTAAAGCATTGCTTCGTAATGGGGCAACACTCTGTATCTCTCTCTGGCAGAGCCCGGCTGCCAAATTGGAAACGTCCAGAGATTGCGCCCACAGGAAAGCTGCCAGCACTGAAAGCTCTAGCTGGTTTTCACTGTCCCTTGGAGCTGCATTCGCTGCCACACAGACATTCGCGCTCTGCTAAAGCATTGCTTCGTAATGGGGCAACACTCTGTATCTCTCTCTGGCAGAGCCCGGCTGCCAAATTGGAAACGTCCAGACATTGCGCCCACAGGAAAGCTGCCAGCACTGAAAGCTCTAGCTGGTTTTCACTGTCCCTTGGAACTGCATTCGCTGCCACACAGACATTCGCGCTCTGCTAAAGCATTGCTTCCTAATGGGGCAACACTCTGTATCTCTCTCTGGCAGAGCCCGGCTGCCAAATTGGAAACGTCCAGAGATTGCGCCCACAGGAAAGCTGCCAGCACTGAAAGCTCTAGCTGGTTTTCACTGTCCCTTGGAACTGCATTCGCTGCCACACAGACATTCGCGCTCTGCTAAAGCATTGCTTCCTAATGGGGCAACACTCTGTATCTCTCTCTGGCAGAGCCCGGCTGCCAAATTGGAAACGTCCAGAGATTGCGCCCACAGGAAAGCTGCCAGCACTGAAAGCTCTAGCTGGTTTTCACTGTCCCTTGGAACTGCATTCGCTGCCACACAGACATTCGCGCTCTGCTAAAGCATTGCTTCGTAATGGGGCAACACTCTGTATCTCTCTCTGGCAGAGCCCGGCTGCCAAATTGGAAACGTCCAGACATTGCGCCCACAGGAAAGCTGCCAGCACTGAAAGCTCTAGCTGGTTTTCACTGTCCCTTGGAACTGCATTCGCTGCCACACAGACATTCGCGCTCTGCTAAAGCATTGCTTCCTAATGGGGCAACACTCTGTATCTCTCTCTGGCAGAGCCCGGCTGCCAAATTGGAAACGTCCAGAGATTGCGCCCACAGGAAAGCTGCCAGCACTGAAAGCTCTAGCTGGTTTTCACTGTCCCTTGGAACTGCATTCGCTGCCACACAGACATTCGCGCTCTGCTAAAGCATTGCTTCGTAATGGGGCAACACTCTATATCTCTCTGTGGCAGAGCCCGGCTGCCAAATTGGAAACGTCCAGAGATTGCGCCCACAGGAAAGCTGCCAGCACTGAAAGCTCTAGCTGGTTTTCACTGTCCCTTGGAACTGCATTCGCTGCCACACAGACATTCGCGCTCTGCTAAAGCATTGCTTCCTAATGGGGCAACACTCTATATCTCTCTGTGGCAGAGCCCGGCTGCCAAATTGGAAACGTCCAGAGATTGCGCCCACAGGAAAGCTGCCAGCACTGAAAGCTCTAGCTGGTTTTCACTGTCCCTTGGAACTGCATTCGCTGCCACACAGACATTCGCGCTCTGCTAAAGCATTGCTTCGTAATGGGGCAACATTCTGTATCTCTCTCTGGCAGAGCCCGGCTGCCAAATTGGAAACGTCCAGAGATTGCACCCACAGGAAAGCTGCCAGCACTGAAAGCTCTAGCTGGTTTTCACTGTCCCTTGGAACTGCATTCGCTGCCACACAGACATTCGCGCTCTGCTAAAGCATTGCTTCGTAATGGGGCAACACTCTGTATCTCTCTCTGGCAGAGCCCGGCTGCCAAATTGGAAACGTCCAGAGATTGCGCCCACAGGAAAGCTGCCAGCACTGAAAGCTCTAGCTGGTTTTCACTGTCCCTTGGAACTGCATTCGCTGCCACACAGACATTCGCGCTCTGCTAAAGCTTTGCTTCCTAATGGGGCAACACTCTGTATCTCTCTCTGGCAGAGCCCGGCTGCCAAATTGTAAACGTCCAGACATTGCGCCCACAGGAAAGCTGCCAGCACTGAAAGCTCTAGCTGGTTTTCACTGTCCCTTGGAACTGCATTCGCTGCCACACAGACATTCGCGCTCTGCTAAAGCATTGCTTCGTAATGGGGCAACATTCTGTATCTCTCTCTGGCAGAGCCCGGCTGCCAAATTGGAAACGTCCAGAGATTGCACCCACAGGAAAGCTGCCAGCACTGAAAGCTCTAGCTGGTTTTCACTGTCCCTTGGAACTGCATTCGCTGCCACACAGACATTCGCGCTCTGCTAAAGCATTGCTTCGTAATGGGGCAACACTCTGTATCTCTCTCTGGCAGAGCCCGGCTGCCAAATTGGAAACGTCCAGAGATTGCGCCCACAGGAAAGCTGCCAGCACTGAAAGCTCTAGCTGGTTTTCACTGTCCCTTGGAACTGCATTCGCTGCCACACAGACATTCGCGCTCTGCTAAAGCTTAACTAGGTAATTGGGCAACATTCTATATCACTCTCTGGCAGAGCCCGGCTGCCAAATTGGAAACGTCCAGAGATTGCGCCCACAGGAAAGCTGCCAGCACTGAAAGCTCTAGCTGGTTTTCACTGTCCCTTGGAACTGCATTCGCTGCCACACAGACATTCGCGCTCTGCTAAAGCATTGCTTCGTAATGGGGCAACATTCTGTATCTCTCTCTGGCACAGCCCGGCTGCCAAATTGGAAACGTCCAGAGATTGCGCCCACAGGAAAGCTGCCAGCACTGAAAGCTCTAGCTGGTTTTCACTGTCCCTTGGAGCTGCATTCGCTGCCACACAGACATTCGCGCTCTGCTAAAGCATTGCTTCGTAATGGGGCAACATTCTGTATCTCTCTCTGGCACAGCCCGGCTGCCAAATTGGAAACGTCCAGAGATTGCGCCCACAGGAAAGCTGCCAGCACTGAAAGCTCTAGCTGGTTTTCACTGTCCCTTGGAACTGCATTCGCTGCCACACAGATATTCGCGCTCTGCTAAAGCATTGCTTCCTAATGGGGCAACACTCTGTATCTCTCTCTGGCAGAGCCCGGCTGCCAAATTGGAAACGTCCAGAGATTGCGCCCACAGGAAAGCTGCCAGCACTGAAAGCTCTAGCTGGTTTTCACTGTCCCTTGGAACTGCATTCGCTGCCACACAGACATTCGCGCTCTGCTAAAGCTTAACTTGGTAATTGGGCAACATTCTGTATCTCTCTCTGGCAGAGCCCGGCTGCCAAATTGGAAACGTCCAGAGATTGCGCCCACAGGAAAGCTGCCAGCACTGAAAGCTCTAGCTGGTTTTCACTGTCCCTTGGAACTGCATTCGCTGCCACACAGACATTCGCGCTCTGCTAAAGCATTGCTTCGTAATGGGGCAACACTCTATATCTCTCTGTGGCAGAGCCCGGCTGCCAAATTGGAAACGTCCAGAGATTGCGCCCACAGGAAAGCTGCCAGCACTGAAAGCTCTAGCTGGTTTTCACTGTCCCTTGGAGCTGCATTCGCTGCCACACAGACATTCGCGCTCTGCTAAAGCATTGCTTCGTAATGGGGCAACATTCTGTATCTCTCTCTGGCAGAGCCCGGCTGCCAAATTGGAAACGTCCAGAGATTTCGCCCACAGGAAAGCTGCCAGCACTGAAAGCTCTAGCTGGTTTTCACTGTCCCTTGGAGCTGCATTCGCTGCCACACAGACATTCGCGCTCTGCTAAAGCATTGCTTCGTAATGGGGCAACACTCTGTATCTCTCTCTGGCTGAGCCCGGCTGCCAAATTGGAAACGTCCAGAGATTGCGCCCACAGGAAAGCTGCCAGCACTGAAAGCTCTAGCTGGTTTTCACTGTCCCTTGGAACTGCATTCGCTGCCACACAGACATTCGCGCTCTGCTAAAGCTTAACTTGGTAATTGGGCAACATTCTGTATCTCTCTCTGGCAGAGCCCGGCTGCCAAATTGGAAACGTCCAGAGATTGCGCCCACAGGAAAGCTGCCAGCACTGAAAGCTCTAGCTGGTTTTCACTGTCCCTTGGAACTGCATTCGCTGCCACACAGACATTCGCGCTCTGCTAAAGCATTGCTTCCTAATGGGGCAACATTCTGTATCTCTCTCTGGCACAGCCCGGCTGCCAAATTGGAAACGTCCAGAGATTGCGCCCACAGGAAAGCTGCCAGCACTGAAAGCTCTAGCTGGTTTTCACTGTCCCTTGGAGCTGCATTCGCTGCCACACAGACATTCGCGCTATGCTAAAGCATTGCTTCGTAATGGGGCAACACTCTGTATCTCTCTCTGGCAGAGCCCGGCTGCCAAATTGGAAACGTCCAGACATTGCGCCCACAGGAAAGCTGCCAGCACTGAAAGCTCTAGCTGGTTTTCACTGTCCCTTGGAACTGCATTCGCTGCCACACAGACATTCGCGCTCTGCTAAAGCATTGCTTCCTAATGGGGCAGCACTCTGTATCTCTCTCTGGCAGAGCCCGGCTGCCAAATTGGAAACGTCCAGAGATTGCGCCCACAGGAAAGCTGCCAGCACTGAAAGCTCTAGCTGGTTTTCACTGTCCCTTGGAACTGCATTCGCTGCCACACAGACATTCGCGCTCTGCTAAAGCATTGCTTCGTAATGGGGCAACACTCTGTATCTCTCTCTGGCAGAGCCCGGCTGCCAAATTGGAAACGTCCAGAGATTGCGCCCACAGGAAAGCTGCCAGCACTGAAAGCTCTAGCTGGTTTTCACTGTCCCTTGGAACTGCATTCGCTGCCACACAGACATTCGCGCTCTGCTAAAGCATTGCTTCCTAATGGGGCAACACTCTATATCTCTCTGTGGCAGAGCCCGGCTGCCAAATTGGAAACGTCCAGAGATTGCGCCCACAGGAAAGCTGCCAGCACTGAAAGCTCTAGCTGGTTTTCACTGTCCCTTGGAACTGCATTCGCTGCCACACAGACATTCGCGCTCTGCTAAAGCATTGCTTCGTAATGGGGCAACATTCTGTATCTCTCTCTGGCAGAGCCCGGCTGCCAAATTGGAAACGTCCAGAGATTGCACCCACAGGAAAGCTGCCAGCACTGAAAGCTCTAGCTGGTTTTCACTGTCCCTTGGAACTGCATTCGCTGCCACACAGACATTCGCGCTCTGCTAAAGCATTGCTTCGTAATGGGGCAACACTCTGTATCTCTCTCTGGCAGAGCCCGGCTGCCAAATTGGAAACGTCCAGAGATTGCGCCCACAGGAAAGCTGCCAGCACTGAAAGCTCTAGCTGGTTTTCACTGTCCCTTGGAACTGCATTCGCTGCCACACAGACATTCGCGCTCTGCTAAAGCATTGCTTCCTAATGGGGCAACACTCTGTATCTCTCTCTGGCAGAGCCCGGCTGCCAAATTGTAAACGTCCAGACATTGCGCCCACAGGAAAGCTGCCAGCACTGAAAGCTCTAGCTGGTTTTCACTGTCCCTTGGAACTGCATTCGCTGCCACACAGACATTCGCGCTCTGCTAAAGCATTGCTTCGTAATGGGGCAACATTCTGTATCTCTCTCTGGCAGAGCCCGGCTGCCAAATTGGAAACGTCCAGAGATTGCACCCACAGGAAAGCTGCCAGCACTGAAAGCTCTAGCTGGTTTTCACTGTCCCTTGGAACTGCATTCGCTGCCACACAGACATTCGCGCTCTGCTAAAGCATTGCTTCCTAATGGGGCAACATTCTGTATCTCTCTCTGGCACAGCCCGGCTGCCAAATTGGAAACGTCCAGAGATTGCGCCCACAGGAAAGCTGCCAGCACTGAAAGCTCTAGCTGGTTTTCACTGTCCCTTGGAGCTGCATTCGCTGCCACACAGACATTCGCGCTCTGCTAAAGCATTGCTTCGTAATGGGGCAACACTCTGTATCTCTCTCTGGCAGAGCCCGGCTGCCAAATTGGAAACGTCCAGACATTGCGCCCACAGGAAAGCTGCCAGCACTGAAAGCTCTAGCTGGTTTTCACTGTCCCTTGGAACTGCATTCGCTGCCACACAGACATTCGCGCTCTGCTAAAGCATTGCTTCCTAATGGGGCAGCACTCTGTATCTCTCTCTGGCAGAGCCCGGCTGCCAAATTGGAAACGTCCAGAGATTGCGCCCACAGGAAAGCTGCCAGCACTGAAAGCTCTAGCTGGTTTTCACTGTCCCTTGGAACTGCATTCGCTGCCACACAGACATTCGCGCTCTGCTAAAGCATTGCTTCGTAATGGGGCAACACTCTGTATCTCTCTCTGGCAGAGCCCGGCTGCCAAATTGGAAACGTCCAGAGATTGCGCCCACAGGAAAGCTGCCAGCACTGAAAGCTCTAGCTGGTTTTCACTGTCCCTTGGAACTGCATTCGCTGCCACACAGACATTCGCGCTCTGCTAAAGCATTGCTTCCTAATGGGGCAACACTCTATATCTCTCTGTGGCAGAGCCCGGCTGCCAAATTGGAAACGTCCAGAGATTGCGCCCACAGGAAAGCTGCCAGCACTGAAAGCTCTAGCTGGTTTTCACTGTCCCTTGGAACTGCATTCGCTGCCACACAGACATTCGCGCTCTGCTAAAGCATTGCTTCGTAATGGGGCAACATTCTGTATCTCTCTCTGGCAGAGCCCGGCTGCCAAATTGGAAACGTCCAGAGATTGCACCCACAGGAAAGCTGCCAGCACTGAAAGCTCTAGCTGGTTTTCACTGTCCCTTGGAACTGCATTCGCTGCCACACAGACATTCGCGCTCTGCTAAAGCATTGCTTCGTAATGGGGCAACACTCTGTATCTCTCTCTGGCAGAGCCCGGCTGCCAAATTGGAAACGTCCAGAGATTGCGCCCACAGGAAAGCTGCCAGCACTGAAAGCTCTAGCTGGTTTTCACTGTCCCTTGGAACTGCATTCGCTGCCACACAGACATTCGCGCTCTGCTAAAGCATTGCTTCCTAATGGGGCAACACTCTGTATCTCTCTCTGGCAGAGCCCGGCTGCCAAATTGTAAACGTCCAGACATTGCGCCCACAGGAAAGCTGCCAGCACTGAAAGCTCTAGCTGGTTTTCACTGTCCCTTGGAACTGCATTCGCTGCCACACAGACATTCGCGCTCTGCTAAAGCATTGCTTCGTAATGGGGCAACATTCTGTATCTCTCTCTGGCAGAGCCCGGCTGCCAAATTGGAAACGTCCAGAGATTGCACCCACAGGAAAGCTGCCAGCACTGAAAGCTCTAGCTGGTTTTCACTGTCCCTTGGAACTGCATTCGCTGCCACACAGACATTCGCGCTCTGCTAAAGCATTGCTTCGTAATGGGGCAACACTCTGTATCTCTCTCTGGCAGAGCCCGGCTGCCAAATTGGAAACGTCCAGAGATTGCGCCCACAGGAAAGCTGCCAACACTGAAAGCTCTAGCTGGTTTTCACTGTCCCTTGGAACTGCATTCGCTGCCACACAGACATTCGCGCTCTGCTAAAGCATTGCTTCCTAATGGGGCAACACTCTATATCTCTCTCTGGCAGAGCCCGGCTGCCAAATTGGAAACGTCCAGAGATTGCGCCCACAGGAAAGCTGCCAGCACTGAAAGCTCTAGCTGGTTTTCACTGTCCCTTGGAACTGCATTCGCTGCCACACAGACATTCGCGCTCTGCTAAAGCATTGCTTCGTAATGGGGCAACACTCTGTATCTCTCTCTGGCAGAGCCCGGCTGCCAAATTGGAAACGTCCAGAGATTGCGCCCACAGGAAAGCTGCCAGCACTGAAAGCTCTAGCTGGTTTTCACTGTCCCTTGGAACTGCATTCGCTGCCACACAGACATTCGCGCTCTGCTAAAGCATTGCTTCGTAATGGGGCAACATTCTGTATCTCTCTCTGGCAGAGCCCGGCTGCCAAATTGGAAACGTCCAGAGATTGCGCCCACAGGAAAGCTGCCAGCACTGAAAGCTCTAGCTGGTTTTCACTGTCCCTTGGAGCTGCATTCGCTGCCACACAGACATTCGCGCTCTCCTAAAGCATTGCTTCGTAATGGGGCAACACTCTGTATCTCTCTCTGGCAGAGCCCGGCTGCCAAATTGGAAACGTCCAGAGATTGCGCCCACAGGAAAGCTGCCAGCACTGAAAGCTCTAGCTGGTTTTCACTGTCCCTTGGAACTGCATTCGCTGCCACACAGACATTCGTGCTCTGCTAAAGCATTGCTTCGTAATGGGGCAACATTCTGTATCTCTCTCTGGCAGAGCCCGGCTGCCAAATTGGAAACGTCCAGAGATTGCGCCCACAGGAAAGCTGCCAGCACTGAAAGCTCTAGCTGGTTTTCACTGTCCCTTGGAGCTGCATTCGCTGCCACACAGACATTCGCGCTCTGCTAAAGCATTGCTTCGTAATGGGGCAACACTCTGTATCTCTCTCTGGCAGAGCCCGGCTGCCAAATTGGAAACGTCCAGACATTGCGCCCACAGGAAAGCTGCCAGCACTGAAAGCTCTAGCTGGTTTTCACTGTCCCTTGGAACTGCATTCGCTGCCACACAGACATTCGCGCTCTGCTAAAGCATTGCTTCGTAATGGGGCAACATTCTGTATCTCTCTCTGGCAGAGCCCGGCTGCCAAATTGGAAACGTCCAGAGATTGCACCCACAGGAAAGCTGCCAGCACTGAAAGCTCTAGCTGGTTTTCACTGTCCCTTGGAACTGCATTCGCTGCCACACAGACATTCGCGCTCTGCTAAAGCATTGCTTCGTAATGGGGCAACACTCTATATCTCTCTGTGGCAGAGCCCGGCTGACAAATTGGAAACGTCCAGAGATTGCGCCCACAGGAAAGCTGCCAGCACTGAAAGCTCTAGCTGGTTTTCACTGTCCCTTGGAGCTGCATTCGCTGCCACACAGACATTCGCGCTCTGCTAAAGCATTGCTTCGTAATGGGGCAACATTCTGTATCTCTCTCTGGCAGAGCCCGGCTGCCAAATTGGAAACGTCCAGAGATTTCGCCCACAGGAAAGCTGCCAGCACTGAAAGCTCTAGCTGGTTTTCACTGTCCCTTGGAGCTGCATTCGCTGCCACACAGACATTCGCGCTCTGCTAAAGCATTGCTTCGTAATGGGGCAACACTCTGTATCTCTCTCTGGCAGAGCCCGGCTGCCAAATTGGAAACGTCCAGAGATTGCGCCCACAGGAAAGCTGCCAGCACTGAAAGCTCTAGCTGGTTTTCACTGTCCCTTGGAACTGCATTCGCTGCCACACAGACATTCGCGCTCTGCTAAAGCTTAACTTGGTAATTGGGCAACATTCTGTATCTCTCTCTGGCAGAGCCCGGCTGCCAAATTGGAAACGTCCAGAGATTGCGCCCACAGGAAAGCTGCCAGCACTGAAAGCTCTAGCTGGTTTTCACTGTCCCTTGGAACTGCATTCGCTGCCACACAGACATTCGCGCTCTGCTAAAGCATTGCTTCGTAATGGGGCAACATTCTGTATCTCTCTCTGGCACAGCCCGGCTGCCAAATTGGAAACGTCCAGAGATTGCGCCCACAGGAAAGCTGCCAGCACTGAAAGCTCTAGCTGGTTTTCACTGTCCCTTGGAGCTGCATTCGCTGCCACACAGACATTCGCGCTATGCTAAAGCATTGCTTCGTAATGGGGCAACACTCTGTATCTCTCTCTGGCAGAGCCCGGCTGCCAAATTGGAAACGTCCAGACATTGCGCCCACAGGAAAGCTGCCAGCACTGAAAGCTCTAGCTGGTTTTCACTGTCCCTTGGAACTGCATTCGCTGCCACACAGACATTCGCGCTCTGCTAAAGCATTGCTTCCTAATGGGGCAGCACTCTGTATCTCTCTCTGGCAGAGCCCGGCTGCCAAATTGGAAACGTCCAGAGATTGCGCCCACAGGAAAGCTGCCAGCACTGAAAGCTCTAGCTGGTTTTCACTGTCCCTTGGAACTGCATTCGCTGCCACACAGACATTCGCGCTCTGCTAAAGCTTAACTTGGTAATTGGGCAACATTCTGTATCTCTCTCTGGCAGAGCCCGGCTGCCAAATTGGAAACGTCCAGAGATTGCGCCCACAGGAAAGCTGCCAGCACTGAAAGCTCTAGCTGGTTTTCACTGTCCCTTGGAACTGCATTCGCTGCCACACAGACATTCGCGCTCTGCTAAAGCATTGCTTCGTAATGGGGCAACACTCTGTATCTCTCTCTGGCAGAGCCCGGCTGCCAAATTGGAAACGTCCAGAGATTGCGCCCACAGGAAAGCTGCCAGCACTGAAAGCTCTAGCTGGTTTTCACTGTCCCTTGGAACTGCATTCGCTGCCACACAGACATTCGCGCTCTGCTAAAGCTTAACTTGGTAATTGGGCAACATTCTGTATCTCTCTCTGGCAGAGCCCGGCTGCCAAATTGGAAACGTCCAGAGATTGCGCCCACAGGAAAGCTGCCAGCACTGAAAGCTCTAGCTGGTTTTCACTGTCCCTTGGAACTGCATTCGCTGCCACACAGACATTCGCGCTCTGCTAAAGCATTGCTTCGTAATGGGGCAACATTCTGTATCTCTCTCTGGCACAGCCCGGCTGCCAAATTGGAAACGTCCAGAGATTGCGCCCACAGGAAAGCTGCCAGCACTGAAAGCTCTAGCTGGTTTTCACTGTCCCTTGGAGCTGCATTCGCTGCCACACAGACATTCGTGCTCTGCTAAAGCATTGCTTCGTAATGGGGCAACATTCTGTATCTCTCTCTGGCAGAGCCCGGCTGCCAAATTGGAAACGTCCAGAGATTGCGCCCACAGGAAAGCTGCCAGCACTGAAAGCTCTAGCTGGTTTTCACTGTCCCTTGGAGCTGCATTCGCTGCCACACAGACATTCGCGCTCTGCTAAAGCATTGCTTCGTAATGGGGCAACACTCTGTATCTCTCTCTGGCAGAGCCCGGCTGCCAAATTGGAAACGTCCAGACATTGCGCCCACAGGAAAGCTGCCAGCACTGAAAGCTCTAGCTGGTTTTCACTGTCCCTTGGAACTGCATTCGCTGCCACACAGACATTCGCGCTCTGCTAAAGCATTGCTTCGTAATGGGGCAACATTCTGTATCTCTCTCTGGCAGAGCCCGG
Source organism: Mycteria americana (assembly GCF_035582795.1). Classification (NCBI taxonomy): domain Eukaryota; kingdom Metazoa; phylum Chordata; class Aves; order Ciconiiformes; family Ciconiidae; genus Mycteria; species Mycteria americana. The sequence continues at coordinate 151,830 of NW_027445657.1, forward strand.
CTGCCAAATTGGAAACGTCCAGAGATTGCACCCACAGGAAAGCTGCCAGCACTGAAAGCTCTAGCTGGTTTTCACTGTCCCTTGGAACTGCATTCGCTGCCACACAGACATTCGCGCTCTGCTAAAGCATTGCTTCGTAATGGGGCAACACTCTATATCTCTCTGTGGCAGAGCCCGGCTGACAAATTGGAAACGTCCAGAGATTGCGCCCACAGGAAAGCTGCCAGCACTGAAAGCTCTAGCTGGTTTTCACTGTCCCTTGGAGCTGCATTCGCTGCCACACAGACATTCGCGCTCTGCTAAAGCATTGCTTCGTAATGGGGCAACATTCTGTATCTCTCTCTGGCAGAGCCCGGCTGCCAAATTGGAAACGTCCAGAGATTTCGCCCACAGGAAAGCTGCCAGCACTGAAAGCTCTAGCTGGTTTTCACTGTCCCTTGGAGCTGCATTCGCTGCCACACAGACATTCGCGCTCTGCTAAAGCATTGCTTCGTAATGGGGCAACACTCTGTATCTCTCTCTGGCAGAGCCCGGCTGCCAAATTGGAAACGTCCAGAGATTGCGCCCACAGGAAAGCTGCCAGCACTGAAAGCTCTAGCTGGTTTTCACTGTCCCTTGGAACTGCATTCGCTGCCACACAGACATTCGCGCTCTGCTAAAGCTTAACTTGGTAATTGGGCAACATTCTGTATCTCTCTCTGGCAGAGCCCGGCTGCCAAATTGGAAACGTCCAGAGATTGCGCCCACAGGAAAGCTGCCAGCACTGAAAGCTCTAGCTGGTTTTCACTGTCCCTTGGAACTGCATTCGCTGCCACACAGACATTCGCGCTCTGCTAAAGCATTGCTTCGTAATGGGGCAACATTCTGTATCTCTCTCTGGCACAGCCCGGCTGCCAAATTGGAAACGTCCAGAGATTGCGCCCACAGGAAAGCTGCCAGCACTGAAAGCTCTAGCTGGTTTTCACTGTCCCTTGGAGCTGCATTCGCTGCCACACAGACATTCGCGCTATGCTAAAGCATTGCTTCGTAATGGGGCAACACTCTGTATCTCTCTCTGGCAGAGCCCGGCTGCCAAATTGGAAACGTCCAGACATTGCGCCCACAGGAAAGCTGCCAGCACTGAAAGCTCTAGCTGGTTTTCACTGTCCCTTGGAACTGCATTCGCTGCCACACAGACATTCGCGCTCTGCTAAAGCATTGCTTCCTAATGGGGCAGCACTCTGTATCTCTCTCTGGCAGAGCCCGGCTGCCAAATTGGAAACGTCCAGAGATTGCGCCCACAGGAAAGCTGCCAGCACTGAAAGCTCTAGCTGGTTTTCACTGTCCCTTGGAACTGCATTCGCTGCCACACAGACATTCGCGCTCTGCTAAAGCTTAACTTGGTAATTGGGCAACATTCTGTATCTCTCTCTGGCAGAGCCCGGCTGCCAAATTGGAAACGTCCAGAGATTGCGCCCACAGGAAAGCTGCCAGCACTGAAAGCTCTAGCTGGTTTTCACTGTCCCTTGGAACTGCATTCGCTGCCACACAGACATTCGCGCTCTGCTAAAGCATTGCTTCGTAATGGGGCAACACTCTGTATCTCTCTCTGGCAGAGCCCGGCTGCCAAATTGGAAACGTCCAGAGATTGCGCCCACAGGAAAGCTGCCAGCACTGAAAGCTCTAGCTGGTTTTCACTGTCCCTTGGAACTGCATTCGCTGCCACACAGACATTCGCGCTCTGCTAAAGCTTAACTTGGTAATTGGGCAACATTCTGTATCTCTCTCTGGCAGAGCCCGGCTGCCAAATTGGAAACGTCCAGAGATTGCGCCCACAGGAAAGCTGCCAGCACTGAAAGCTCTAGCTGGTTTTCACTGTCCCTTGGAACTGCATTCGCTGCCACACAGACATTCGCGCTCTGCTAAAGCATTGCTTCGTAATGGGGCAACATTCTGTATCTCTCTCTGGCACAGCCCGGCTGCCAAATTGGAAACGTCCAGAGATTGCGCCCACAGGAAAGCTGCCAGCACTGAAAGCTCTAGCTGGTTTTCACTGTCCCTTGGAGCTGCATTCGCTGCCACACAGACATTCGCGCTATGCTAAAGCATTGCTTCGTAATGGGGCAACACTCTGTATCTCTCTCTGGCAGAGCCCGGCTGCCAAATTGGAAACGTCCAGAGATTGCGCCCACAGGAAAGCTGCCAGCACTGAAAGCTCTAGCTGGTTTTCACTGTCCCTTGGAACTGCATTCGCTGCCACACAGACATTCGCGCTCTGCTAAAGCATTGCTTCGTAATGGGGCAACATTCTGTATCTCTCTCTGGCACAGCCCGGCTGCCAAATTGGAAACGTCCAGAGATTGCGCCCACAGGAAAGCTGCCAGCACTGAAAGCTCTAGCTGGTTTTCACTGTCCCTTGGAGCTGCATTCGCTGCCACACAGACATTCGCGCTATGCTAAAGCATTGCTTCGTAATGGGGCAACACTCTGTATCTCTCTCTGGCAGAGCCCGGCTGCCAAATTGGAAACGTCCAGACATTGCGCCCACAGGAAAGCTGCCAGCACTGAAAGCTCTAGCTGGTTTTCACTGTCCCTTGGAACTGCATTCGCTGCCACACAGACATTCGCGCTCTGCTAAAGCATTGCTTCCTAATGGGGCAGCACTCTGTATCTCTCTCTGGCAGAGCCCGGCTGCCAAATTGGAAACGTCCAGAGATTGCGCCCACAGGAAAGCTGCCAGCACTGAAAGCTCTAGCTGGTTTTCACTGTCCCTTGGAACTGCATTCGCTGCCACACAGACATTCGCGCTCTGCTAAAGCATTGCTTCCTAATGGGGCAACACTCTGTATCTCTCTCTGGCAGAGCCCGGCTGCCAAATTGGAAACGTCCAGAGATTGCGCCCACAGGAAAGCTGCCAGCACTGAAAGCTCTAGCTGGTTTTCACTGTCCCTTGGAACTGCATTCGCTGCCACACAGACATTCGCGCTCTGCTAAAGCATTGCTTCGTAATGGGGCAACACTCTATATCTCTCTGTGGCAGAGCCCGGCTGCCAAATTGGAAACGTCCAGAGATTGCGCCCACAGGAAAGCTGCCAGCACTGAAAGCTCTAGCTGGTTTTCACTGTCCCTTGGAACTGCATTCGCTGCCACACAGACATTCGCGCTCTGCTAAAGCATTGCTTCCTAATGGGGCAACACTCTATATCTCTCTGTGGCAGAGCCCGGCTGCCAAATTGGAAACGTCCAGAGATTGCGCCCACAGGAAAGCTGCCAGCACTGAAAGCTCTAGCTGGTTTTCACTGTCCCTTGGAACTGCATTCGCTGCCACACAGACATTCGCGCTCTGCTAAAGCATTGCTTCGTAATGGGGCAACATTCTGTATCTCTCTCTGGCAGAGCCCGGCTGCCAAATTGGAAACGTCCAGAGATTGCACCCACAGGAAAGCTGCCAGCACTGAAAGCTCTAGCTGGTTTTCACTGTCCCTTGGAACTGCATTCGCTGCCACACAGACATTCGCGCTCTGCTAAAGCATTGCTTCGTAATGGGGCAACACTCTGTATCTCTCTCTGGCAGAGCCCGGCTGCCAAATTGGAAACGTCCAGAGATTGCGCCCACAGGAAAGCTGCCAGCACTGAAAGCTCTAGCTGGTTTTCACTGTCCCTTGGAACTGCATTCGCTGCCACACAGACATTCGCGCTCTGCTAAAGCTTTGCTTCCTAATGGGGCAACACTCTGTATCTCTCTCTGGCAGAGCCCGGCTGCCAAATTGTAAACGTCCAGACATTGCGCCCACAGGAAAGCTGCCAGCACTGAAAGCTCTAGCTGGTTTTCACTGTCCCTTGGAACTGCATTCGCTGCCACACAGACATTCGCGCTCTGCTAAAGCATTGCTTCGTAATGGGGCAACATTCTGTATCTCTCTCTGGCAGAGCCCGGCTGCCAAATTGGAAACGTCCAGAGATTGCACCCACAGGAAAGCTGCCAGCACTGAAAGCTCTAGCTGGTTTTCACTGTCCCTTGGAACTGCATTCGCTGCCACACAGACATTCGCGCTCTGCTAAAGCATTGCTTCGTAATGGGGCAACACTCTGTATCTCTCTCTGGCAGAGCCCGGCTGCCAAATTGGAAACGTCCAGAGATTGCGCCCACAGGAAAGCTGCCAGCACTGAAAGCTCTAGCTGGTTTTCACTGTCCCTTGGAACTGCATTCGCTGCCACACAGACATTCGCGCTCTGCTAAAGCATTGCTTCCTAATGGGGCAACACTCTATATCTCTCTCTGGCAGAGCCCGGCTGCCAAATTGGAAACGTCCAGAGATTGCGCCCACAGGAAAGCTGCCAGCACTGAAAGCTCTAGCTGGTTTTCACTGTCCCTTGGAACTGCATTCGCTGCCACACAGACATTCGCGCTCTGCTAAAGCATTGCTTCGTAATGGGGCAACACTCTGTATCTCTCTCTGGCAGAGCCCGGCTGCCAAATTGGAAACGTCCAGAGATTGCGCCCACAGGAAAGCTGCCAGCACTGAAAGCTCTAGCTGGTTTTCACTGTCCCTTGGAGCTGCATTCGCTGCCACACAGACATTCGCGCTCTGCTAAAGCATTGCTTCGTAATGGGGCAACATTCTGTATCTCTCTCTGGCAGAGCCCGGCTGCCAAATTGGAAACGTCCAGAGATTGCGCCCACAGGAAAGCTGCCAGCACTGAAAGCTCTAGCTGGTTTTCACTGTCCCTTGGAGCTGCATTCGCTGCCACACAGACATTCGCGCTCTCCTAAAGCATTGCTTCGTAATGGGGCAACACTCTGTATCTCTCTCTGGCAGAGCCCGGCTGCCAAATTGGAAACGTCCAGAGATTGCGCCCACAGGAAAGCTGCCAGCACTGAAAGCTCTAGCTGGTTTTCACTGTCCCTTGGAGCTGCATTCGCTGCCACACAGACATTCGCGCTCTGCTAAAGCATTGCTTCGTAATGGGGCAACACTCTGTATCTCTCTCTGGCAGAGCCCGGCTGCCAAATTGGAAACGTCCAGACATTGCGCCCACAGGAAAGCTGCCAGCACTGAAAGCTCTAGCTGGTTTTCACTGTCCCTTGGAACTGCATTCGCTGCCACACAGACATTCGCGCTCTGCTAAAGCATTGCTTCCTAATGGGGCAACACTCTGTATCTCTCTCTGGCAGAGCCCGGCTGCCAAATTGGAAACGTCCAGAGATTGCGCCCACAGGAAAGCTGCCAGCACTGAAAGCTCTAGCTGGTTTTCACTGTCCCTTGGAACTGCATTCGCTGCCACACAGACATTCGCGCTCTGCTAAAGCATTGCTTCCTAATGGGGCAACACTCTGTATCTCTCTCTGGCAGAGCCCGGCTGCCAAATTGGAAACGTCCAGAGATTGCGCCCACAGGAAAGCTGCCAGCACTGAAAGCTCTAGCTGGTTTTCACTGTCCCTTGGAACTGCATTCGCTGCCACACAGACATTCGCGCTCTGCTAAAGCATTGCTTCGTAATGGGGCAACACTCTGTATCTCTCTCTGGCAGAGCCCGGCTGCCAAATTGGAAACGTCCAGACATTGCGCCCACAGGAAAGCTGCCAGCACTGAAAGCTCTAGCTGGTTTTCACTGTCCCTTGGAACTGCATTCGCTGCCACACAGACATTCGCGCTCTGCTAAAGCATTGCTTCGTAATGGGGCAACACTCTGTATCTCTCTCTGGCAGAGCCCGGCTGCCAAATTGGAAACGTCCAGAGATTGCGCCCACAGGAAAGCTGCCAGCACTGAAAGCTCTAGCTGGTTTTCACTGTCCCTTGGAACTGCATTCGCTGCCACACAGACATTCGCGCTCTGCTAAAGCATTGCTTCGTAATGGGGCAACATGCTGTATCTCTCTCTGGCAGAGCCCGGCTGCCAAATTGGAAACGTCCAGAGATTGCGCCCTCAGGAAAACTGCCAGCACTGAAAGCTCCAGCTGGTTTTCACTGTCCCTTGGAACTGCATTCGCTGCCACACAGACATTCGCGCTCTGCTAAAGCATTGCTTCCTAATGGGGCACCACTCTGTATCTCTCCCTGGCAGAGCCCGGCTGCCAAATTGGAAACCTCCAGACATTGCGCCCACAGGAAAGCTGCCAGCACTGAAAGCTCTAGCTGGTTTTCACTGTCCCTTGGAACTGCATTCGCTGCCACACAGACATTCGCGCTCTGCTAAAGCATTGCTTCCTAATGGGGCAACACTCTGTATTTCTCTCTGGCAGAGCCCGGCTGCCAAATTGGAAACGTCCAGAGATTGCGCCCACAGGAAAGCTGCCAGCACTGAATGCTCTAGCTGGTTTTCACTGTCTTTTGGAACTGCATTCGCTGCCACACAGACATTCGCGCTCTGCTAAAGCATTGCTTCGTAATGGGGCAACACTCTGTATCTCTCTCTGGCAGAGCCCGGCTGCCAAATTGGAAACGTCCAGAGATTGCGCCCACAGGAAAGCTGCCAGCACTGAAAGCTCTAGCTGGTTTTCACTGTCCCTTGGAACTGCATTCGCTGCCACACAGACATTCGCGCTCTGCTAAAGCATTGCTTCCTAATGGGGCAACACTCTGTATCTCTCTCTGGCAGAGCCCGGCTGCCAAATTGGAAACGTCCAGAGATTGCGCCCACAGGAAAGCTGCCAGCACTGAAAGCTCTAGCTGGTTTTCACTGTCCCTTGGAACTGCATTCGCTGCCACACAGACATTCGCGCTCTGCTAAAGCTTAACTTGGTAATTGGGCAACATTCTGTATCTCTCTCTGGCAGAGCCCGGCTGCCAAATTGGAAACGTCCAGAGATTGCGCCCACAGGAAAGCTGCCAGCACTGAAAGCTCTAGCTGGTTTTCACTGTCCCTTGGAACTGCATTCGCTGCCACACAGACATTCGCGCTCTGCTAAAGCATTGCTTCGTAATGGGGCAACACTCTGTATCTCTCTCTGGCAGAGCCCGGCTGCCAAATTGGAAACGTCCAGAGATTGCGCCCACAGGAAAGCTGCCAGCACTGAAAGCTCTAGCTGGTTTTCACTGTCCCTTGGAACTGCATTCGCTGCCACACAGACATTCGCGCTCTGCTAAAGCATTGCTTCCTAATGGGGAAACACTCTGTATCTCTCCCTGGCAGAGCCCGGCTGCCAAATTGGAAACGTCCAGAGATTGCGCCCACAGGAAAGCTGCCAGCACTGAAAGCTCTAGCTGGTTTTCACTGTCCCTTGGAACTGCATTCGCTGCCACACAGACATTCGCGCTCTGCTAAAGCATTGCTTCGTAATGGGGCAACACTCTGTATCTCTCTCTGGCAGAGCCCGGCTGCCAAATTGGAAACGTCCAGACATTGCGCCCACAGGAAAGCTGCCAGCACTGAAAGCTCTAGCTGGTTTTCACTGTCCCTTGGAACTGCATTCGCTGCCACACAGACATTCGCGCTCTGCTAAAGCATTGCTTCCTAATGGGGCAACACTCTGTATCTCTCTCTGGCAGAGCCCGGCTGCCAAATTGGAAACGTCCAGAGATTGCGCCCACAGGAAAGCTGCCAGCACTGAAAGCTCTAGCTGGTTTTCACTGTCCCTTGGAACTGCATTCGCTGCCACACAGACATTCGCGCTCTGCTAAAGCATTGCTTCGTAATGGGGCAACACTCTGTATCTCTCTCTGGCAGAGCCCGGCTGCCAAATTGGAAACGTCCAGAGATTGCGCCCACAGGAAAGCTGCCAGCACTGAAAGCTCTAGCTGGTTTTCACTGTCCCTTGGAACTGCATTCGCTGCCACACAGACATTCGCGCTCTGCTAAAGCATTGCTTCGTAATGGGGCAACACTCTATATCTCTCTGTGGCAGAGCCCGGCTGCCAAATTGGAAACGTCCAGAGATTGCGCCCACAAGAAAGCTGCCAGCACTGAAAGCTCTAGCTGGTTTTCACTGTCCCTTGGAACTGCATTCGCTGCCACACAGACATTCGCGCTCTGCTAAAGCATTGCTTCGTAATGGGGCAACACTCTGTATCTCTCTCTGGCAGAGCCCAGCTGCCAAATTGGAAACGTCCAGAGATTGCACCCACAGGAAAGCTGCCAGCACTGAAAGCTCTAGCTGGTTTTCACTGTCCCTTGGAACTGCATTCGCTGCCACACAGACATTCGCGCTCTGCTAAAGCATTGCTTCGTAATGGGGCAACACTCTGTATCTCTCTCTGGCAGAGCCCGGCTGCCAAATTGGAAACGTCCAGAGATTGCGCCCACAGGAAAGCTGCCAGCACTGAAAGCTCTAGCTGGTTTTCACTGTCCCTTGGAACTGCATTCGCTGCCACACAGACATTCGCGCTCTGCTAAAGCATTGCTTCCTAATGGGGCAACACTCTGTATCTCTCTCTGGCAGAGCCCGGCTGCCAAATTGTAAACGTCCAGACATTGCGCCCACAGGAAAGCTGCCAGCACTGAAAGCTCTAGCTGGTTTTCACTGTCCCTTGGAACTGCATTCGCTGCCACACAGACATTCGCGCTCTGCTAAAGCATTGCTTCGTAATGGGGCAACACTCTGTATCTCTCTCTGGCAGAGCCCGGCTGCCAAATTGGAAACGTCCAGAGATTGCACCCACAGGAAAGCTGCCAGCACTGAAAGCTCTAGCTGGTTTTCACTGTCCCTTGGAACTGCATTCGCTGCCACACAGACATTCGCGCTCTGCTAAAGCATTGCTTCGTAATGGGGCAACACTCTGTATCTCTCTCTGGCAGAGCCCGGCTGCCAAATTGGAAACGTCCAGAGATTGCGCCCACAGGAAAGCTGCCAGCACTGAAAGCTCTAGCTGGTTTTCACTGTCCCTTGGAACTGCATTCGCTGCCACACAGACATTCGCGCTCTGCTAAAGCATTGCTTCGTAATGGGGCAACATTCTGTATCTCTCTCTGGCAGAGCCCGGCTGCCAAATTGGAAACGTCCAGAGATTGCGCCCACAGGAAAGCTGCCAGCACTGAAAGCTCTAGCTGGTTTTCACTGTCCCTTGGAACTGCATTCGCTGCCACACAGACATTCGCGCTCTGCTAAAGCATTGCTTCGTAATGGGGCAACACTCTGTATCTCTCTCTGGCAGAGCCCGGCTGCCAAATTGGAAACGTCCAGAGATTGCGCCCACAGGAAAGCTGCCAGCACTGAAAGCTCTAGCTGGTTTTCACTGTCCCTTGGAACTGCATTCGCTGCCACACAGACATTCGCGCTCTGCTAAAGCATTGCTTCCTAATGGGGCAACACTCTGTATCTCTCTCTGGCAGAGCCCGGCTGCCAAATTGGAAACGTCCAGAGATTGCGCCCACAGGAAAGCTGCCAGCACTGAAAGCTCTAGCTGGTTTTCACTGTCCCTTGGAACTGCATTCGCTGCCACACAGACATTCGCGCTCTGCTAAAGCATTGCTTCCTAATGGGGCAACACTCTGTATCTCTCTCTGGCAGAGCCCGGCTGCCAAATTGGAAACGTCCAGAGATTGCGCCCACAGGAAAGCTGCCAGCACTGAAAGCTCTAGCTGGTTTTCACTGTCCCTTGGAACTGCATTCGCTGCCACACAGACATTCGCGCTCTGCTAAAGCATTGCTTCGTAATGGGGCAACACTCTGTATCTCTCTCTGGCAGAGCCCGGCTGCCAAATTGGAAACGTCCAGAGATTGCGCCCACAGGAAAGCTGCCAGCACTGAAAGCTCTAGCTGGTTTTCACTGTCCCTTGGAACTGCATTCGCTGCCACACAGACATTCGCGCTCTGCTAAAGCATTGCTTCGTAATGGGGCAACACTCTGTATCTCTCTCTGGCAGAGCCCGGCTGCCAAATTGGAAACGTCCAGAGATTGCGCCCACAGGAAAGCTGCCAGCACTGAAAGCTCTAGCTGGTTTTCACTGTCCCTTGGAACTGCATTCGCTGCCACACAGACATTCGCGCTCTGCTAAAGCATTGCTTCGTAATGGGGCAACACTCTGTATCTCTCTCTGGCAGAGCCCGGCTGCCAAATTGGAAACGTCCAGAGATTGCGCCCACAGGAAAGCTGCCAGCACTGAAAGCTCTAGCTGGTTTTCACTGTCCCTTGGAACTGCATTCGCTGCCACACAGACATTCGCGCTCTGCTAAAGCATTGCTTCGTAATGGGGCAACATGCTGTATCTCTCTCTGGCAGAGCCCGGCTGCCAAATTGGAAACGTCCAGAGATTGCGCCCACAGGAAAACTGCCAGCACTGAAAGCTCCAGCTGGTTTTCACTGTCCCTTGGAACTGCATTCGCTGCCACACAGACATTCGCGCTCTGCTAAAGCATTGCTTCCTAATGGGGCACCACTCTGTATCTCTCCCTGGCAGAGCCCGGCTGCCAAATTGGAAACCTCCAGACATTGCGCCCACAGGAAAGCTGCCAGCACTGAAAGCTCTAGCTGGTTTTCACTGTCCCTTGGAACTGCATTCGCTGCCACACAGACATTCGCGCTCTGCTAAAGCATTGCTTCGTAATGGGGCAACATTCTGTATCTCTCTCTGGCAGAGCCCGGCTGCCAAATTGGAAACGTCCAGAGATTGCGCCCACAGGAAAGCTGCCAGCACTGAAAGCTCTAGCTGGTTTTCACTGTCCCTTGGAACTGCATTCGCTGCCACACAGACATTCGCGCTCTGCTAAAGCATTGCTTCCTAATGGGGCAACACTCTGTATCTCTCTCTGGCAGAGCCCGGCTGCCAAATTGGAAACGTCCAGAGATTGCGCCCACAGGAAAGCTGCCAGCACTGAAAGCTCTAGCTGGTTTTCACTGTCCCTTGGAACTGCATTCGCTGCCACACAGACATTCGCGCTCTGCTAAAGCATTGCTTCCTAATGGGGCAACACTCTGTATCTCTCTCTGGCAGAGCCCGGCTGCCAAATTGGAAACGTCCAGAGATTGCGCCCACAGGAAAGCTGCCAGCACTGAAAGCTCTAGCTGGTTTTCACTGTCCCTTGGAACTGCATTCGCTGCCACACAGACATTCGCGCTCTGCTAAAGCATTGCTTCCTAATGGGGCAACACTCTGTATCTCTCTCTGGCAGAGCCCGGCTGCCAAATTGGAAACGTCCAGAGATTGCGCCCACAGGAAAGCTGCCAGCACTGAAAGCTCTAGCTGGTTTTCACTGTCCCTTGGAACTGCATTCGCTGCCACACAGACATTCGCGCTCTGCTAAAGCATTGCTTCCTAATGGGGCAACACTCTGTATCTCTCTCTGGCAGAGCCCGGCTGCCAAATTGGAAACGTCCAGAGATTGCGCCCACAGGAAAGCTGCCAGCACTGAAAGCTCTAGCTGGTTTTCACTGTCCCTTGGAACTGCATTCGCTGCCACACAGACATTCGCGCTCTGCTAAAGCATTGCTTCCTAATGGGGCAACACTCTGTATCTCTCTCTGGCAGAGCCCGGCTGCCAAATTGTAAACGTCCAGACATTGCGCCCACAGGAAAGCTGCCAGCACTGAAAGCTCTAGCTGGTTTTCACTGTCCCTTGGAACTGCATTCGCTGCCACACAGACATTCGCGCTCTGCTAAAGCATTGCTTCGTAATGGGGCAACATTCTGTATCTCTCTCTGGCAGAGCCCGGCTGCCAAATTGGAAACGTCCAGAGATTGCACCCACAGGAAAGCTGCCAGCACTGAAAGCTCTAGCTGGTTTTCACTGTCCCTTGGAACTGCATTCGCTGCCACACAGACATTCGCGCTCTGCTAAAGCATTGCTTCGTAATGGGGCAACACTCTGTATCTCTCTCTGGCAGAGCCCGGCTGCCAAATTGGAAACGTCCAGAGATTGCGCCCACAGGAAAGCTGCCAGCACTGAAAGCTCTAGCTGGTTTTCACTGTCCCTTGGAACTGCATTCGCTGCCACACAGACATTCGCGCTCTGCTAAAGCATTGCTTCCTAATGGGGCAACACTCTATATATCTCTCTGGCAGAGCCCGGCTGCCAAATTGGAAACGTCCAGAGATTGCGCCCACAGGAAAGCTGCCAGCACTGAAAGCTCTAGCTGGTTTTCACTGTCCCTTGGAACTGCATTCGCTGCCACACAGACATTCGCGCTCTGCTAAAGCATTGCTTCGTAATGGGGCAACACTCTGTATCTCTCTCTGGCAGAGCCCGGCTGCCAAATTGGAAACGTCCAGAGATTGCGCCCACAGGAAAGCTGCCAGCACTGAAAGCTCTAGCTGGTTTTCACTGTCCCTTGGAACTGCATTCGCTGCCACACAGACATTCGCGCTCTGCTAAAGCATTGCTTCGTAATGGGGCAACATTCTGTATCTCTCTCTGGCAGAGCCCGGCTGCCAAATTGGAAACGTCCAGAGATTGCGCCCACAGGAAAGCTGCCAGCACTGAAAGCTCTAGCTGGTTTTCACTGTCCCTTGGAGCTGCATTCGCTGCCACACAGACATTCGCGCTCTGCTAAAGCATTGCTTCGTAATGGGGCAACACTCTGTATCTCTCTCTGGCAGAGCCCGGCTGCCAAATTGTAAACGTCCAGACATTGCGCCCACAGGAAAGCTGCCAGCACTGAAAGCTCTAGCTGGTTTTCACTGTCCCTTGGAACTGCATTCGCTGCCACACAGACATTCGCGCTCTGCTAAAGCATTGCTTCGTAATGGGGCAACACTCTGTATCTCTCTCTGGCAGAGCCCGGCTGCCAAATTGGAAACGTCCAGAGATTGCGCCCACAGGAAAGCTGCCAGCACTGAAAGCTCTAGCTGGTTTTCACTGTCCCTTGGAACTGCATTCGCTGCCACACAGACATTCGCGCTCTGCTAAAGCATTGCTTCCTAATGGGGCAACACTCTGTATCTCTCTCTGGCAGAGCCCGGCTGCCAAATTGGAAACGTCCAGAGATTGCGCCCACAGGAAAGCTGCCAGCACTGAAAGCTCTAGCTGGTTTTCACTGTCCCTTGGAACTGCATTCGCTGCCACACAGACATTCGCGCTCTGCTAAAGCATTGCTTCCTAATGGGGCAACACTCTGTATCTCTCTCTGGCAGAGCCCGGCTGCCAAATTGGAAACGTCCAGAGATTGCGCCCACAGGAAAGCTGCCAGCACTGAAAGCTCTAGCTGGTTTTCACTGTCCCTTGGAACTGCATTCGCTGCCACACAGACATTCGCGCTCTGCTAAAGCATTGCTTCCTAATGGGGCAACACTCTATATCTCTCTGTGGCAGAGCCCGGCTGCCAAATTGGAAACGTCCAGAGATTGCGCCCACAGGAAAGCTGCCAGCACTGAAAGCTCTAGCTGGTTTTCACTGTCCCTTGGAACTGCATTCGCTGCCACACAGACATTCGCGCTCTGCTAAAGCATTGCTTCGTAATGGGGCAACATTCTGTATCTCTCTCTGGCAGAGCCCGGCTGCCAAATTGGAAACGTCCAGAGATTGCACCCACAGGAAAGCTGCCAGCACTGAAAGCTCTAGCTGGTTTTCACTGTCCCTTGGAACTGCATTCGCTGCCACACAGACATTCGCGCTCTGCTAAAGCATTGCTTCGTAATGGGGCAACACTCTGTATCTCTCTCTGGCAGAGCCCGGCTGCCAAATTGGAAACGTCCAGAGATTGCGCCCACAGGAAAGCTGCCAGCACTGAAAGCTCTAGCTGGTTTTCACTGTCCCTTGGAACTGCATTCGCTGCCACACAGACATTCGCGCTCTGCTAAAGCATTGCTTCCTAATGGGGCAACACTCTGTATCTCTCTCTGGCAGAGCCCGGCTGCCAAATTGTAAACGTCCAGACATTGCGCCCACAGGAAAGCTGCCAGCACTGAAAGCTCTAGCTGGTTTTCACTGTCCCTTGGAACTGCATTCGCTGCCACACAGACATTCGCGCTCTGCTAAAGCATTGCTTCGTAATGGGGCAACACTCTGTATCTCTCTCTGGCAGAGCCCGGCTGCCAAATTGGAAACGTCCAGAGATTGCGCCCACAGGAAAGCTGCCAGCACTGAAAGCTCTAGCTGGTTTTCACTGTCCCTTGGAACTGCATTCGCTGCCACACAGACATTCGCGCTCTGCTAAAGCATTGCTTCGTAATGGGGCAACACTCTGTATCTCTCTCTGGCAGAGCCCGGCTGCCAAATTGGAAACGTCCAGAGATTGCGCCCACAGGAAAGCTGCCAGCACTGAAAGCTCTAGCTGGTTTTCACTGTCCCTTGGAACTGCATTCGCTGCCACACAGACATTCGCGCTCTGCTAAAGCATTGCTTCCTAATGGGGCAACACTCTGTATCTCTCTCTGGCAGAGCCCGGCTGCCAAATTGGAAACGTCCAGAGATTGCGCCCACAGGAAAGCTGCCAGCACTGAAAGCTCTAGCTGGTTTTCACTGTCCCTTGGAACTGCATTCGCTGCCACACAGACATTCGCGCTCTGCTAAAGCATTGCTTCGTAATGGGGCAACACTCTGTATCTCTCTCTGGCAGAGCCCGGCTGCCAAATTGGAAACGTCCAGAGATTGAGCCCACAGGAAAGCTGCCAGCACTGAAAGCTCTAGCTGGTTTTCACTGTCCCTTGGAACTGCATTCGCTGCCACACAGACATTCGCGCTCTGCTAAAGCATTGCTTCGTAATGGGGCAACATTCTGTATCTCTCTCTGGCAGAGCCCGGCTGCCAAATTGGAAACGTCCAGAGATTGCACCCACAGGAAAGCTGCCAGCACTGAAAGCTCTAGCTGGTTTTCACTGTCCCTTGGAACTGCATTCGCTGCCACACAGACATTCACGCTCTGCTAAAGCATTGCTTCGTAATGGGGCAACACTCTGTATCTCTCTCTGGCAGAGCCCGGCTGCCAAATTGGAAACGTCCAGAGATTGCGCCCACAGGAAAGCTGCCAGCACTGAAAGCTCTAGCTGGTTTTCACTGTCCCTTGGAACTGCATTCGCTGCCACACAGACATTCGCGCTCTGCTAAAGCATTGCTTCGTAATGGGGCAACATTCTGTATCTCTCTCTGGCAGAGCCCGGCTGCCAAATTGGAAACGTCCAGAGATTTCGCCCACAGGAAAGCTGCCAGCACTGAAAGCTCTAGCTGGTTTTCACTGTCCCTTGGAACTGCATTCGCTGCCACACAGACATTCGCGCTCTGCTAAAGCATTGCTTCGTAATGGGGCAACATTCTGTATCTCTCTCTGGCAGAGCCCGGCTGCCAAATTGGAAACGTCCAGAGATTGCGCCCACAGGAAAGCTGCCAGCACTGAAAGCTCTAGCTGGTTTTCACTGTCCCTTGGAACTGCATTCGCTGCCACACAGACATTCGCGCTCTGCTAAAGCATTGCTTCGTAATGGGGCAACATTCTGTATCTCTCTCTGGCAGAGCCCGGCTGCCAAATTGGAAACGTCCAGAGATTGCGCCCACAGGAAAGCTGCCAGCACTGAAAGCTCTAGCTGGTTTTCACTGTCCCTTGGAACTGCATTCGCTGCCACACAGACATTCGCGCTCTGCTAAAGCATTGCTTCGTAATGGGGCAACACTCTGTATCTCTCTCTGGCAGAGCCCGGCTGCCAAATTGGAAACGTCCAGAGATTGCGCCCACAGGAAAGCTGCCAGCACTGAAAGCTCTAGCTGGTTTTCACTGTCCCTTGGAACTGCATTCGCTGCCACACAGACATTCGCGCTCTGCTAAAGCTTAACTTGGTAATTGGGCAACATTCTATATCTCTCTCTGGCAGAGCCCGGCTGCCAAATTGGAAACGTCCAGAGATTGCGCCCACAGGAAAGCTGCCAGCACTGAAAGCTCTAGCTGGTTTTCACTGTCCCTTGGAACTGCATTCGCTGCCACACAGACATTCGCGCTCTGCTAAAGCATTGCTTCGTAATGGGGCAACACTCTGTATCTCTCTGTGGCAGAGCCCGGCTGCCAAATTGGAAACGTCCAGAGATTGCGCCCACAGGAAAGCTGCCAGCACTGAAAGCTCTAGCTGGTTTTCACTGTCCCTTGGAACTGCATTCGCTGCCACACAGACATTCGCGCTCTGCTAAAGCATTGCTTCGTAATGGGGCAACATTCTGTATCTCTCTCTGGCAGAGCCCGGCTGCCAAATTGGAAACGTCCAGAGATTTCGCCCACAGGAAAGCTGCCAGCACTGAAAGCTCTAGCTGGTTTTCACTGTCTCTTGGAGCTGCATTCGCTGCCACACAGACATTCGCGCTCTGCTAAAGCATTGCTTCCTAATGGGGCAACACTCTGTATCTCTCTCTGGCAGAGCCCGGCTGCCAAATTGGAAACGTCCAGAGATTGCGCCCACAGGAAAGCTGCCAGCACTGAAAGCTCTAGCTGGTTTTCACTGTCCCTTGGAACTGCATTCGCTGCCACACAGACATTCGCGCTCTGCTAAAGCATTGCTTCCTAATGGGGCAACACTCTGTATCTCTCTCTGGCAGAGCCCGGCTGCCAAATTGTAAACGTCCAGACATTGCGCCCACAGGAAAGCTGCCAGCACTGAAAGCTCTAGCTGGTTTTCACTGTCCCTTGGAACTGCATTCGCTGCCACACAGACATTCGCGCTCTGCTAAAGCATTGCTTCGTAATGGGGCAACATTCTGTATCTCTCTCTGGCAGAGCCCGGCTGCCAAATTGGAAACGTCCAGAGATTGCACCCACAGGAAAGCTGCCAGCACTGAAAGCTCTAGCTGGTTTTCACTGTCCCTTGGAACTGCATTCGCTGCCACACAGACATTCGCGCTCTGCTAAAGCATTGCTTCCTAATGGGGCAACACTCTGTATCTCTCTCTGGCAGAGCCCGGCTGCCAAATTGGAAACGTCCAGAGATTGCGCCCACAGGAAAGCTGCCAGCACTGAAAGCTCTAGCTGGTTTTCACTGTCCCTTGGAACTGCATTCGCTGCCACACAGACATTCGCGCTCTGCTAAAGCATTGCTTCCTAATGGGGCAACACTCTGTATCTCTCTCTGGCAGAGCCCGGCTGCCAAATTGGAAACGTCCAGAGATTTCGCCCACAGGAAAGCTGCCAGCACTGAAAGCTCTAGCTGGTTTTCACTGTCCCTTGGAACTGCATTCGCTGCCACACAGACATTCGCGCTCTGCTAAAGCATTGCTTCCTAATGGGGCAACACTCTGTATCTCTCTCTGGCAGAGCCCGGCTGCCAAATTGGAAACGTCCAGAGATTTCGCCCACAGGAAAGCTGCCAGCACTGAAAGCTCTAGCTGGTTTTCACTGTCCCTTGGAACTGCATTCGCTGCCACACAGACATTCGCGCTCTGCTAAAGCATTGCTTCGTAATGGGGCAACACTCTGTATCTCTCTCTGGCAGAGCCCGGCTGCCAAATTGGAAACGTCCAGAGATTGCGCCCACAGGAAAGCTGCCAGCACTGAAAGCTCTAGCTGGTTTTCACTGTCCCTTGGAACTGCATTCGCTGCCACACAGACATTCGCGCTCTGCTAAAGCATTGCTTCGTAATGGGGCAACATTCTGTATCTCTCTCTGGCAGAGCCCGGCTGCCAAATTGGAAACGTCCAGAGATTGCGCCCACAGGAAAGCTGCCAGCACTGAAAGCTCTAGCTGGTTTTCACTGTCCCTTGGAACTGCATTCGCTGCCACACAGACATTCGCGCTCTGCTAAAGCATTGCTTCGTAATGGGGCAACACTCTGTATCTCTCTCTGGCAGAGCCCGGCTGCCAAATTGGAAACGTCCAGAGATTGCGCCCACAGGAAAGCTGCCAGCACTGAAAGCTCTAGCTGGTTTTCACTGTCCCTTGGAACTGCATTCGCTGCCACACAGACATTCGCGCTCTGCTAAAGCATTGCTTCCTAATGGGGCAACACTCTGTATCTCTCTCTGGCAGAGCCCGGCTGCCAAATTGGAAACGTCCAGAGATTGCGCCCACAGGAAAGCTGCCAGCACTGAAAGCTCTAGCTGGTTTTCACTGTCCCTTGGAACTGCATTCGCTGCCACACAGACATTCGCGCTCTGCTAAAGCATTGCTTCCTAATGGGGCAACACTCTGTATCTCTCTCTGGCAGAGCCCGGCTGCCAAATTGGAAACGTCCAGAGATTGCGCCCACAGGAAAGCTGCCAGCACTGAAAGCTCTAGCTGGTTTTCACTGTCCCTTGGAACTGCATTCGCTGCCACACAGACATTCGCGCTCTGCTAAAGCATTGCTTCCTAATGGGGCAACACTCTATATCTCTCTGTGGCAGAGCCCGGCTGCCAAATTGGAAACGTCCAGAGATTGCGCCCACAGGAAAGCTGCCAGCACTGAAAGCTCTAGCTGGTTTTCACTGTCCCTTGGAACTGCATTCGCTGCCACACAGACATTCGCGCTCTGCTAAAGCATTGCTTCGTAATGGGGCAACATTCTGTATCTCTCTCTGGCAGAGCCCGGCTGCCAAATTGGAAACGTCCAGAGATTGCACCCACAGGAAAGCTGCCAGCACTGAAAGCTCTAGCTGGTTTTCACTGTCCCTTGGAACTGCATTCGCTGCCACACAGACATTCGCGCTCTGCTAAAGCATTGCTTCCTAATGGGGCAACACTCTGTATCTCTCTCTGGCAGAGCCCGGCTGCCAAATTGGAAACGTCCAGAGATTGCGCCCACAGGAAAGCTGCCAGCACTGAAAGCTCTAGCTGGTTTTCACTGTCCCTTGGAACTGCATTCGCTGCCACACAGACATTCGCGCTCTGCTAAAGCATTGCTTCCTAATGGGGCAACACTCTATATATCTCTCTGGCAGAGCCCGGCTGCCAAATTGGAAACGTCCAGAGATTGCGCCCACAGGAAAGCTGCCAGCACTGAAAGCTCTAGCTGGTTTTCACTGTCCCTTGGAACTGCATTCGCTGCCACACAGACATTCGCGCTCTGCTAAAGCATTGCTTCGTAATGGGGCAACACTCTGTATCTCTCTCTGGCAGAGCCCGGCTGCCAAATTGGAAACGTCCAGAGATTGCGCCCACAGGAAAGCTGCCAGCACTGAAAGCTCTAGCTGGTTTTCACTGTCCCTTGGAACTGCATTCGCTGCCACACAGACATTCGCGCTCTGCTAAAGCATTGCTTCGTAATGGGGCAACATTCTGTATCTCTCTCTGGCAGAGCCCGGCTGCCAAATTGGAAACGTCCAGAGATTGCGCCCACAGGAAAGCTGCCAGCACTGAAAGCTCTAGCTGGTTTTCACTGTCCCTTGGAGCTGCATTCGCTGCCACACAGACATTCGCGCTCTCCTAAAGCATTGCTTCGTAATGGGGCAACACTCTGTATCTCTCTCTGGCAGAGCCCGGCTGCCAAATTGGAAACGTCCAGAGATTGCGCCCACAGGAAAGCTGCCAGCACTGAAAGCTCTAGCTGGTTTTCACTGTCCCTTGGAACTGCATTCGCTGCCACACAGACATTCGTGCTCTGCTAAAGCATTGCTTCGTAATGGGGCAACATTCTGTATCTCTCTCTGGCAGAGCCCGGCTGCCAAATTGGAAACGTCCAGAGATTGCGCCCACAGGAAAGCTGCCAGCACTGAAAGCTCTAGCTGGTTTTCACTGTCCCTTGGAGCTGCATTCGCTGCCACACAGACATTCGCGCTCTGCTAAAGCATTGCTTCGTAATGGGGCAACACTCTGTATCTCTCTCTGGCAGAGCCCGGCTGCCAAATTGGAAACGTCCAGACATTGCGCCCACAGGAAAGCTGCCAGCACTGAAAGCTCTAGCTGGTTTTCACTGTCCCTTGGAACTGCATTCGCTGCCACACAGACATTCGCGCTCTGCTAAAGCATTGCTTCGTAATGGGGCAACATTCTGTATCTCTCTCTGGCAGAGCCCGGCTGCCAAATTGGAAACGTCCAGAGATTGCACCCACAGGAAAGCTGCCAGCACTGAAAGCTCTAGCTGGTTTTCACTGTCCCTTGGAACTGCATTCGCTGCCACACAGACATTCGCGCTCTGCTAAAGCATTGCTTCGTAATGGGGCAACACTCTGTATCTCTCTCTGGCAGAGCCCGGCTGCCAAATTGGAAACGTCCAGACATTGCGCCCACAGGAAAGCTGCCAGCACTGAAAGCTCTAGCTGGTTTTCACTGTCCCTTGGAACTGCATTCGCTGCCACACAGACATTCGCGCTCTGCTAAAGCATTGCTTCGTAATGGGGCAACACTCTATATCTCTCTGTGGCAGAGCCCGGCTGCCAAATTGGAAACGTCCAGAGATTGCGCCCACAGGAAAGCTGCCAGCACTGAAAGCTCTAGCTGGTTTTCACTGTCCCTTGGAACTGCATTCGCTGCCACACAGACATTCGCGCTCTGCTAAAGCATTGCTTCGTAATGGGGCAACATTCTGTATCTCTCTCTGGCAGAGCCCGGCTGCCAAATTGGAAACGTCCAGAGATTGCACCCACAGGAAAGCTGCCAGCACTGAAAGCTCTAGCTGGTTTTCACTGTCCCTTGGAACTGCATTCGCTGCCACACAGACATTCGCGCTCTGCTAAAGCATTGCTTCGTAATGGGGCAACACTCTGTATCTCTCTCTGGCAGAGCCCGGCTGCCAAATTGGAAACGTCCAGAGATTGCGCCCACAGGAAAGCTGCCAGCACTGAAAGCTCTAGCTGGTTTTCACTGTCCCTTGGAACTGCATTCGCTGCCACACAGACATTCGCGCTCTGCTAAAGCATTGCTTCCTAATGGGGCAACACTCTGTATCTCTCTCTGGCAGAGCCCGGCTGCCAAATTGTAAACGTCCAGACATTGCGCCCACAGGAAAGCTGCCAGCACTGAAAGCTCTAGCTGGTTTTCACTGTCCCTTGGAGCTGCATTCGCTGCCACACAGACATTCGCGCTCTCCTAAAGCATTGCTTCGTAATGGGGCAACACTCTGTATCTCTCTCTGGCAGAGCCCGGCTGCCAAATTGGAAACGTCCAGAGATTGCGCCCACAGGAAAGCTGCCAGCACAGAAAGCTCTAGCTGGTTTTCACTGTCCCTTGGAACTGCATTCGCTGCCACACAGACATTCGTGCTCTGCTAAAGCATTGCTTCGTAATGGGGCAACATTCTGTATCTCTCTCTGGCAGAGCCCGGCTGCCAAATTGGAAACGTCCAGAGATTGCGCCCACAGGAAAGCTGCCAGCACTGAAAGCTCTAGCTGGTTTTCACTGTCCCTTGGAGCTGCATTCGCTGCCACACAGACATTCGCGCTCTGCTAAAGCATTGCTTCGTAATGGGGCAACACTCTGTATCTCTCTCTGGCAGAGCCCGGCTGCCAAATTGGAAACGTCCAGAGATTGCGCCCACAGGAAAGCTGCCAGCACTGAAAGCTCTAGCTGGTTTTCACTGTCCCTTGGAACTGCATTCGCTGCCACACAGACATTCGCGCTCTGCTAAAGCATTGCTTCGTAATGGGGCAACATTCTGTATCTCTCTCTGGCAGAGCCCGGCTGCCAAATTGGAAACGTCCAGAGATTGCACCCACAGGAAAGCTGCCAGCACTGAAAGCTCTAGCTGGTTTTCACTGTCCCTTGGAACTGCATTCGCTGCCACACAGACATTCGCGCTCTGCTAAAGCATTGCTTCGTAATGGGGCAACACTCTGTATCTCTCTCTGGCAGAGCCCGGCTGCCAAATTGGAAACGTCCAGAGATTGCGCCCACAGGAAAGCTGCCAGCACTGAAAGCTCTAGCTGGTTTTCACTGTCCCTTGGAACTGCATTCGCTGCCACACAGACATTCGCGCTCTGCTAAAGCATTGCTTCCTAATGGGGCAACACTCTGTATCTCTCTCTGGCAGAGCCCGGCTGCCAAATTGTAAACGTCCAGACATTGCGCCCACAGGAAAGCTGCCAGCACTGAAAGCTCTAGCTGGTTTTCACTGTCCCTTGGAACTGCATTCGCTGCCACACAGACATTCGCGCTCTGCTAAAGCATTGCTTCGTAATGGGGCAACATTCTGTATCTCTCTCTGGCAGAGCCCGGCTGCCAAATTGGAAACGTCCAGAGATTGCACCCACAGGAAAGCTGCCAGCACTGAAAGCTCTAGCTGGTTTTCACTGTCCCTTGGAACTGCATTCGCTGCCACACAGACATTCGCGCTCTGCTAAAGCATTGCTTCGTAATGGGGCAACACTCTGTATCTCTCTCTGGCAGAGCCCGGCTGCCAAATTGGAAACGTCCAGAGATTGCGCCCACAGGAAAGCTGCCAGCACTGAAAGCTCTAGCTGGTTTTCACTGTCCCTTGGAACTGCATTCGCTGCCACACAGACATTCGCGCTCTGCTAAAGCATTGCTTCCTAATGGGGCAACACTCTATATATCTCTCTGGCAGAGCCCGGCTGCCAAATTGGAAACGTCCAGAGATTGCGCCCACAGGAAAGCTGCCAGCACTGAAAGCTCTAGCTGGTTTTCACTGTCCCTTGGAACTGCATTCGCTGCCACACAGACATTCGCGCTCTGCTAAAGCATTGCTTCGTAATGGGGCAACACTCTGTATCTCTCTCTGGCAGAGCCCGGCTGCCAAATTGGAAACGTCCAGAGATTGCGCCCACAGGAAAGCTGCCAGCACTGAAAGCTCTAGCTGGTTTTCACTGTCCCTTGGAACTGCATTCGCTGCCACACAGACATTCGCGCTCTGCTAAAGCATTGCTTCGTAATGGGGCAACATTCTGTATCTCTCTCTGGCAGAGCCCGGCTGCCAAATTGGAAACGTCCAGAGATTGCGCCCACAGGAAAGCTGCCAGCACTGAAAGCTCTAGCTGGTTTTCACTGTCCCTTGGAGCTGCATTCGCTGCCACACAGACATTCGCGCTCTCCTAAAGCATTGCTTCGTAATGGGGCAACACTCTGTATCTCTCTCTGGCAGAGCCCGGCTGCCAAATTGGAAACGTCCAGAGATTGCGCCCACAGGAAAGCTGCCAGCACTGAAAGCTCTAGCTGGTTTTCACTGTCCCTTGGAGCTGCATTCGCTGCCACACAGACATTCGCGCTCTGCTAAAGCATTGCTTCGTAATGGGGCAACACTCTGTATCTCTCTCTGGCAGAGCCCGGCTGCCAAATTGGAAACGTCCAGACATTGCGCCCACAGGAAAGCTGCCAGCACTGAAAGCTCTAGCTGGTTTTCACTGTCCCTTGGAACTGCATTCGCTGCCACACAGACATTCGCGCTCTGCTAAAGCATTGCTTCGTAATGGGGCAACATTCTGTATCTCTCTCTGGCAGAGCCCGGCTGCCAAATTGGAAACGTCCAGAGATTGCACCCACAGGAAAGCTGCCAGCACTGAAAGCTCTAGCTGGTTTTCACTGTCCCTTGGAACTGCATTCGCTGCCACACAGACATTCGCGCTCTGCTAAAGCATTGCTTCGTAATGGGGCAACACTCTGTATCTCTCTCTGGCAGAGCCCGGCTGCCAAATTGGAAACGTCCAGAGATTGCGCCCACAGGAAAGCTGCCAGCACTGAAAGCTCTAGCTGGTTTTCACTGTCCCTTGGAACTGCATTCGCTGCCACACAGACATTCGCGCTCTGCTAAAGCATTGCTTCGTAATGGGGCAACACTCTATATCTCTCTGTGGCAGAGCCCGGCTGCCAAATTGGAAACGTCCAGAGATTGCGCCCACAGGAAAGCTGCCAGCACTGAAAGCTCTAGCTGGTTTTCACTGTCCCTTGGAACTGCATTCGCTGCCACACAGACATTCGCGCTCTGCTAAAGCATTGCTTCGTAATGGGGCAACATTCTGTATCTCTCTCTGGCAGAGCCCGGCTGCCAAATTGGAAACGTCCAGAGATTGCACCCACAGGAAAGCTGCCAGCACTGAAAGCTCTAGCTGGTTTTCACTGTCCCTTGGAACTGCATTCGCTGCCACACAGACATTCGCGCTCTGCTAAAGCATTGCTTCGTAATGGGGCAACACTCTGTATCTCTCTCTGGCAGAGCCCGGCTGCCAAATTGGAAACGTCCAGAGATTGCGCCCACAGGAAAGCTGCCAGCACTGAAAGCTCTAGCTGGTTTTCACTGTCCCTTGGAACTGCATTCGCTGCCACACAGACATTCGCGCTCTGCTAAAGCATTGCTTCCTAATGGGGCAACACTGTGTATCTCTCTCTGGCAGAGCCCGGCTGCCAAATTGTAAACGTCCAGACATTGCGCCCACAGGAAAGCTGCCAGCACTGAAAGCTCTAGCTGGTTTTCACTGTCCCTTGGAACTGCATTCGCTGCCACACAGACATTCGCGCTCTGCTAAAGCATTGCTTCGTAATGGGGCAACATTCTGTATCTCTCTCTGGCAGAGCCCGGCTGCCAAATTGGAAACGTCCAGAGATTGCACCCACAGGAAAGCTGCCAGCACTGAAAGCTCTAGCTGGTTTTCACTGTCCCTTGGAACTGCATTCGCTGCCACACAGACATTCGCGCTCTGCTAAAGCATTGCTTCGTAATGGGGCAACACTCTGTATCTCTCTCTGGCAGAGCCCGGCTGCCAAATTGGAAACGTCCAGAGATTGCGCCCACAGGAAAGCTGCCAGCACTGAAAGCTCTAGCTGGTTTTCACTGTCCCTTGGAACTGCATTCGCTGCCACACAGACATTCGCGCTCTGCTAAAGCATTGCTTCGTAATGGGGCAACATTCTGTATCTCTCTCTGGCAGAGCCCGGCTGCCAAATTGGAAACGTCCAGAGATTTCGCCCACAGGAAAGCTGCCAGCACTGAAAGCTCTAGCTGGTTTTCACTGTCCCTTGGAGCTGCATTCGCTGCCACACAGACATTCGCGCTCTGCTAAAGCATTGCTTCGTAATGGGGCAACACTCTGTATCTCTCTCTGGCAGAGCCCGGCTGCCAAATTGGAAACGTCCAGAGATTGCGCCCACAGGAAAGCTGCCAGCACTGAAAGCTCTAGCTGGTTTTCACTGTCCCTTGGAACTGCATTCGCTGCCACACAGACATTCGCGCTCTGCTAAAGCATTGCTTTGTAATGGGGCAACACTCTGTATCTCTCTCTGGCAGAGCCCGGCTGCCAAATTGGAAACGTCCAGAGATTGCGCCCACAGGAAAGCTGCCAGCACTGAAAGCTCTAGCTGGTTTTCACTGTCCCTTGGAACTGCATTCGCTGCCACACAGACATTCGCGCTCTGCTAAAGCATTGCTTCGTAATGGGGCAACACTCTGTATCTCTCTCTGGCACAGCCCGGCTGCCAAATTGGAAACGTCCAGAGATTGCGCCCACAGGAAAGCTGCCAGCACTGAAAGCTCTAGCTGGTTTTCACTGTCCCTTGGAACTGCATTCGCTGCCACACAGACATTCGCGCTCTGCTAAAGCTTAACTTGGTAATTGGGCAACACTCTGTATCTCTCTCTGGCAGAGCCCGGCTGCCAAATTGGAAACGTCCAGAGATTGCGCCCACAGGAAAGCTGCCAGCACTGAAAGCTCTAGCTGGTTTTCACTGTCCCTTGGAACTGCATTCGCTGCCACACAGACATTCGCGCTCTGCTAAAGCTTAACTTGGTAATTGGGCAACACTCTGTATCTCTCTCTGGCAGAGCCCGGCTGCCAAATTGGAAACGTCCAGAGATTGCGCCCACAGGAAAGCTGCCAGCACTGAAAGCTCTAGCTGGTTTTCACTGTCCCTTGGAACTGCATTCGCTGCCACACAGACATTCGCGCTCTGCTAAAGCATTGCTTCGTAATGGGGCAACATTCTGTATCTCTCTCTGGCAGAGCCCGGCTGCCAAATTGGAAACGTCCAGAGATTGCACCCACAGGAAAGCTGCCAGCACTGAAAGCTCTAGCTGGTTTTCACTGTCCCTTGGAACTGCATTCGCTGCCACACAGATATTCGCGCTCTGCTAAAGCATTGCTTCCTAATGGGGCAACACTCTTTATCTCTCTCTGGCAGAGCCCGGCTGCCAAATTGGAAACGTCCAGAGATTGCGCCCACAGGAAAGCTGCCAGCACTGAAAGCTCTAGCTGGTTTTCACTGTCCCTTGGAACTGCATTCGCTGCCACACAGACATTCGCGCTCTGCTAAAGCTTAACTTGGTAATTGGGCAACATTCTGTATCTCCCTCTGGCAGAGCCCGGCTGCCAAATTGGAAACGTCCAGAGATTGCGCCCACAGGAAAGCTGCCAGCACTGAAAGCTCTAGCTGGTTTTCACTGTCCCTTGGAACTGCATTCGCTGCCACACAGACATTCGCGCTCTGCTAAAGCATTGCTTCGTAATGGGGCAACACTCTATATCTCTCTGTGGCAGAGCCCGGCTGCCAAATTGGAAACGTCCAGAGATTGCGCCCACAGGAAAGCTGCCAGCACTGAAAGCTCTAGCTGGTTTTCACTGTCCCTTGGAGCTGCATTCGCTGCCACACAGACATTCGCGCTCTGCTAAAGCATTGCTTCGTAATGGGGCAACATTCTGTATCTCTCTCTGGCAGAGCCCGGCTGCCAAATTGGAAACGTCCAGAGATTTCGCCCACAGGAAAGCTGCCAGCACTGAAAGCTCTAGCTGGTTTTCACTGTCCCTTGGAGCTGCATTCGCTGCCACACAGACATTCGCGCTCTGCTAAAGCATTGCTTCGTAATGGGGCAACACTCTGTATCTCTCTCTGGCAGAGCCCGGCTGCCAAATTGGAAACGTCCAGAGATTGCGCCCACAGGAAAGCTGCCAGCACTGAAAGCTCTAGCTGGTTTTCACTGTCCCTTGGAACTGCATTCGCTGCCACACAGACATTCGCGCTCTGCTAAAGCATTGCTTCCTAATGGGGCAACAC
Source organism: Mycteria americana (assembly GCF_035582795.1). Lineage (NCBI taxonomy): Eukaryota > Metazoa > Chordata > Aves > Ciconiiformes > Ciconiidae > Mycteria > Mycteria americana. The sequence continues at coordinate 178,503 of NW_027445657.1, forward strand.
TCTGTATCTCTCTCTGGCAGAGCCCGGCTGCCAAATTGGAAACGTCCAGACATTGCGCCCACAGGAAAGCTGCCAGCACTGAAAGCTCTAGCTGGTTTTCACTGTCCCTTGGAACTGCATTCGCTGCCACACAGACATTCGCGCTCTGCTAAAGCATTGCTTCGTAATGGGGCAACATTCTGTATCTCTCTCTGGCAGAGCCCGGCTGCCAAATTGGAAACGTCCAGAGATTGCACCCACAGGAAAGCTGCCAGCACTGAAAGCTCTAGCTGGTTTTCACTGTCCCTTGGAACTGCATTCGCTGCCACACAGACATTTGCGCTCTGCTAAAGCATTGCTTCGTAATGGGGCAACACTCTGTATCTCTCTGTGGCAGAGCCTGGCTGCCAAATTGGAAACGTCCAGAGATTGCGCCCACAGGAAAGCTGCCAGCACTGAAAGCTCTAGCTGGTTTTCACTGTCCCTTGGAACTGCATTCGCTGCCACACAGACATTCGCGCTCTGCTAAAGCATTGCTTCCTAATGGGGCAACACTCTGTATCTCTCTCTGGCAGAGCCCGGCTGCCAAATTGGAAACGTCCAGAGATTGCGCCCACAGGAAAGCTGCCAGCACTGAAAGCTCTAGCTGGTTTTCACTGTCCCTTGGAACTGCATTCGCTGCCACACAGACATTCGCGCTCTGCTAAAGCATTGCTTCCTAATGGGGCAACACTCTGTATCTCTCTCTGGCAGAGCCCGGCTGCCAAATTGGAAACGTCCAGAGATTGCGCCCACAGGAAAGCTGCCAGCACTGAAAGCTCTAGCTGGTTTTCACTGTCCCTTGGAACTGCATTCGCTGCCACACAGACATTCGCGCTCTGCTAAAGCATTGCTTCGTAATGGGGCAACACTCTGTATCTCTCTCTGGCAGAGCCCGGCTGCCAAATTGGAAACGTCCAGAGATTGCGCCCACAGGAAAGCTGCCAGCACTGAAAGCTCTAGCTGGTTTTCACTGTCCCTTGGAACTGCATTCGCTGCCACACAGACATTCGCGCTCTGCTAAAGCATTGCTTCGTAATGGGGCAACACTCTGTATCTCTCTCTGGCAGAGCCCGGCTGCCAAATTGGAAACGTCCAGAGATTGCGCCCACAGGAAAGCTGCCAGCACTGAAAACTGTAGCTGGTTTTCACTGTCCCTTGGAACTGCATTCGCTGCCACACAGACATTCGCGCTCTGCTAAAGCATTGCTTCGTAATGGGGCAACACTCTGTATCTCTCTCTGGCAGAGCCCGGCTGCCAAATTGGAAACGTCCAGAGATTGCGCCCACAGGAAAGCTGCCAGCACTGAAAGCTCTAGCTGGTTTTCACTGTCCCTTGGAACTGCATTCGCTGCCACACAGACATTCGCGCTCTGCTAAAGCTTAACTAGGTAATTGGGCAACATTCTATATCACTCTCTGGCAGAGCCCGGCTGCCAAATTGGAAACGTCCAGAGATTGCGCCCACAGGAAAGCTGCCAGCACTGAAAGCTCTAGCTGGTTTTCACTGTCCCTTGGAACTGCATTCGCTGCCACACAGACATTCGCGCTCTGCTAAAGCATTGCTTCGTAATGGGGCAACATTCTGTATCTCTCTCTGGCAGAGCCCGGCTGCCAAATTGGAAACGTCCAGAGATTGCGCCCACAGGAAAGCTGCCAGCACTGAAAGCTCTAGCTGGTTTTCACTGTCCCTTGGAGCTGCATTCGCTGCCACACAGACATTCGCGCTCTGCTAAAGCATTGCTTCGTAATGGGGCAACATTCTGTATCTCTCTCTGGCACAGCCCGGCTGCCAAATTGGAAACGTCCAGAGATTGCGCCCACAGGAAAGCTGCCAGCACTGAAAGCTCTAGCTGGTTTTCACTGTCCCTTGGAACTGCATTCGCTGCCACACAGATATTCGCGCTCTGCTAAAGCATTGCTTCCTAATGGGGCAACACTCTGTATCTCTCTCTGGCAGAGCCCGGCTGCCAAATTGGAAACGTCCAGAGATTGCGCCCACAGGAAAGCTGCCAGCACTGAAAGCTCTAGCTGGTTTTCACTGTCCCTTGGAACTGCATTCGCTGCCACACAGACATTCGCGCTCTGCTAAAGCTTAACTTGGTAATTGGGCAACATTCTGTATCTCTCTATGGCAGAGCCCGGCTGCCAAATTGGAAACGTCCAGAGATTGCGCCCACAGGAAAGCTGCCAGCACTGAAAGCTCTAGCTGGTTTTCACTGTCCCTTGGAACTGCATTCGCTGCCACACAGACATTCGCGCTCTGCTAAAGCATTGCTTCGTAATGGGGCAACACTCTATATCTCTCTGTGGCAGAGCCCGGCTGCCAAATTGGAAACGTCCAGAGATTGCGCCCACAGGAAAGCTGCCAGCACTGAAAGCTCTAGCTGGTTTTCACTGTCCCTTGGAGCTGCATTCGCTGCCACACAGACATTCGCGCTCTGCTAAAGCATTGCTTCGTAATGGGGCAACATTCTGTATCTCTCTCTGGCAGAGCCCGGCTGCCAAATTGGAAACGTCCAGAGATTTCGCCCACAGGAAAGCTGCCAGCACTGAAAGCTCTAGCTGGTTTTCACTGTCCCTTGGAGCTGCATTCGCTGCCACACAGACATTCGCGCTCTGCTAAAGCATTGCTTCGTAATGGGGCAACACTCTGTATCTCTCTCTGGCAGAGCCCGGCTGCCAAATTGGAAACGTCCAGAGATTGCGCCCACAGGAAAGCTGCCAGCACTGAAAGCTCTAGCTGGTTTTCACTGTCCCTTGGAACTGCATTCGCTGCCACACAGACATTCGCGCTCTGCTAAAGCTTAACTTGGTAATTGGGCAACATTCTGTATCTCTCTCTGGCAGAGCCCGGCTGCCAAATTGGAAACGTCCAGAGATTGCGCCCACAGGAAAGCTGCCAGCACTGAAAGCTCTAGCTGGTTTTCACTGTCCCTTGGAACTGCATTCGCTGCCACACAGACATTCGCGCTCTGCTAAAGCTTAACTTGGTAATTGGGCAACATTCTGTATCTCCCTCTGGCAGAGCCCGGCTGCCAAATTGGAAACGTCCAGAGATTGCGCCCACAGGAAAGCTGCCAGCACTGAAAGCTCTAGCTGGTTTTCACTGTCCCTTGGAACTGCATTCGCTGCCACACAGACATTCGCGCTCTGCTAAAGCATTGCTTCGTAATGGGGCAACACTCTATATCTCTCTGTGGCAGAGCCCGGCTGCCAAATTGGAAACGTCCAGAGATTGCGCCCACAGGAAAGCTGCCAGCACTGAAAGCTCTAGCTGGTTTTCACTGTCCCTTGGAGCTGCATTCGCTGCCACACAGACATTCGCGCTCTGCTAAAGCATTGCTTCGTAATGGGGCAACATTCTGTATCTCTCTCTGGCAGAGCCCGGCTGCCAAATTGGAAACGTCCAGAGATTTCGCCCACAGGAAAGCTGCCAGCACTGAAAGCTCTAGCTGGTTTTCACTGTCCCTTGGAGCTGCATTCGCTGCCACACAGACATTCGCGCTCTGCTAAAGCATTGCTTCGTAATGGGGCAACACTCTGTATCTCTCTCTGGCAGAGCCCGGCTGCCAAATTGGAAACGTCCAGAGATTGCGCCCACAGGAAAGCTGCCAGCACTGAAAGCTCTAGCTGGTTTTCACTGTCCCTTGGAACTGCATTCGCTGCCACACAGACATTCGCGCTCTGCTAAAGCATTGCTTCCTAATGGGGCAACACTCTGTATCTCTCTCTGGCAGAGCCCGGCTGCCAAATTGGAAACGTCCAGACATTGCGCCCACAGGAAAGCTGCCAGCACTGAAAGCTCTAGCTGGTTTTCACTGTCCCTTGGAACTGCATTCGCTGCCACACAGACATTCGCGCTCTGCTAAAGCATTGCTTCGTAATGGGGCAACATTCTGTATCTCTCTCTGGCAGAGCCCGGCTGCCAAATTGGAAACGTCCAGAGATTGCACCCACAGGAAAGCTGCCAGCACTGAAAGCTCTAGCTGGTTTTCACTGTCCCTTGGAACTGCATTCGCTGCCACACAGACATTTGCGCTCTGCTAAAGCATTGCTTCGTAATGGGGCAACACTCTGTATCTCTCTGTGGCAGAGCCTGGCTGCCAAATTGGAAACGTCCAGAGATTGCGCCCACAGGAAAGCTGCCAGCACTGAAAGCTCTAGCTGGTTTTCACTGTCCCTTGGAACTGCATTCGCTGCCACACAGACATTCGCGCTCTGCTAAAGCATTGCTTCCTAATGGGGCAACACTCTGTATCTCTCTCTGGCAGAGCCCGGCTGCCAAATTGGAAACGTCCAGAGATTGCGCCCACAGGAAAGCTGCCAGCACTGAAAGCTCTAGCTGGTTTTCACTGTCCCTTGGAACTGCATTCGCTGCCACACAGACATTCGCGCTCTGCTAAAGCATTGCTTCGTAATGGGGCAACACTCTGTATCTCTCTCTGGCAGAGCCCGGCTGCCAAATTGGAAACGTCCAGAGATTGCGCCCACAGGAAAGCTGCCAGCACTGAAAGCTCTAGCTGGTTTTCACTGTCCCTTGGAACTGCATTCGCTGCCACACAGACATTCGCGCTCTGCTAAAGCATTGCTTCGTAATGGGGCAACACTCTGTATCTCTCTCTGGCAGAGCCCGGCTGCCAAATTGGAAACGTCCAGAGATTGCGCCCACAGGAAAGCTGCCAGCACTGAAAGCTCTAGCTGGTTTTCACTGTCCCTTGGAACTGCATTCGCTGCCACACAGACATTCGCGCTCTGCTAAAGCATTGCTTCGTAATGGGGCAACACTCTGTATCTCTCTCTGGCAGAGCCCGGCTGCCAAATTGGAAACGTCCAGAGATTGCGCCCACAGGAAAGCTGCCAGCACTGAAAACTGTAGCTGGTTTTCACTGTCCCTTGGAACTGCATTCGCTGCCACACAGACATTCGCGCTCTGCTAAAGCATTGCTTCGTAATGGGGCAACACTCTGTATCTCTCTCTGGCAGAGCCCGGCTGCCAAATTGGAAACGTCCAGAGATTGCGCCCACAGGAAAGCTGCCAGCACTGAAAGCTCTAGCTGGTTTTCACTGTCCCTTGGAACTGCATTCGCTGCCACACAGACATTCGCGCTCTGCTAAAGCTTAACTAGGTAATTGGGCAACATTCTATATCACTCTCTGGCAGAGCCCGGCTGCCAAATTGGAAACGTCCAGAGATTGCGCCCACAGGAAAGCTGCCAGCACTGAAAGCTCTAGCTGGTTTTCACTGTCCCTTGGAACTGCATTCGCTGCCACACAGACATTCGCGCTCTGCTAAAGCATTGCTTCGTAATGGGGCAACATTCTGTATCTCTCTCTGGCAGAGCCCGGCTGCCAAATTGGAAACGTCCAGAGATTGCGCCCACAGGAAAGCTGCCAGCACTGAAAGCTCTAGCTGGTTTTCACTGTCCCTTGGAGCTGCATTCGCTGCCACACAGACATTCGCGCTCTGCTAAAGCATTGCTTCGTAATGGGGCAACATTCTGTATCTCTCTCTGGCACAGCCCGGCTGCCAAATTGGAAACGTCCAGAGATTGCGCCCACAGGAAAGCTGCCAGCACTGAAAGCTCTAGCTGGTTTTCACTGTCCCTTGGAACTGCATTCGCTGCCACACAGATATTCGCGCTCTGCTAAAGCATTGCTTCCTAATGGGGCAACACTCTGTATCTCTCTCTGGCAGAGCCCGGCTGCCAAATTGGAAACGTCCAGAGATTGCGCCCACAGGAAAGCTGCCAGCACTGAAAGCTCTAGCTGGTTTTCACTGTCCCTTGGAACTGCATTCGCTGCCACACAGACATTCGCGCTCTGCTAAAGCTTAACTTGGTAATTGGGCAACATTCTGTATCTCTCTATGGCAGAGCCCGGCTGCCAAATTGGAAACGTCCAGAGATTGCGCCCACAGGAAAGCTGCCAGCACTGAAAGCTCTAGCTGGTTTTCACTGTCCCTTGGAACTGCATTCGCTGCCACACAGACATTCGCGCTCTGCTAAAGCATTGCTTCGTAATGGGGCAACACTCTATATCTCTCTGTGGCAGAGCCCGGCTGCCAAATTGGAAACGTCCAGAGATTGCGCCCACAGGAAAGCTGCCAGCACTGAAAGCTCTAGCTGGTTTTCACTGTCCCTTGGAGCTGCATTCGCTGCCACACAGACATTCGCGCTCTGCTAAAGCATTGCTTCGTAATGGGGCAACATTCTGTATCTCTCTCTGGCAGAGCCCGGCTGCCAAATTGGAAACGTCCAGAGATTTCGCCCACAGGAAAGCTGCCAGCACTGAAAGCTCTAGCTGGTTTTCACTGTCCCTTGGAGCTGCATTCGCTGCCACACAGACATTCGCGCTCTGCTAAAGCATTGCTTCGTAATGGGGCAACACTCTGTATCTCTCTCTGGCAGAGCCCGGCTGCCAAATTGGAAACGTCCAGAGATTGCGCCCACAGGAAAGCTGCCAGCACTGAAAGCTCTAGCTGGTTTTCACTGTCCCTTGGAACTGCATTCGCTGCCACACAGACATTCGCGCTCTGCTAAAGCTTAACTTGGTAATTGGGCAACATTCTGTATCTCTCTCTGGCAGAGCCCGGCTGCCAAATTGGAAACGTCCAGAGATTGCGCCCACAGGAAAGCTGCCAGCACTGAAAGCTCTAGCTGGTTTTCACTGTCCCTTGGAACTGCATTCGCTGCCACACAGACATTCGCGCTCTGCTAAAGCATTGCTTCCTAATGGGGCAACATTCTGTATCTCTCTCTGGCACAGCCCGGCTGCCAAATTGGAAACGTCCAGAGATTGCGCCCACAGGAAAGCTGCCAGCACTGAAAGCTCTAGCTGGTTTTCACTGTCCCTTGGAGCTGCATTCGCTGCCACACAGACATTCGCGCTATGCTAAAGCATTGCTTCGTAATGGGGCAACACTCTGTATCTCTCTCTGGCAGAGCCCGGCTGCCAAATTGGAAACGTCCAGACATTGCGCCCACAGGAAAGCTGCCAGCACTGAAAGCTCTAGCTGGTTTTCACTGTCCCTTGGAACTGCATTCGCTGCCACACAGACATTCGCGCTCTGCTAAAGCATTGCTTCCTAATGGGGCAGCACTCTGTATCTCTCTCTGGCAGAGCCCGGCTGCCAAATTGGAAACGTCCAGAGATTGCGCCCACAGGAAAGCTGCCAGCACTGAAAGCTCTAGCTGGTTTTCACTGTCCCTTGGAACTGCATTCGCTGCCACACAGACATTCGCGCTCTGCTAAAGCATTGCTTCGTAATGGGGCAACACTCTGTATCTCTCTCTGGCAGAGCCCGGCTGCCAAATTGGAAACGTCCAGAGATTGCGCCCACAGGAAAGCTGCCAGCACTGAAAGCTCTAGCTGGTTTTCACTGTCCCTTGGAACTGCATTCGCTGCCACACAGACATTCGCGCTCTGCTAAAGCATTGCTTCCTAATGGGGCAACACTCTATATCTCTCTGTGGCAGAGCCCGGCTGCCAAATTGGAAACGTCCAGAGATTGCGCCCACAGGAAAGCTGCCAGCACTGAAAGCTCTAGCTGGTTTTCACTGTCCCTTGGAACTGCATTCGCTGCCACACAGACATTCGCGCTCTGCTAAAGCATTGCTTCGTAATGGGGCAACATTCTGTATCTCTCTCTGGCAGAGCCCGGCTGCCAAATTGGAAACGTCCAGAGATTGCACCCACAGGAAAGCTGCCAGCACTGAAAGCTCTAGCTGGTTTTCACTGTCCCTTGGAACTGCATTCGCTGCCACACAGACATTCGCGCTCTGCTAAAGCATTGCTTCGTAATGGGGCAACACTCTGTATCTCTCTCTGGCAGAGCCCGGCTGCCAAATTGGAAACGTCCAGAGATTGCGCCCACAGGAAAGCTGCCAGCACTGAAAGCTCTAGCTGGTTTTCACTGTCCCTTGGAACTGCATTCGCTGCCACACAGACATTCGCGCTCTGCTAAAGCATTGCTTCCTAATGGGGCAACACTCTGTATCTCTCTCTGGCAGAGCCCGGCTGCCAAATTGTAAACGTCCAGACATTGCGCCCACAGGAAAGCTGCCAGCACTGAAAGCTCTAGCTGGTTTTCACTGTCCCTTGGAACTGCATTCGCTGCCACACAGACATTCGCGCTCTGCTAAAGCATTGCTTCGTAATGGGGCAACATTCTGTATCTCTCTCAGGCAGAGCCCGGCTGCCAAATTGGAAACGTCCAGAGATTGCACCCACAGGAAAGCTGCCAGCACTGAAAGCTCTAGCTGGTTTTCACTGTCCCTTGGAACTGCATTCGCTGCCACACAGACATTCGCGCTCTGCTAAAGCATTGCTTCGTAATGGGGCAACACTCTGTATCTCTCTCTGGCAGAGCCCGGCTGCCAAATTGGAAACGTCCAGACATTGCGCCCACAGGAAAGCTGCCAGCACTGAAAGCTCTAGCTGGTTTTCACTGTCCCTTGGAACTGCATTCGCTGCCACACAGACATTCGCGCTCTGCTAAAGCATTGCTTCGTAATGGGGCAACATTCTGTATCTCTCTCTGGCAGAGCCCGGCTGCCAAATTGGAAACGTCCAGAGATTGCGCCCACAGGAAAGCTGCCAGCACTGAAAGCTCTAGCTGGTTTTCACTGTCCCTTGGAACTGCATTCGCTGCCACACAGACATTCGCGCTCTGCTAAAGCATTGCTTCGTAATGGGGCAACACTCTATATCTCTCTGTGGCAGAGCCCGGCTGCCAAATTGGAAACGTCCAGAGATTGCGCCCACAGGAAAGCTGCCAGCACTGAAAGCTCTAGCTGGTTTTCACTGTCCCTTGGAGCTGCATTCGCTGCCACACAGACATTCGCGCTCTGCTAAAGCATTGCTTCGTAATGGGGCAACATTCTGTATCTCTCTCTGGCAGAGCCCGGCTGCCAAATTGGAAACGTCCAGAGATTTCGCCCACAGGAAAGCTGCCAGCACTGAAAGCTCTAGCTGGTTTTCACTGTCCCTTGGAGCTGCATTCGCTGCCACACAGACATTCGCGCTCTGCTAAAGCATTGCTTCGTAATGGGGCAACACTCTGTATCTCTCTCTGGCAGAGCCCGGCTGCCAAATTGGAAACGTCCAGAGATTGCGCCCACAGGAAAGCTGCCAGCACTGAAAGCTCTAGCTGGTTTTCACTGTCCCTTGGAACTGCATTCGCTGCCACACAGACATTCGCGCTCTGCTAAAGCTTAACTTGGTAATTGGGCAACATTCTGTATCTCTCTCTGGCAGAGCCCGGCTGCCAAATTGGAAACGTCCAGAGATTGCGCCCACAGGAAAGCTGCCAGCACTGAAAGCTCTAGCTGGTTTTCACTGTCCCTTGGAACTGCATTCGCTGCCACACAGACATTCGCGCTCTGCTAAAGCATTGCTTCGTAATGGGGCAACATTCTGTATCTCTCTCTGGCACAGCCCGGCTGCCAAATTGGAAACGTCCAGAGATTGCGCCCACAGGAAAGCTGCCAGCACTGAAAGCTCTAGCTGGTTTTCACTGTCCCTTGGAGCTGCATTCGCTGCCACACAGACATTCGCGCTCTGCTAAAGCATTGCTTCGTAATGGGGCAACACTCTGTATCTCTCTCTGGCAGAGCCCGGCTGCCAAATTGGAAACGTCCAGACATTGCGCCCACAGGAAAGCTGCCAGCACTGAAAGCTCTAGCTGGTTTTCACTGTCCCTTGGAACTGCATTCGCTGCCACACAGACATTCGCGCTCTGCTAAAGCATTGCTTCCTAATGGGGCAGCACTCTGTATCTCTCTCTGGCAGAGCCCGGCTGCCAAATTGGAAACGTCCAGAGATTGCGCCCACAGGAAAGCTGCCAGCACTGAAAGCTCTAGCTGGTTTTCACTGTCCCTTGGAACTGCATTCGCTGCCACACAGACATTCGCGCTCTGCTAAAGCTTAACTTGGTAATTGGGCAACATTCTGTATCTCTCTCTGGCAGAGCCCGGCTGCCAAATTGGAAACGTCCAGAGATTGCGCCCACAGGAAAGCTGCCAGCACTGAAAGCTCTAGCTGGTTTTCACTGTCCCTTGGAACTGCATTCGCTGCCACACAGACATTCGCGCTCTGCTAAAGCATTGCTTCGTAATGGGGCAACACTCTGTATCTCTCTCTGGCAGAGCCCGGCTGCCAAATTGGAAACGTCCAGAGATTGCGCCCACAGGAAAGCTGCCAGCACTGAAAGCTCTAGCTGGTTTTCACTGTCCCTTGGAACTGCATTCGCTGCCACACAGACATTCGCGCTCTGCTAAAGCTTAACTTGGTAATTGGGCAACATTCTGTATCTCTCTCTGGCAGAGCCCGGCTGCCAAATTGGAAACGTCCAGAGATTGCGCCCACAGGAAAGCTGCCAGCACTGAAAGCTCTAGCTGGTTTTCACTGTCCCTTGGAACTGCATTCGCTGCCACACAGACATTCGCGCTCTGCTAAAGCATTGCTTCGTAATGGGGCAACATTCTGTATCTCTCTCTGGCACAGCCCGGCTGCCAAATTGGAAACGTCCAGAGATTGCGCCCACAGGAAAGCTGCCAGCACTGAAAGCTCTAGCTGGTTTTCACTGTCCCTTGGAGCTGCATTCGCTGCCACACAGACATTCGCGCTATGCTAAAGCATTGCTTCGTAATGGGGCAACACTCTGTATCTCTCTCTGGCAGAGCCCGGCTGCCAAATTGGAAACGTCCAGACATTGCGCCCACAGGAAAGCTGCCAGCACTGAAAGCTCTAGCTGGTTTTCACTGTCCCTTGGAACTGCATTCGCTGCCACACAGACATTCGCGCTCTGCTAAAGCATTGCTTCCTAATGGGGCAGCACTCTGTATCTCTCTCTGGCAGAGCCCGGCTGCCAAATTGGAAACGTCCAGAGATTGCGCCCACAGGAAAGCTGCCAGCACTGAAAGCTCTAGCTGGTTTTCACTGTCCCTTGGAACTGCATTCGCTGCCACACAGACATTCGCGCTCTGCTAAAGCTTAACTTGGTAATTGGGCAACATTCTGTATCTCTCTCTGGCAGAGCCCGGCTGCCAAATTGGAAACGTCCAGAGATTGCGCCCACAGGAAAGCTGCCAGCACTGAAAGCTCTAGCTGGTTTTCACTGTCCCTTGGAACTGCATTCGCTGCCACACAGACATTCGCACTCTGCTAAAGCATTGCTTCGTAATGGGGCAACACTCTGTATCTCTCTCTGGCAGAGCCCGGCTGCCAAATTGGAAACGTCCAGAGATTGCGCCCACAGGAAAGCTGCCAGCACTGAAAGCTCTAGCTGGTTTTCACTGTCCCTTGGAACTGCATTCGCTGCCACACAGACATTCGCGCTCTGCTAAAGCATTGCTTCCTAATGGGGCAACACTCTGTATCTCTCTCTGGCAGAGCCCGGCTGCCAAATTGGAAACGTCCAGAGATTGCGCCCACAGGAAAGCTGCCAGCACTGAAAGCTCTAGCTGGTTTTCACTGTCCCTTGGAACTGCATTCGCTGCCACACAGACATTCGCGCTCTGCTAAAGCATTGCTTCGTAATGGGGCAACACTCTATATCTCTCTGTGGCAGAGCCCGGCTGCCAAATTGGAAACGTCCAGAGATTGCGCCCACAGGAAAGCTGCCAGCACTGAAAGCTCTAGCTGGTTTTCACTGTCCCTTGGAACTGCATTCGCTGCCACACAGACATTCGCGCTCTGCTAAAGCATTGCTTCCTAATGGGGCAACACTCTATATCTCTCTGTGGCAGAGCCCGGCTGCCAAATTGGAAACGTCCAGAGATTGCGCCCACAGGAAAGCTGCCAGCACTGAAAGCTCTAGCTGGTTTTCACTGTCCCTTGGAACTGCATTCGCTGCCACACAGACATTCGCGCTCTGCTAAAGCATTGCTTCGTAATGGGGCAACATTCTGTATCTCTCTCTGGCAGAGCCCGGCTGCCAAATTGGAAACGTCCAGAGATTGCACCCACAGGAAAGCTGCCAGCACTGAAAGCTCTAGCTGGTTTTCACTGTCCCTTGGAACTGCATTCGCTGCCACACAGACATTCGCGCTCTGCTAAAGCATTGCTTCGTAATGGGGCAACACTCTGTATCTCTCTCTGGCAGAGCCCGGCTGCCAAATTGGAAACGTCCAGAGATTGCGCCCACAGGAAAGCTGCCAGCACTGAAAGCTCTAGCTGGTTTTCACTGTCCCTTGGAACTGCATTCGCTGCCACACAGACATTCGCGCTCTGCTAAAGCTTTGCTTCCTAATGGGGCAACACTCTGTATCTCTCTCTGGCAGAGCCCGGCTGCCAAATTGTAAACGTCCAGACATTGCGCCCACAGGAAAGCTGCCAGCACTGAAAGCTCTAGCTGGTTTTCACTGTCCCTTGGAACTGCATTCGCTGCCACACAGACATTCGCGCTCTGCTAAAGCATTGCTTCGTAATGGGGCAACATTCTGTATCTCTCTCTGGCAGAGCCCGGCTGCCAAATTGGAAACGTCCAGAGATTGCACCCACAGGAAAGCTGCCAGCACTGAAAGCTCTAGCTGGTTTTCACTGTCCCTTGGAACTGCATTCGCTGCCACACAGACATTCGCGCTCTGCTAAAGCATTGCTTCGTAATGGGGCAACACTCTGTATCTCTCTCTGGCAGAGCCCGGCTGCCAAATTGGAAACGTCCAGAGATTGCGCCCACAGGAAAGCTGCCAGCACTGAAAGCTCTAGCTGGTTTTCACTGTCCCTTGGAACTGCATTCGCTGCCACACAGACATTCGCGCTCTGCTAAAGCATTGCTTCCTAATGGGGCAACACTCTATATCTCTCTCTGGCAGAGCCCGGCTGCCAAATTGGAAACGTCCAGAGATTGCGCCCACAGGAAAGCTGCCAGCACTGAAAGCTCTAGCTGGTTTTCACTGTCCCTTGGAACTGCATTCGCTGCCACACAGACATTCGCGCTCTGCTAAAGCATTGCTTCGTAATGGGGCAACACTCTGTATCTCTCTCTGGCAGAGCCCGGCTGCCAAATTGGAAACGTCCAGAGATTGCGCCCACAGGAAAGCTGCCAGCACTGAAAGCTCTAGCTGGTTTTCACTGTCCCTTGGAACTGCATTCGCTGCCACACAGACATTCGCGCTCTGCTAAAGCATTGCTTCGTAATGGGGCAACATTCTGTATCTCTCTCTGGCAGAGCCCGGCTGCCAAATTGGAAACGTCCAGAGATTGCGCCCACAGGAAAGCTGCCAGCACTGAAAGCTCTAGCTGGTTTTCACTGTCCCTTGGAGCTGCATTCGCTGCCACACAGACATTCGCGCTCTCCTAAAGCATTGCTTCGTAATGGGGCAACACTCTGTATCTCTCTCTGGCAGAGCCCGGCTGCCAAATTGGAAACGTCCAGAGATTGCGCCCACAGGAAAGCTGCCAGCACTGAAAGCTCTAGCTGGTTTTCACTGTCCCTTGGAACTGCATTCGCTGCCACACAGACATTCGTGCTCTGCTAAAGCATTGCTTCGTAATGGGGCAACATTCTGTATCTCTCTCTGGCAGAGCCCGGCTGCCAAATTGGAAACGTCCAGAGATTGCGCCCACAGGAAAGCTGCCAGCACTGAAAGCTCTAGCTGGTTTTCACTGTCCCTTGGAGCTGCATTCGCTGCCACACAGACATTCGCGCTCTGCTAAAGCATTGCTTCGTAATGGGGCAACACTCTGTATCTCTCTCTGGCAGAGCCCGGCTGCCAAATTGGAAACGTCCAGACATTGCGCCCACAGGAAAGCTGCCAGCACTGAAAGCTCTAGCTGGTTTTCACTGTCCCTTGGAACTGCATTCGCTGCCACACAGACATTCGCGCTCTGCTAAAGCATTGCTTCCTAATGGGGCAACACTCTGTATCTCTCTCTGGCAGAGCCCGGCTGCCAAATTGGAAACGTCCAGAGATTGCGCCCACAGGAAAGCTGCCAGCACTGAAAGCTCTAGCTGGTTTTCACTGTCCCTTGGAACTGCATTCGCTGCCACACAGACATTCGCGCTCTGCTAAAGCATTGCTTCCTAATGGGGCAACACTCTGTATCTCTCTCTGGCAGAGCCCGGCTGCCAAATTGGAAACGTCCAGAGATTGCGCCCACAGGAAAGCTGCCAGCACTGAAAGCTCTAGCTGGTTTTCACTGTCCCTTGGAACTGCATTCGCTGCCACACAGACATTCGCGCTCTGCTAAAGCATTGCTTCGTAATGGGGCAACACTCTGTATCTCTCTCTGGCAGAGCCCGGCTGCCAAATTGGAAACGTCCAGAGATTGCGCCCACAGGAAAGCTGCCAGCACTGAAAGCTCTAGCTGGTTTTCACTGTCCCTTGGAACTGCATTCGCTGCCACACAGACATTCGCGCTCTGCTAAAGCATTGCTTCGTAATGGGGCAACATGCTGTATCTCTCTCTGGCAGAGCCCGGCTGCCAAATTGGAAACGTCCAGAGATTGCGCCCTCAGGAAAACTGCCAGCACTGAAAGCTCCAGCTGGTTTTCACTGTCCCTTGGAACTGCATTCGCTGCCACACAGACATTCGCGCTCTGCTAAAGCATTGCTTCCTAATGGGGCACCACTCTGTATCTCTCCCTGGCAGAGCCCGGCTGCCAAATTGGAAACCTCCAGACATTGCGCCCACAGGAAAACTGCCAGCACTGAAAGCTCCAGCTGGTTTTCACTGTCCCTTGGAACTGCATTCGCTGCCACACAGACATTCGCGCTCTGCTAAAGCATTGCTTCCTAATGGGGCACCACTCTGTATCTCTCCCTGGCAGAGCCCGGCTGCCAAATTGGAAACGTCCAGAGATTGCGCCCACAGGAAAGCTGCCAGCACTGAAAGCTCTAGCTGGTTTTCACTGTCCCTTGGAACTGCATTCGCTGCCACACAGACATTCGCGCTCTGCTAAAGCATTGCTTCGTAATGGGGCAACATGCTGTATCTCTCTCTGGCAGAGCCCGGCTGCCAAATTGGAAACGTCCAGAGATTGCGCCCACAGGAAAACTGCCAGCACTGAAAGCTCCAGCTGGTTTTCACTGTCCCTTGGAACTGCATTCGCTGCCACACAGACATTCGCGCTCTGCTAAAGCATTGCTTCCTAATGGGGCACCACTCTGTATCTCTCCCTGGCAGAGCCCGGCTGCCAAATTGGAAACCTCCAGACATTGCGCCCACAGGAAAGCTGCCAGCACTGAAAGCTCTAGCTGGTTTTCACTGTCCCTTGGAACTGCATTCGCTGCCACACAGACATTTGCGCTCTGCTAAAGCATTGCTTCGTAATGGGGCAACACTCTGTATCTCTCTGTGGCAGAGCCTGGCTGCCAAATTGGAAACGTCCAGAGATTGCACCCACAGGAAAGCTGCCAGCACTGAAAGCTCTAGCTGGTTTTCACTGTCCCTTGGAACTGCATTCGCTGCCACACAGACATTCGCGCTCTGCTAAAGCATTGCTTCCTAATGGGGCAACACTCTGTATTTCTCTCTGGCAGAGCCCGGCTGCCAAATTGGAAACGTCCAGAGATTGCGCCCACAGGAAAGCTGCCAGCACTGAAAGCTCTAGCTGGTTTTCACTGTCCCTTGGAACTGCATTCGCTGCCACACAGACATTCGCGCTCTGCTAAAGCATTGCTTCGTAATGGGGCAACACTCTGTATCTCTCTCTGGCAGAGCCCGGCTGCCAAATTGGAAACGTCCAGAGATTGCGCCCACAGGAAAGCTGCCAGCACTGAAAGCTCTAGCTGGTTTTCACTGTCCCTTGGAACTGCATTCGCTGCCACACAGACATTCGCGCTCTGCTAAAGCATTGCTTCGTAATGGGGCAACACTCTGTATCTCTCTCTGGCAGAGCCCGGCTGCCAAATTGGAAACGTCCAGAGATTGCGCCCACAGGAAAGCTGCCAGCACTGAAAGCTCTAGCTGGTTTTCACTGTCCCTTGGAACTGCATTCGCTGCCACACAGACATTCGCGCTCTGCTAAAGCATTGCTTCGTAATGGGGCAACACTCTGTATCTCTCTCTGGCAGAGCCCGGCTGCCAAATTGGAAACGTCCAGAGATTGCGCCCACAGGAAAGCTGCCAGCACTGAAAGCTCTAGCTGGTTTTCACTGTCCCTTGGAACTGCATTCGCTGCCACACAGACATTCGCGCTCTGCTAAAGCATTGCTTCGTAATGGGGCAACACTCTGTATCTCTCTCTGGCAGAGCCCGGCTGCCAAATTGGAAACGTCCAGAGATTGCGCCCACAGGAAAGCTGCCAGCACTGAAAGCTCTAGCTGGTTTTCACTGTCCCTTGGAACTGCATTCGCTGCCACACAGACATTCGCGCTCTGCTAAAGCATTGCTTCGTAATGGGGCAACATGCTGTATCTCTCTCTGGCAGAGCCCGGCTGCCAAATTGGAAACGTCCAGAGATTGCGCCCACAGGAAAACTGCCAGCACTGAAAGCTCCAGCTGGTTTTCACTGTCCCTTGGAACTGCATTCGCTGCCACACAGACATTCGCGCTCTGCTAAAGCATTGCTTCCTAATGGGGCACCACTCTGTATCTCTCCCTGGCAGAGCCCGGCTGCCAAATTGGAAACCTCCAGACATTGCGCCCACAGGAAAGCTGCCAGCACTGAAAGCTCTAGCTGGTTTTCACTGTCCCTTGGAACTGCATTCGCTGCCACACAGACATTTGCGCTCTGCTAAAGCATTGCTTCGTAATGGGGCAACACTCTGTATCTCTCTGTGGCAGAGCCTGGCTGCCAAATTGGAAACGTCCAGAGATTGCACCCACAGGAAAGCTGCCAGCACTGAAAGCTCTAGCTGGTTTTCACTGTCCCTTGGAACTGCATTCGCTGCCACACAGACATTCGCGCTCTGCTAAAGCATTGCTTCCTAATGGGGCAACACTCTGTATTTCTCTCTGGCAGAGCCCGGCTGCCAAATTGGAAACGTCCAGAGATTGCGCCCACAGGAAAGCTGCCAGCACTGAATGCTCTAGCTGGTTTTCACTGTCTTTTGGAACTGCATACGCTGCCACACAGACATTCGCGCTCTGCTAAAGCATTGCTTCGTAATGGGGCAACACTCTGTATCTCTCTCTGGCAGAGCCCGGCTGCCAAATTGGAAACGTCCAGAGATTGCGCCCACAGGAAAGCTGCCAGCACTGAAAGCTCTAGCTGGTTTTCACTGTCCCTTGGAACTGCATTCGCTGCCACACAGACATTCGCGCTCTGCTAAAGCATTGCTTCGTAATGGGGCAACACTCTGTATCTCTCTCTGGCAGAGCCCGGCTGCCAAATTGGAAACGTCCAGAGATTGCGCCCACAGGAAAGCTGCCAGCACTGAAAGCTCTAGCTGGTTTTCACTGTCCCTTGGAACTGCATTCGCTGCCACACAGACATTCGCGCTCTGCTAAAGCATTGCTTCGTAATGGGGCAACACTCTGTATCTCTCTCTGGCAGAGCCCGGCTGCCAAATTGGAAACGTCCAGAGATTGCGCCCACAGGAAAGCTGCCAGCACTGAAAGCTCTAGCTGGTTTTCACTGTCCCTTGGAACTGCATTCGCTGCCACACAGACATTCGCGCTCTGCTAAAGCATTGCTTCGTAATGGGGCAACACTCTGTATCTCTCTCTGGCAGAGCCCGGCTGCCAAATTGGAAACGTCCAGAGATTGCGCCCACAGGAAAGCTGCCAGCACTGAAAGCTCTAGCTGGTTTTCACTGTCCCTTGGAACTGCATTCGCTGCCACACAGACATTCGCGCTCTGCTAAAGCATTGCTTCGTAATGGGGCAACACTCTGTATCTCTCTCTGGCAGAGCCCGGCTGCCAAATTGGAAACGTCCAGAGATTGCGCCCACAGGAAAGCTGCCAGCACTGAAAGCTCTAGCTGGTTTTCACTGTCCCTTGGAACTGCATTCGCTGCCACACAGACATTCGCGCTCTGCTAAAGCATTGCTTCGTAATGGGGCAACATGCTGTATCTCTCTCTGGCAGAGCCCGGCTGCCAAATTGGAAACGTCCAGAGATTGCGCCCACAGGAAAACTGCCAGCACTGAAAGCTCCAGCTGGTTTTCACTGTCCCTTGGAACTGCATTCGCTGCCACACAGACATTCGCGCTCTGCTAAAGCATTGCTTCCTAATGGGGCACCACTCTGTATCTCTCCCTGGCAGAGCCCGGCTGCCAAATTGGAAACCTCCAGACATTGCGCCCACAGGAAAGCTGCCAGCACTGAAAGCTCTAGCTGGTTTTCACTGTCCCTTGGAACTGCATTCGCTGCCACACAGACATTTGCGCTCTGCTAAAGCATTGCTTCGTAATGGGGCAACACTCTGTATCTCTCTGTGGCAGAGCCTGGCTGCCAAATTGGAAACGTCCAGAGATTGCACCCACAGGAAAGCTGCCAGCACTGAAAGCTCTAGCTGGTTTTCACTGTCCCTTGGAACTGCATTCGCTGCCACACAGACATTCGCGCTCTGCTAAAGCATTGCTTCCTAATGGGGCAACACTCTGTATTTCTCTCTGGCAGAGCCCGGCTGCCAAATTGGAAACGTCCAGAGATTGCGCCCACAGGAAAGCTGCCAGCACTGAATGCTCTAGCTGGTTTTCACTGTCTTTTGGAACTGCATACGCTGCCACACAGACATTCGCGCTCTGCTAAAGCATTGCTTCGTAATGGGGCAACACTCTGTATCTCTCTCTGGCAGAGCCCGGCTGCCAAATTGGAAACGTCCAGAGATTGCGCCCACAGGAAAGCTGCCAGCACTGAAAGCTCTAGCTGGTTTTCACTGTCCCTTGGAACTGCATTCGCTGCCACACAGACATTCGCGCTCTGCTAAAGCATTGCTTCCTAATGGGGCAACACTCTGTATCTCTCTCTGGCAGAGCCCGGCTGCCAAATTGGAAACGTCCAGAGATTGCGCCCACAGGAAAGCTGCCAGCACTGAAAGCTCTAGCTGGTTTTCACTGTCCCTTGGAACTGCATTCGCTGCCACACAGACATTTGCGCTCTGCTAAAGCATTGCTTCGTAATGGGGCAACACTCTGTATCTCTCTCTGGCAGAGCCCGGCTGCCAAATTGGAAACGTCCAGAGATTGCGCCCACAGGAAAGCTGCCAGCACTGAAAGATCTAGCTGGTTTTCACTGTCCCTTGGAACTGCATTCGCTGCCACACAGATATTCGCGCTCTGCTAAAGCATTGCTTCGTAATAGGGCAACACTCTGTATCTCTCTCTGGCAGAGCCTGGCTACCAAATTGGAAACGTCCAGAGATTGCGCCCACAGGAAAGCTGCCAGCACTGAAAGCTCTAGCTGGTTTTCACTGTCCCTTGGAACTGCATTCGCTGCCACACAGACATTCGCGCTCTGCTAAAGCACTGCTTTCTAATGGGGAAACACTCTGTATCTCTCCCTGGCAGAGCCCGGCTGCCAAATTGGAAACGTCCAGAGATTGCGCCCACAGGAAAGCTGCCAGCACTGAAAGCTCTAGCTGGTTTTCACTGTCCCTTGGAACTGCATTCGCTGCCACACAGACATTCGCGCTCTGCTAAAGCATTGCTTCCTAATGGGGCAACACTCTGTATCTCTCTCTGGCAGAGCCCGGCTGCCAAATTGGAAACGTCCAGAGATTGCGCCCACAGGAAAGCTGCCAGCACTGAAAGCTCTAGCTGGTTTTCACTGTCCCTTGGAACTGCATTCGCTGCCACACAGACATTCGCGCTCTGCTAAAGCATTGCTTCCTAATGGGGAAACACTCTGTATCTCTCTCTGGCAGAGCCCGGCTGCCAAATTGGAAACGTCCAGAGATTGCGCCCACAGGAAAGCTGCCAGCACTGAAAGCTCTAGCTGGTTTTCACTGTCCCTTGGAACTGCATTCGCTGCCACACAGACATTCGCGCTCTGCTAAAGCATTGCTTCGTAATGGGGCAACACTCTGTATCTCTCTCTGGCAGAGCCCGGCTGCCAAATTGGAAACGTCCAGAGATTGCGCCCACAGGAAAGCTGCCAGCACTGAAAGCTCTAGCTGGTTTTCACTGTCCCTTGGAACTGCATTCGCTGCCACACAGACATTCGCGCTCTGCTAAAGCTTAACTTGGTAATTGGGCAACATTCTATATCTCTCTCTGGCAGAGCCCGGCTGCCAAATTGGAAACGTCCAGAGATTGCGCCCACAGGAAAGCTGCCAGCACTGAAAGCTCTAGCTGGTTTTCACTGTCCCTTGGAACTGCATTCGCTGCCACACAGACATTCGCGCTCTGCTAAAGCATTGCTTCGTAATGGGGCAACACTCTGTATCTCTCTGTGGCAGAGCCCGGCTGCCAAATTGGAAACGTCCAGAGATTGCGCCCACAGGAAAGCTGCCAGCACTGAAAGCTCTAGCTGGTTTTCACTGTCCCTTGGAACTGCATTCGCTGCCACACAGACATTCGCGCTCTGCTAAAGCATTGCTTCGTAATGGGGCAACATTCTGTATCTCTCTCTGGCAGAGCCCGGCTGCCAAATTGGAAACGTCCAGAGATTTCGCCCACAGGAAAGCTGCCAGCACTGAAAGCTCTAGCTGGTTTTCACTGTCTCTTGGAGCTGCATTCGCTGCCACACAGACATTCGCGCTCTGCTAAAGCATTGCTTCCTAATGGGGCAACACTCTGTATCTCTCTCTGGCAGAGCCCGGCTGCCAAATTGGAAACGTCCAGAGATTGCGCCCACAGGAAAGCTGCCAGCACTGAAAGCTCTAGCTGGTTTTCACTGTCCCTTGGAACTGCATTCGCTGCCACACAGACATTCGCGCTCTGCTAAAGCATTGCTTCCTAATGGGGCAACACTCTGTATCTCTCTCTGGCAGAGCCCGGCTGCCAAATTGTAAACGTCCAGACATTGCGCCCACAGGAAAGCTGCCAGCACTGAAAGCTCTAGCTGGTTTTCACTGTCCCTTGGAACTGCATTCGCTGCCACACAGACATTCGCGCTCTGCTAAAGCATTGCTTCGTAATGGGGCAACATTCTGTATCTCTCTCTGGCAGAGCCCGGCTGCCAAATTGGAAACGTCCAGAGATTGCACCCACAGGAAAGCTGCCAGCACTGAAAGCTCTAGCTGGTTTTCACTGTCCCTTGGAACTGCATTCGCTGCCACACAGACATTCGCGCTCTGCTAAAGCATTGCTTCCTAATGGGGCAACACTCTGTATCTCTCTCTGGCAGAGCCCGGCTGCCAAATTGGAAACGTCCAGAGATTGCGCCCACAGGAAAGCTGCCAGCACTGAAAGCTCTAGCTGGTTTTCACTGTCCCTTGGAACTGCATTCGCTGCCACACAGACATTCGCGCTCTGCTAAAGCATTGCTTCCTAATGGGGCAACACTCTGTATCTCTCTCTGGCAGAGCCCGGCTGCCAAATTGGAAACGTCCAGAGATTGCGCCCACAGGAAAGCTGCCAGCACTGAAAGCTCTAGCTGGTTTTCACTGTCCCTTGGAACTGCATTCGCTGCCACACAGACATTCGCGCTCTGCTAAAGCATTGCTTCGTAATGGGGCAACACTCTGTATCTCTCTCTGGCAGAGCCCGGCTGCCAAATTGGAAACGTCCAGAGATTGCGCCCACAGGAAAGCTGCCAGCACTGAAAGCTCTAGCTGGTTTTCACTGTCCCTTGGAACTGCATTCGCTGCCACACAGACATTCGCGCTCTGCTAAAGCATTGCTTCGTAATGGGGCAACATTCTGTATCTCTCTCTGGCAGAGCCCGGCTGCCAAATTGGAAACGTCCAGAGATTGCGCCCACAGGAAAGCTGCCAGCACTGAAAGCTCTAGCTGGTTTTCACTGTCCCTTGGAACTGCATTCGCTGCCACACAGACATTCGCGCTCTGCTAAAGCATTGCTTCGTAATGGGGCAACACTCTGTATCTCTCTCTGGCAGAGCCCGGCTGCCAAATTGGAAACGTCCAGAGATTGCGCCCACAGGAAAGCTGCCAGCACTGAAAGCTCTAGCTGGTTTTCACTGTCCCTTGGAACTGCATTCGCTGCCACACAGACATTCGCGCTCTGCTAAAGCATTGCTTCCTAATGGGGCAACACTCTGTATCTCTCTCTGGCAGAGCCCGGCTGCCAAATTGGAAACGTCCAGAGATTGCGCCCACAGGAAAGCTGCCAGCACTGAAAGCTCTAGCTGGTTTTCACTGTCCCTTGGAACTGCATTCGCTGCCACACAGACATTCGCGCTCTGCTAAAGCATTGCTTCGTAATGGGGCAACACTCTGTATCTCTCTCTGGCAGAGCCCGGCTGCCAAATTGGAAACGTCCAGAGATTGCGCCCACAGGAAAGCTGCCAGCACTGAAAGCTCTAGCTGGTTTTCACTGTCCCTTGGAACTGCATTCGCTGCCACACAGACATTCGCGCTCTGCTAAAGCATTGCTTCCTAATGGGGCAACACTCTATATCTCTCTGTGGCAGAGCCCGGCTGCCAAATTGGAAACGTCCAGAGATTGCGCCCACAGGAAAGCTGCCAGCACTGAAAGCTCTAGCTGGTTTTCACTGTCCCTTGGAACTGCATTCGCTGCCACACAGACATTCGCGCTCTGCTAAAGCATTGCTTCGTAATGGGGCAACATTCTGTATCTCTCTCTGGCAGAGCCCGGCTGCCAAATTGGAAACGTCCAGAGATTGCACCCACAGGAAAGCTGCCAGCACTGAAAGCTCTAGCTGGTTTTCACTGTCCCTTGGAACTGCATTCGCTGCCACACAGACATTCGCGCTCTGCTAAAGCATTGCTTCGTAATGGGGCAACACTCTGTATCTCTCTCTGGCAGAGCCCGGCTGCCAAATTGGAAACGTCCAGAGATTGCGCCCACAGGAAAGCTGCCAGCACTGAAAGCTCTAGCTGGTTTTCACTGTCCCTTGGAACTGCATTCGCTGCCACACAGACATTCGCGCTCTGCTAAAGCATTGCTTCCTAATGGGGCAACACTCTGTATCTCTCTCTGGCAGAGCCCGGCTGCCAAATTGTAAACGTCCAGACATTGCGCCCACAGGAAAGCTGCCAGCACTGAAAGCTCTAGCTGGTTTTCACTGTCCCTTGGAACTGCATTCGCTGCCACACAGACATTCGCGCTCTGCTAAAGCATTGCTTCGTAATGGGGCAACATTCTGTATCTCTCTCTGGCAGAGCCCGGCTGCCAAATTGGAAACGTCCAGAGATTGCGCCCACAGGAAAGCTGCCAGCACTGAAAGCTCTAGCTGGTTTTCACTGTCCCTTGGAACTGCATTCGCTGCCACACAGACATTCGCGCTCTGCTAAAGCATTGCTTCGTAATGGGGCAACACTCTGTATCTCTCTCTGGCAGAGCCCGGCTGCCAAATTGGAAACGTCCAGAGATTGCGCCCACAGGAAAGCTGCCAGCACTGAAAGCTCTAGCTGGTTTTCACTGTCCCTTGGAACTGCATTCGCTGCCACACAGACATTCGCGCTCTGCTAAAGCATTGCTTCCTAATGGGGCAACACTCTATATATCTCTGTGGCAGAGCCCGGCTGCCAAATTGGAAACGTCCAGAGATTGCGCCCACAGGAAAGCTGCCAGCACTGAAAGCTCTAGCTGGTTTTCACTGTCCCTTGGAACTGCATTCGCTGCCACACAGACATTCGCGCTCTGCTAAAGCATTGCTTCGTAATGGGGCAACACTCTGTATCTCTCTCTGGCAGAGCCCGGCTGCCAAATTGGAAACGTCCAGAGATTGCGCCCACAGGAAAGCTGCCAGCACTGAAAGCTCTAGCTGGTTTTCACTGTCCCTTGGAACTGCATTCGCTGCCACACAGACATTCGCGCTCTGCTAAAGCATTGCTTCGTAATGGGGCAACATTCTGTATCTCTCTCTGGCAGAGCCCGGCTGCCAAATTGGAAACGTCCAGAGATTGCGCCCACAGGAAAGCTGCCAGCACTGAAAGCTCTAGCTGGTTTTCACTGTCCCTTGGAGCTGCATTCGCTGCCACACAGACATTCGCGCTCTCCTAAAGCATTGCTTCGTAATGGGGCAACACTCTGTATCTCTCTCTGGCAGAGCCCGGCTGCCAAATTGGAAACGTCCAGAGATTGCGCCCACAGGAAAGCTGCCAGCACAGAAAGCTCTAGCTGGTTTTCACTGTCCCTTGGAACTGCATTCGCTGCCACACAGACATTCGTGCTCTGCTAAAGCATTGCTTCGTAATGGGGCAACATTCTGTATCTCTCTCTGGCAGAGCCCGGCTGCCAAATTGGAAACGTCCAGAGATTGCGCCCACAGGAAAGCTGCCAGCACTGAAAGCTCTAGCTGGTTTTCACTGTCCCTTGGAGCTGCATTCGCTGCCACACAGACATTCGCGCTCTGCTAAAGCATTGCTTCGTAATGGGGCAACACTCTGTATCTCTCTCTGGCAGAGCCCGGCTGCCAAATTGGAAACGTCCAGACATTGCGCCCACAGGAAAGCTGCCAGCACTGAAAGCTCTAGCTGGTTTTCACTGTCCCTTGGAACTGCATTCGCTGCCACACAGACATTCGCGCTCTGCTAAAGCATTGCTTCGTAATGGGG
Source organism: Mycteria americana (assembly GCF_035582795.1). Taxonomy (NCBI): domain Eukaryota; kingdom Metazoa; phylum Chordata; class Aves; order Ciconiiformes; family Ciconiidae; genus Mycteria; species Mycteria americana. The sequence continues at coordinate 203,061 of NW_027445657.1, forward strand.
CAACATTCTGTATCTCTCTCTGGCAGAGCCCGGCTGCCAAATTGGAAACGTCCAGAGATTGCACCCACAGGAAAGCTGCCAGCACTGAAAGCTCTAGCTGGTTTTCACTGTCCCTTGGAACTGCATTCGCTGCCACACAGACATTCGCGCTCTGCTAAAGCATTGCTTCGTAATGGGGCAACACTCTGTATCTCTCTCTGGCAGAGCCCGGCTGCCAAATTGGAAACGTCCAGAGATTGCGCCCACAGGAAAGCTGCCAGCACTGAAAGCTCTAGCTGGTTTTCACTGTCCCTTGGAACTGCATTCGCTGCCACACAGACATTCGCGCTCTGCTAAAGCATTGCTTCCTAATGGGGCAACACTCTATATCTCTCTGTGGCAGAGCCCGGCTGCCAAATTGGAAACGTCCAGAGATTGCGCCCACAGGAAAGCTGCCAGCACTGAAAGCTCTAGCTGGTTTTCACTGTCCCTTGGAACTGCATTCGCTGCCACACAGACATTCGCGCTCTGCTAAAGCATTGCTTCGTAATGGGGCAACATTCTGTATCTCTCTCTGGCAGAGCCCGGCTGCCAAATTGGAAACGTCCAGAGATTGCACCCACAGGAAAGCTGCCAGCACTGAAAGCTCTAGCTGGTTTTCACTGTCCCTTGGAACTGCATTCGCCGCCACACAGACATTCGCGCTCTGCTAAAGCATTGCTTCGTAATGGGGCAACACTCTGTATCTCTCTCTGGCAGAGCCCGGCTGCCAAATTGGAAACGTCCAGACATTGCGCCCACAGGAAAGCTGCCAGCACTGAAAGCTCTAGCTGGTTTTCACTGTCCCTTGGAACTGCATTCGCTGCCACACAGACATTCGCGCTCTGCTAAAGCATTGCTTCCTAATGGGGCAACACTCTGTATCTCTCTCTGGCAGAGCCCGGCTGCCAAATTGTAAACGTCCAGACATTGCGCCCACAGGAAAGCTGCCAGCACTGAAAGCTCTAGCTGGTTTTCACTGTCCCTTGGAACTGCATTCGCTGCCACACAGACATTCGCGCTCTGCTAAAGCATTGCTTCGTAATGGGGCAACATTCTGTATCTCTCTCTGGCAGAGCCCGGCTGCCAAATTGGAAACGTCCAGAGATTGCACCCACAGGAAAGCTGCCAGCACTGAAAGCTCTAGCTGGTTTTCACTGTCCCTTGGAACTGCATTCGCTGCCACACAGACATTCGCGCTCTGCTAAAGCATTGCTTCGTAATGGGGCAACACTCTGTATCTCTCTCTGGCAGAGCCCGGCTGCCAAATTGGAAACGTCCAGAGATTGCGCCCACAGGAAAGCTGCCAGCACTGAAAGCTCTAGCTGGTTTTCACTGTCCCTTGGAACTGCATTCGCTGCCACACAGACATTCGCGCTCTGCTAAAGCATTGCTTCCTAATGGGGCAACACTCTATATCTCTCTCTGGCAGAGCCCGGCTGCCAAATTGGAAACGTCCAGAGATTGCGCCCACAGGAAAGCTGCCAGCACTGAAAGCTCTAGCTGGTTTTCACTGTCCCTTGGAACTGCATTCGCTGCCACACAGACATTCGCGCTCTGCTAAAGCATTGCTTCGTAATGGGGCAACACTCTGTATCTCTCTCTGGCAGAGCCCGGCTGCCAAATTGGAAACGTCCAGAGATTGCGCCCACAGGAAAGCTGCCAGCACTGAAAGCTCTAGCTGGTTTTCACTGTCCCTTGGAACTGCATTCGCTGCCACACAGACATTCGCGCTCTGCTAAAGCATTGCTTCCTAATGGGGCAACACTCTATATCTCTCTGTGGCAGAGCCCGGCTGCCAAATTGGAAACGTCCAGAGATTGCGCCCACAGGAAAGCTGCCAGCACTGAAAGCTCTAGCTGGTTTTCACTGTCCCTTGGAACTGCATTCGCTGCCACACAGACATTCGCGCTCTGCTAAAGCATTGCTTCGTAATGGGGCAACATTCTGTATCTCTCTCTGGCAGAGCCCGGCTGCCAAATTGGAAACGTCCAGAGATTGCACCCACAGGAAAGCTGCCAGCACTGAAAGCTCTAGCTGGTTTTCACTGTCCCTTGGAACTGCATTCGCCGCCACACAGACATTCGCGCTCTGCTAAAGCATTGCTTCGTAATGGGGCAACACTCTGTATCTCTCTCTGGCAGAGCCCGGCTGCCAAATTGGAAACGTCCAGACATTGCGCCCACAGGAAAGCTGCCAGCACTGAAAGCTCTAGCTGGTTTTCACTGTCCCTTGGAACTGCATTCGCTGCCACACAGACATTCGCGCTCTGCTAAAGCATTGCTTCCTAATGGGGCAACACTCTGTATCTCTCTCTGGCAGAGCCCGGCTGCCAAATTGTAAACGTCCAGACATTGCGCCCACAGGAAAGCTGCCAGCACTGAAAGCTCTAGCTGGTTTTCACTGTCCCTTGGAACTGCATTCGCTGCCACACAGACATTCGCGCTCTGCTAAAGCATTGCTTCGTAATGGGGCAACATTCTGTATCTCTCTCTGGCAGAGCCCGGCTGCCAAATTGGAAACGTCCAGAGATTGCACCCACAGGAAAGCTGCCAGCACTGAAAGCTCTAGCTGGTTTTCACTGTCCCTTGGAACTGCATTCGCTGCCACACAGACATTCGCGCTCTGCTAAAGCATTGCTTCGTAATGGGGCAACACTCTGTATCTCTCTCTGGCAGAGCCCGGCTGCCAAATTGGAAACGTCCAGAGATTGCGCCCACAGGAAAGCTGCCAGCACTGAAAGCTCTAGCTGGTTTTCACTGTCCCTTGGAACTGCATTCGCTGCCACACAGACATTCGCGCTCTGCTAAAGCATTGCTTCCTAATGGGGCAACACTCTATATCTCTCTCTGGCAGAGCCCGGCTGCCAAATTGGAAACGTCCAGAGATTGCGCCCACAGGAAAGCTGCCAGCACTGAAAGCTCTAGCTGGTTTTCACTGTCCCTTGGAACTGCATTCGCTGCCACACAGACATTCGCGCTCTGCTAAAGCATTGCTTCGTAATGGGGCAACACTCTGTATCTCTCTCTGGCAGAGCCCGGCTGCCAAATTGGAAACGTCCAGAGATTGCGCCCACAGGAAAGCTGCCAGCACTGAAAGCTCTAGCTGGTTTTCACTGTCCCTTGGAACTGCATTCGCTGCCACACAGACATTCGCGCTCTGCTAAAGCATTGCTTCGTAATGGGGCAACATTCTGTATCTCTCTCTGGCACAGCCCGGCTGCCAAATTGGAAACGTCCAGAGATTGCGCCCACAGGAAAGCTGCCAGCACTGAAAGCTCTAGCTGGTTTTCACTGTCCCTTGGAGCTGCATTCGCTGCCACACAGACATTCGCGCTATGCTAAAGCATTGCTTCCTAATGGGGCAACACTCTGTATCTCTCTCTGGCAGAGCCCGGCTGCCAAATTGGAAACGTCCAGAGATTGCGCCCACAGGAAAGCTGCCAGCACTGAAAGCTCTAGCTGGTTTTCACTGTCCCTTGGAACTGCATTCGCTGCCACACAGACATTCGCGCTCTGCTAAAGCATTGCTTCGTAATGGGGCAACATTCTGTATCTCTCTCTGGCACAGCCCGGCTGCCAAATTGGAAACGTCCAGAGATTGCGCCCACAGGAAAGCTGCCAGCACTGAAAGCTCTAGCTGGTTTTCACTGTCCCTTGGAGCTGCATTCGCTGCCACACAGACATTCGCGCTATGCTAAAGCATTGCTTCGTAATGGGGCAACACTCTGTATCTCTCTCTGGCAGAGCCCGGCTGCCAAATTGGAAACGTCCAGACATTGCGCCCACAGGAAAGCTGCCAGCACTGAAAGCTCTAGCTGGTTTTCACTGTCCCTTGGAACTGCATTCGCTGCCACACAGACATTCGCGCTCTGCTAAAGCATTGCTTCCTAATGGGGCAGCACTCTGTATCTCTCTCTGGCAGAGCCCGGCTGCCAAATTGGAAACGTCCAGAGATTGCGCCCACAGGAAAGCTGCCAGCACTGAAAGCTCTAGCTGGTTTTCACTGTCCCTTGGAACTGCATTCGCTGCCACACAGACATTCGCGCTCTGCTAAAGCTTAACTTGGTAATTGGGCAACATTCTGTATCTCTCTCTGGCAGAGCCCGGCTGCCAAATTGGAAACGTCCAGAGATTGCGCCCACAGGAAAGCTGCCAGCACTGAAAGCTCTAGCTGGTTTTCACTGTCCCTTGGAACTGCATTCGCTGCCACACAGACATTCGCACTCTGCTAAAGCATTGCTTCGTAATGGGGCAACACTCTGTATCTCTCTCTGGCAGAGCCCGGCTGCCAAATTGGAAACGTCCAGAGATTGCGCCCACAGGAAAGCTGCCAGCACTGAAAGCTCTAGCTGGTTTTCACTGTCCCTTGGAACTGCATTCGCTGCCACACAGACATTCGCGCTCTGCTAAAGCATTGCTTCCTAATGGGGCAACACTCTGTATCTCTCTCTGGCAGAGCCCGGCTGCCAAATTGGAAACGTCCAGAGATTGCGCCCACAGGAAAGCTGCCAGCACTGAAAGCTCTAGCTGGTTTTCACTGTCCCTTGGAACTGCATTCGCTGCCACACAGACATTCGCGCTCTGCTAAAGCATTGCTTCGTAATGGGGCAACACTCTATATCTCTCTGTGGCAGAGCCCGGCTGCCAAATTGGAAACGTCCAGAGATTGCGCCCACAGGAAAGCTGCCAGCACTGAAAGCTCTAGCTGGTTTTCACTGTCCCTTGGAACTGCATTCGCTGCCACACAGACATTCGCGCTCTGCTAAAGCATTGCTTCCTAATGGGGCAACACTCTATATCTCTCTGTGGCAGAGCCCGGCTGCCAAATTGGAAACGTCCAGAGATTGCGCCCACAGGAAAGCTGCCAGCACTGAAAGCTCTAGCTGGTTTTCACTGTCCCTTGGAACTGCATTCGCTGCCACACAGACATTCGCGCTCTGCTAAAGCATTGCTTCGTAATGGGGCAACATTCTGTATCTCTCTCTGGCAGAGCCCGGCTGCCAAATTGGAAACGTCCAGAGATTGCACCCACAGGAAAGCTGCCAGCACTGAAAGCTCTAGCTGGTTTTCACTGTCCCTTGGAACTGCATTCGCTGCCACACAGACATTCGCGCTCTGCTAAAGCATTGCTTCGTAATGGGGCAACACTCTGTATCTCTCTCTGGCAGAGCCCGGCTGCCAAATTGGAAACGTCCAGAGATTGCGCCCACAGGAAAGCTGCCAGCACTGAAAGCTCTAGCTGGTTTTCACTGTCCCTTGGAACTGCATTCGCTGCCACACAGACATTCGCGCTCTGCTAAAGCTTTGCTTCCTAATGGGGCAACACTCTGTATCTCTCTCTGGCAGAGCCCGGCTGCCAAATTGTAAACGTCCAGACATTGCGCCCACAGGAAAGCTGCCAGCACTGAAAGCTCTAGCTGGTTTTCACTGTCCCTTGGAACTGCATTCGCTGCCACACAGACATTCGCGCTCTGCTAAAGCATTGCTTCGTAATGGGGCAACATTCTGTATCTCTCTCTGGCAGAGCCCGGCTGCCAAATTGGAAACGTCCAGAGATTGCACCCACAGGAAAGCTGCCAGCACTGAAAGCTCTAGCTGGTTTTCACTGTCCCTTGGAACTGCATTCGCTGCCACACAGACATTCGCGCTCTGCTAAAGCATTGCTTCGTAATGGGGCAACACTCTGTATCTCTCTCTGGCAGAGCCCGGCTGCCAAATTGGAAACGTCCAGAGATTGCGCCCACAGGAAAGCTGCCAGCACTGAAAGCTCTAGCTGGTTTTCACTGTCCCTTGGAACTGCATTCGCTGCCACACAGACATTCGCGCTCTGCTAAAGCATTGCTTCCTAATGGGGCAACACTCTATATCTCTCTCTGGCAGAGCCCGGCTGCCAAATTGGAAACGTCCAGAGATTGCGCCCACAGGAAAGCTGCCAGCACTGAAAGCTCTAGCTGGTTTTCACTGTCCCTTGGAACTGCATTCGCTGCCACACAGACATTCGCGCTCTGCTAAAGCATTGCTTCGTAATGGGGCAACACTCTGTATCTCTCTCTGGCAGAGCCCGGCTGCCAAATTGGAAACGTCCAGAGATTGCGCCCACAGGAAAGCTGCCAGCACTGAAAGCTCTAGCTGGTTTTCACTGTCCCTTGGAACTGCATTCGCTGCCACACAGACATTCGCGCTCTGCTAAAGCATTGCTTCGTAATGGGGCAACATTCTGTATCTCTCTCTGGCAGAGCCCGGCTGCCAAATTGGAAACGTCCAGAGATTGCGCCCACAGGAAAGCTGCCAGCACTGAAAGCTCTAGCTGGTTTTCACTGTCCCTTGGAGCTGCATTCGCTGCCACACAGACATTCGCGCTCTCCTAAAGCATTGCTTCGTAATGGGGCAACACTCTGTATCTCTCTCTGGCAGAGCCCGGCTGCCAAATTGGAAACGTCCAGAGATTGCGCCCACAGGAAAGCTGCCAGCACTGAAAGCTCTAGCTGGTTTTCACTGTCCCTTGGAACTGCATTCGCTGCCACACAGACATTCGTGCTCTGCTAAAGCATTGCTTCGTAATGGGGCAACATTCTGTATCTCTCTCTGGCAGAGCCCGGCTGCCAAATTGGAAACGTCCAGAGATTGCGCCCACAGGAAAGCTGCCAGCACTGAAAGCTCTAGCTGGTTTTCACTGTCCCTTGGAGCTGCATTCGCTGCCACACAGACATTCGCGCTCTGCTAAAGCATTGCTTCGTAATGGGGCAACACTCTGTATCTCTCTCTGGCAGAGCCCGGCTGCCAAATTGGAAACGTCCAGAGATTGCGCCCACAGGAAAGCTGCCAGCACTGAAAGCTCTAGCTGGTTTTCACTGTCCCTTGGAACTGCATTCGCTGCCACACAGACATTCGCGCTCTGCTAAAGCATTGCTTCCTAATGGGGCAACACTCTGTATCTCTCTCTGGCAGAGCCCGGCTGCCAAATTGGAAACGTCCAGAGATTGCGCCCACAGGAAAGCTGCCAGCACTGAAAGCTCTAGCTGGTTTTCACTGTCCCTTGGAACTGCATTCGCTGCCACACAGACATTCGCGCTCTGCTAAAGCATTGCTTCGTAATGGGGCAACACTCTGTATCTCTCTCTGGCAGAGCCCGGCTGCCAAATTGGAAACGTCCAGAGATTGCGCCCACAGGAAAGCTGCCAGCACTGAAAGCTCTAGCTGGTTTTCACTGTCCCTTGGAACTGCATTCGCTGCCACACAGACATTCGCGCTCTGCTAAAGCATTGCTTCGTAATGGGGCAACATGCTGTATCTCTCTCTGGCAGAGCCCGGCTGCCAAATTGGAAACGTCCAGAGATTGCGCCCTCAGGAAAACTGCCAGCACTGAAAGCTCCAGCTGGTTTTCACTGTCCCTTGGAACTGCATTCGCTGCCACACAGACATTCGCGCTCTGCTAAAGCATTGCTTCCTAATGGGGCACCACTCTGTATCTCTCCCTGGCAGAGCCCGGCTGCCAAATTGGAAACCTCCAGACATTGCGCCCACAGGAAAGCTGCCAGCACTGAAAGCTCTAGCTGGTTTTCACTGTCCCTTGGAACTGCATTCGCTGCCACACAGACATTCGCGCTCTGCTAAAGCATTGCTTCCTAATGGGGCAACACTCTGTATTTCTCTCTGGCAGAGCCCGGCTGCCAAATTGGAAACGTCCAGAGATTGCGCCCACAGGAAAGCTGCCAGCACTGAATGCTCTAGCTGGTTTTCACTGTCTTTTGGAACTGCATTCGCTGCCACACAGACATTCGCGCTCTGCTAAAGCATTGCTTCGTAATGGGGCAACACTCTGTATCTCTCTCTGGCAGAGCCCGGCTGCCAAATTGGAAACGTCCAGAGATTGCGCCCACAGGAAAGCTGCCAGCACTGAAAGCTCTAGCTGGTTTTCACTGTCCCTTGGAACTGCATTCGCTGCCACACAGACATTCGCGCTCTGCTAAAGCATTGCTTCCTAATGGGGCAACACTCTGTATCTCTCTCTGGCAGAGCCCGGCTGCCAAATTGGAAACGTCCAGAGATTGCGCCCACAGGAAAGCTGCCAGCACTGAAAGCTCTAGCTGGTTTTCACTGTCCCTTGGAACTGCATTCGCTGCCACACAGACATTCGCGCTCTGCTAAAGCATTGCTTCCTAATGGGGCAACACTCTGTATCTCTCTCTGGCAGAGCCCGGCTGCCAAATTGGAAACGTCCAGAGATTGCGCCCACAGGAAAGCTGCCAGCACTGAAAGCTCTAGCTGGTTTTCACTGTCCCTTGGAACTGCATTCGCTGCCACACAGACATTCGCGCTCTGCTAAAGCATTGCTTCGTAATGGGGCAACACTCTGTATCTCTCTCTGGCAGAGCCCGGCTGCCAAATTGGAAACGTCCAGAGATTGCGCCCACAGGAAAGCTGCCAGCACTGAAAGCTCTAGCTGGTTTTCACTGTCCCTTGGAACTGCATTCGCTGCCACACAGACATTCGCGCTCTGCTAAAGCATTGCTTCGTAATGGGGCAACACTCTGTATCTCTCTCTGGCAGAGCCCGGCTGCCAAATTGGAAACGTCCAGAGATTGCGCCCACAGGAAAGCTGCCAGCACTGAAAGCTCTAGCTGGTTTTCACTGTCCCTTGGAACTGCATTCGCTGCCACACAGACATTCGCGCTCTGCTAAAGCATTGCTTCGTAATGGGGCAACACTCTGTATCGCTCTCTGGCAGAGCCCGGCTGCCAAATTGGAAACGTCCAGAGATTGCGCCCACAGGAAAGCTGCCAGCACTGAAAGCTCTAGCTGGTTTTCACTGTCCCTTGGAACTGCATTCGCTGCCACACAGACATTCGCGCTCTGCTAAAGCATTGCTTCGTAATGGGGCAACATGCTGTATCTCTCTCTGGCAGAGCCCGGCTGCCAAATTGGAAACGTCCAGAGATTGCGCCCACAGGAAAACTGCCAGCACTGAAAGCTCCAGCTGGTTTTCACTGTCCCTTGGAACTGCATTCGCTGCCACACAGACATTCGCGCTCTGCTAAAGCATTGCTTCCTAATGGGGCACCACTCTGTATCTCTCCCTGGCAGAGCCCGGCTGCCAAATTGGAAACCTCCAGACATTGCGCCCACAGGAAAGCTGCCAGCACTGAAAGCTCTAGCTGGTTTTCACTGTCCCTTGGAACTGCATTCGCTGCCACACAGACATTTGCGCTCTGCTAAAGCATTGCTTCGTAATGGGGCAACACTCTGTATCTCTCTGTGGCAGAGCCTGGCTGCCAAATTGGAAACGTCCAGAGATTGCACCCACAGGAAAGCTGCCAGCACTGAAAGCTCTAGCTGGTTTTCACTGTCCCTTGGAACTGCATTCGCTGCCACACAGACATTCGCGCTCTGCTAAAGCATTGCTTCGTAATGGGGCAACACTCTGTATCTCTCTCTGGCAGAGCCCGGCTGCCAAATTGGAAACGTCCAGAGATTGCGCCCACAGGAAAGCTGCCAGCACTGAAAGCTCTAGCTGGTTTTCACTGTCCCTTGGAACTGCATTCGCTGCCACACAGACATTCGCGCTCTGCTAAAGCATTGCTTCGTAATGGGGCAACACTCTGTATCTCTCTCTGGCAGAGCCCGGCTGCCAAATTGGAAACGTCCAGAGATTGCGCCCACAGGAAAGCTGCCAGCACTGAAAGCTCTAGCTGGTTTTCACTGTCCCTTGGAACTGCATTCGCTGCCACACAGACATTCGCGCTCTGCTAAAGCATTGCTTCGTAATGGGGCAACACTCTGTATCTCTCTCTGGCAGAGCCCGGCTGCCAAATTGGAAACGTCCAGAGATTGCGCCCACAGGAAAGCTGCCAGCACTGAAAGCTCTAGCTGGTTTTCACTGTCCCTTGGAACTGCATTCGCTGCCACACAGACATTCGCGCTCTGCTAAAGCATTGCTTCGTAATGGGGCAACACTCTGTATCTCTCTCTGGCAGAGCCCGGCTGCCAAATTGGAAACGTCCAGAGATTGCGCCCACAGGAAAGCTGCCAGCACTGAAAGCTCTAGCTGGTTTTCACTGTCCCTTGGAACTGCATTCGCTGCCACACAGACATTCGCGCTCTGCTAAAGCATTGCTTCGTAATGGGGCAACACTCTGTATCTCTCTCTGGCAGAGCCCGGCTGCCAAATTGGAAACGTCCAGAGATTGCGCCCACAGGAAAGCTGCCAGCACTGAAAGCTCTAGCTGGTTTTCACTGTCCCTTGGAACTGCATTCGCTGCCACACAGACATTCGCGCTCTGCTAAAGCATTGCTTCGTAATGGGGCAACATGCTGTATCTCTCTCTGGCAGAGCCCGGCTGCCAAATTGGAAACGTCCAGAGATTGCGCCCACAGGAAAACTGCCAGCACTGAAAGCTCCAGCTGGTTTTCACTGTCCCTTGGAACTGCATTCGCTGCCACACAGACATTCGCGCTCTGCTAAAGCATTGCTTCCTAATGGGGCACCACTCTGTATCTCTCCCTGGCAGAGCCCGGCTGCCAAATTGGAAACCTCCAGACATTGCGCCCACAGGAAAGCTGCCAGCACTGAAAGCTCTAGCTGGTTTTCACTGTCCCTTGGAACTGCATTCGCTGCCACACAGACATTTGCGCTCTGCTAAAGCATTGCTTCGTAATGGGGCAACACTCTGTATCTCTCTGTGGCAGAGCCTGGCTGCCAAATTGGAAACGTCCAGAGATTGCACCCACAGGAAAGCTGCCAGCACTGAAAGCTCTAGCTGGTTTTCACTGTCCCTTGGAACTGCATTCGCTGCCACACAGACATTCGCGCTCTGCTAAAGCATTGCTTCCTAATGGGGCAACACTCTGTATTTCTCTCTGGCAGAGCCCGGCTGCCAAATTGGAAACGTCCAGAGATTGCGCCCACAGGAAAGCTGCCAGCACTGAATGCTCTAGCTGGTTTTCACTGTCTTTTGGAACTGCATACGCTGCCACACAGACATTCGCGCTCTGCTAAAGCATTGCTTCGTAATGGGGCAACACTCTGTATCTCTCTCTGGCAGAGCCCGGCTGCCAAATTGGAAACGTCCAGAGATTGCGCCCACAGGAAAGCTGCCAGCACTGAAAGCTCTAGCTGGTTTTCACTGTCCCTTGGAACTGCATTCGCTGCCACACAGACATTCGCGCTCTGCTAAAGCATTGCTTCCTAATGGGGCAACACTCTGTATCTCTCTCTGGCAGAGCCCGGCTGCCAAATTGGAAACGTCCAGAGATTGCGCCCACAGGAAAGCTGCCAGCACTGAAAGCTCTAGCTGGTTTTCACTGTCCCTTGGAACTGCATTCGCTGCCACACAGACATTTGCGCTCTGCTAAAGCATTGCTTCGTAATGGGGCAACACTCTGTATCTCTCTCTGGCAGAGCCCGGCTGCCAAATTGGAAACGTCCAGAGATTGCGCCCACAGGAAAGCTGCCAGCACTGAAAGATCTAGCTGGTTTTCACTGTCCCTTGGAACTGCATTCGCTGCCACACAGATATTCGCGCTCTGCTAAAGCATTGCTTCGTAATAGGGCAACACTCTGTATCTCTCTCTGGCAGAGCCTGGCTACCAAATTGGAAACGTCCAGAGATTGCGCCCACAGGAAAGCTGCCAGCACTGAAAGCTCTAGCTGGTTTTCACTGTCCCTTGGAACTGCATTCGCTGCCACACAGACATTCGCGCTCTGCTAAAGCACTGCTTTCTAATGGGGAAACACTCTGTATCTCTCCCTGGCAGAGCCCGGCTGCCAAATTGGAAACGTCCAGAGATTGCGCCCACAGGAAAGCTGCCAGCACTGAAAGCTCTAGCTGGTTTTCACTGTCCCTTGGAACTGCATTCGCTGCCACACAGACATTCGCGCTCTGCTAAAGCATTGCTTCCTAATGGGGCAACACTCTGTATCTCTCTCTGGCAGAGCCCGGCTGCCAAATTGGAAACGTCCAGAGATTGCGCCCACAGGAAAGCTGCCAGCACTGAAAGCTCTAGCTGGTTTTCACTGTCCCTTGGAACTGCATTCGCTGCCACACAGACATTCGCGCTCTGCTAAAGCATTGCTTCCTAATGGGGAAACACTCTGTATCTCTCTCTGGCAGAGCCCGGCTGCCAAATTGGAAACGTCCAGAGATTGCGCCCACAGGAAAGCTGCCAGCACTGAAAGCTCTAGCTGGTTTTCACTGTCCCTTGGAACTGCATTCGCTGCCACACAGACATTCGCGCTCTGCTAAAGCATTGCTTCGTAATGGGGCAACACTCTGTATCTCTCTCTGGCAGAGCCCGGCTGCCAAATTGGAAACGTCCAGAGATTGCGCCCACAGGAAAGCTGCCAGCACTGAAAGCTCTAGCTGGTTTTCACTGTCCCTTGGAACTGCATTCGCTGCCACACAGACATTCGCGCTCTGCTAAAGCTTAACTTGGTAATTGGGCAACATTCTATATCTCTCTCTGGCAGAGCCCGGCTGCCAAATTGGAAACGTCCAGAGATTGCGCCCACAGGAAAGCTGCCAGCACTGAAAGCTCTAGCTGGTTTTCACTGTCCCTTGGAACTGCATTCGCTGCCACACAGACATTCGCGCTCTGCTAAAGCATTGCTTCGTAATGGGGCAACACTCTGTATCTCTCTGTGGCAGAGCCCGGCTGCCAAATTGGAAACGTCCAGAGATTGCGCCCACAGGAAAGCTGCCAGCACTGAAAGCTCTAGCTGGTTTTCACTGTCCCTTGGAACTGCATTCGCTGCCACACAGACATTCGCGCTCTGCTAAAGCATTGCTTCGTAATGGGGCAACATTCTGTATCTCTCTCTGGCAGAGCCCGGCTGCCAAATTGGAAACGTCCAGAGATTTCGCCCACAGGAAAGCTGCCAGCACTGAAAGCTCTAGCTGGTTTTCACTGTCTCTTGGAGCTGCATTCGCTGCCACACAGACATTCGCGCTCTGCTAAAGCATTGCTTCCTAATGGGGCAACACTCTGTATCTCTCTCTGGCAGAGCCCGGCTGCCAAATTGGAAACGTCCAGAGATTGCGCCCACAGGAAAGCTGCCAGCACTGAAAGCTCTAGCTGGTTTTCACTGTCCCTTGGAACTGCATTCGCTGCCACACAGACATTCGCGCTCTGCTAAAGCATTGCTTCCTAATGGGGCAACACTCTGTATCTCTCTCTGGCAGAGCCCGGCTGCCAAATTGTAAACGTCCAGACATTGCGCCCACAGGAAAGCTGCCAGCACTGAAAGCTCTAGCTGGTTTTCACTGTCCCTTGGAACTGCATTCGCTGCCACACAGACATTCGCGCTCTGCTAAAGCATTGCTTCGTAATGGGGCAACATTCTGTATCTCTCTCTGGCAGAGCCCGGCTGCCAAATTGGAAACGTCCAGAGATTGCATCCACAGGAAAGCTGCCAGCACTGAAAGCTCTAGCTGGTTTTCACTGTCCCTTGGAACTGCATTCGCTGCCACACAGACATTCGCGCTCTGCTAAAGCATTGCTTCCTAATGGGGCAACACTCTGTATCTCTCTCTGGCAGAGCCCGGCTGCCAAATTGGAAACGTCCAGAGATTGCGCCCACAGGAAAGCTGCCAGCACTGAAAGCTCTAGCTGGTTTTCACTGTCCCTTGGAACTGCATTCGCTGCCACACAGACATTCGCGCTCTGCTAAAGCATTGCTTCCTAATGGGGCAACACTCTGTATCTCTCTCTGGCAGAGCCCGGCTGCCAAATTGGAAACGTCCAGAGATTGCGCCCACAGGAAAGCTGCCAGCACTGAAAGCTCTAGCTGGTTTTCACTGTCCCTTGGAACTGCATTCGCTGCCACACAGACATTCGCGCTCTGCTAAAGCATTGCTTCGTAATGGGGCAACACTCTGTATCTCTCTCTGGCAGAGCCCGGCTGCCAAATTGGAAACGTCCAGAGATTGCGCCCACAGGAAAGCTGCCAGCACTGAAAGCTCTAGCTGGTTTTCACTGTCCCTTGGAACTGCATTCGCTGCCACACAGACATTCGCGCTCTGCTAAAGCATTGCTTCGTAATGGGGCAACATTCTGTATCTCTCTCTGGCAGAGCCCGGCTGCCAAATTGGAAACGTCCAGAGATTGCGCCCACAGGAAAGCTGCCAGCACTGAAAGCTCTAGCTGGTTTTCACTGTCCCTTGGAACTGCATTCGCTGCCACACAGACATTCGCGCTCTGCTAAAGCATTGCTTCGTAATGGGGCAACACTCTGTATCTCTCTCTGGCAGAGCCCGGCTGCCAAATTGGAAACGTCCAGAGATTGCGCCCACAGGAAAGCTGCCAGCACTGAAAGCTCTAGCTGGTTTTCACTGTCCCTTGGAACTGCATTCGCTGCCACACAGACATTCGCGCTCTGCTAAAGCATTGCTTCCTAATGGGGCAACACTCTGTATCTCTCTCTGGCAGAGCCCGGCTGCCAAATTGGAAACGTCCAGAGATTGCGCCCACAGGAAAGCTGCCAGCACTGAAAGCTCTAGCTGGTTTTCACTGTCCCTTGGAACTGCATTCGCTGCCACACAGACATTCGCGCTCTGCTAAAGCATTGCTTCGTAATGGGGCAACACTCTGTATCTCTCTCTGGCAGAGCCCGGCTGCCAAATTGGAAACGTCCAGAGATTGCGCCCACAGGAAAGCTGCCAGCACTGAAAGCTCTAGCTGGTTTTCACTGTCCCTTGGAACTGCATTCGCTGCCACACAGACATTCGCGCTCTGCTAAAGCATTGCTTCCTAATGGGGCAACACTCTATATCTCTCTGTGGCAGAGCCCGGCTGCCAAATTGGAAACGTCCAGAGATTGCGCCCACAGGAAAGCTGCCAGCACTGAAAGCTCTAGCTGGTTTTCACTGTCCCTTGGAACTGCATTCGCTGCCACACAGACATTCGCGCTCTGCTAAAGCATTGCTTCGTAATGGGGCAACATTCTGTATCTCTCTCTGGCAGAGCCCGGCTGCCAAATTGGAAACGTCCAGAGATTGCACCCACAGGAAAGCTGCCAGCACTGAAAGCTCTAGCTGGTTTTCACTGTCCCTTGGAACTGCATTCGCTGCCACACAGACATTCGCGCTCTGCTAAAGCATTGCTTCGTAATGGGGCAACACTCTGTATCTCTCTCTGGCAGAGCCCGGCTGCCAAATTGGAAACGTCCAGAGATTGCGCCCACAGGAAAGCTGCCAGCACTGAAAGCTCTAGCTGGTTTTCACTGTCCCTTGGAACTGCATTCGCTGCCACACAGACATTCGCGCTCTGCTAAAGCATTGCTTCCTAATGGGGCAACACTCTGTATCTCTCTCTGGCAGAGCCCGGCTGCCAAATTGTAAACGTCCAGACATTGCGCCCACAGGAAAGCTGCCAGCACTGAAAGCTCTAGCTGGTTTTCACTGTCCCTTGGAACTGCATTCGCTGCCACACAGACATTCGCGCTCTGCTAAAGCATTGCTTCGTAATGGGGCAACATTCTGTATCTCTCTCTGGCAGAGCCCGGCTGCCAAATTGGAAACGTCCAGAGATTGCACCCACAGGAAAGCTGCCAGCACTGAAAGCTCTAGCTGGTTTTCACTGTCCCTTGGAACTGCATTCGCTGCCACACAGACATTCGCGCTCTGCTAAAGCATTGCTTCGTAATGGGGCAACACTCTGTATCTCTCTCTGGCAGAGCCCGGCTGCCAAATTGGAAACGTCCAGAGATTGCGCCCACAGGAAAGCTGCCAGCACTGAAAGCTCTAGCTGGTTTTCACTGTCCCTTGGAACTGCATTCGCTGCCACACAGACATTCGCGCTCTGCTAAAGCATTGCTTCCTAATGGGGCAACACTCTATATATCTCTGTGGCAGAGCCCGGCTGCCAAATTGGAAACGTCCAGAGATTGCGCCCACAGGAAAGCTGCCAGCACTGAAAGCTCTAGCTGGTTTTCACTGTCCCTTGGAACTGCATTCGCTGCCACACAGACATTCGCGCTCTGCTAAAGCATTGCTTCGTAATGGGGCAACACTCTGTATCTCTCTCTGGCAGAGCCCGGCTGCCAAATTGGAAACGTCCAGAGATTGCGCCCACAGGAAAGCTGCCAGCACTGAAAGCTCTAGCTGGTTTTCACTGTCCCTTGGAACTGCATTCGCTGCCACACAGACATTCGCGCTCTGCTAAAGCATTGCTTCGTAATGGGGCAACATTCTGTATCTCTCTCTGGCAGAGCCCGGCTGCCAAATTGGAAACGTCCAGAGATTGCGCCCACAGGAAAGCTGCCAGCACTGAAAGCTCTAGCTGGTTTTCACTGTCCCTTGGAGCTGCATTCGCTGCCACACAGACATTCGCGCTCTCCTAAAGCATTGCTTCGTAATGGGGCAACACTCTGTATCTCTCTCTGGCAGAGCCCGGCTGCCAAATTGGAAACGTCCAGAGATTGCGCCCACAGGAAAGCTGCCAGCACAGAAAGCTCTAGCTGGTTTTCACTGTCCCTTGGAACTGCATTCGCTGCCACACAGACATTCGTGCTCTGCTAAAGCATTGCTTCGTAATGGGGCAACATTCTGTATCTCTCTCTGGCAGAGCCCGGCTGCCAAATTGGAAACGTCCAGAGATTGCGCCCACAGGAAAGCTGCCAGCACTGAAAGCTCTAGCTGGTTTTCACTGTCCCTTGGAGCTGCATTCGCTGCCACACAGACATTCGCGCTCTGCTAAAGCATTGCTTCGTAATGGGGCAACACTCTGTATCTCTCTCTGGCAGAGCCCGGCTGCCAAATTGGAAACGTCCAGACATTGCGCCCACAGGAAAGCTGCCAGCACTGAAAGCTCTAGCTGGTTTTCACTGTCCCTTGGAACTGCATTCGCTGCCACACAGACATTCGCGCTCTGCTAAAGCATTGCTTCGTAATGGGGCAACAGTCTGTATCTCTCTCTGGCAGAGCCCGGCTGCCAAATTGGAAACGTCCAGAGATTGCACCCACAGGAAAGCTGCCAGCACTGAAAGCTCTAGCTGGTTTTCACTGTCCCTTGGAACTGCATTCGCTGCCACACAGACATTCGCGCTCTGCTAAAGCATTGCTTCGTAATGGGGCAACACTCTGTATCTCTCTCTGGCAGAGCCCGGCTGCCAAATTGGAAACGTCCAGAGATTGCGCCCACAGGAAAGCTGCCAGCACTGAAAGCTCTAGCTGGTTTTCACTGTCCCTTGGAACTGCATTCGCTGCCACACAGACATTCGCGCTCTGCTAAAGCATTGCTTCCTAATGGGGCAACACTCTATATCTCTCTGTGGCAGAGCCCGGCTGCCAAATTGGAAACGTCCAGAGATTGCGCCCACAGGAAAGCTGCCAGCACTGAAAGCTCTAGCTGGTTTTCACTGTCCCTTGGAACTGCATTCGCTGCCACACAGACATTCGCGCTCTGCTAAAGCATTGCTTCGTAATGGGGCAACATTCTGTATCTCTCTCTGGCAGAGCCCGGCTGCCAAATTGGAAACGTCCAGAGATTGCACCCACAGGAAAGCTGCCAGCACTGAAAGCTCTAGCTGGTTTTCACTGTCCCTTGGAACTGCATTCGCCGCCACACAGACATTCGCGCTCTGCTAAAGCATTGCTTCGTAATGGGGCAACACTCTGTATCTCTCTCTGGCAGAGCCCGGCTGCCAAATTGGAAACGTCCAGACATTGCGCCCACAGGAAAGCTGCCAGCACTGAAAGCTCTAGCTGGTTTTCACTGTCCCTTGGAACTGCATTCGCTGCCACACAGACATTCGCGCTCTGCTAAAGCATTGCTTCCTAATGGGGCAACACTCTGTATCTCTCTCTGGCAGAGCCCGGCTGCCAAATTGTAAACGTCCAGACATTGCGCCCACAGGAAAGCTGCCAGCACTGAAAGCTCTAGCTGGTTTTCACTGTCCCTTGGAACTGCATTCGCTGCCACACAGACATTCGCGCTCTGCTAAAGCATTGCTTCGTAATGGGGCAACATTCTGTATCTCTCTCTGGCAGAGCCCGGCTGCCAAATTGGAAACGTCCAGAGATTGCACCCACAGGAAAGCTGCCAGCACTGAAAGCTCTAGCTGGTTTTCACTGTCCCTTGGAACTGCATTCGCTGCCACACAGACATTCGCGCTCTGCTAAAGCATTGCTTCGTAATGGGGCAACACTCTGTATCTCTCTCTGGCAGAGCCCGGCTGCCAAATTGGAAACGTCCAGAGATTGCGCCCACAGGAAAGCTGCCAGCACTGAAAGCTCTAGCTGGTTTTCACTGTCCCTTGGAACTGCATTCGCTGCCACACAGACATTCGCGCTCTGCTAAAGCATTGCTTCCTAATGGGGCAACACTCTATATCTCTCTCTGGCAGAGCCCGGCTGCCAAATTGGAAACGTCCAGAGATTGCGCCCACAGGAAAGCTGCCAGCACTGAAAGCTCTAGCTGGTTTTCACTGTCCCTTGGAACTGCATTCGCTGCCACACAGACATTCGCGCTCTGCTAAAGCATTGCTTCGTAATGGGGCAACACTCTGTATCTCTCTCTGGCAGAGCCCGGCTGCCAAATTGGAAACGTCCAGAGATTGCGCCCACAGGAAAGCTGCCAGCACTGAAAGCTCTAGCTGGTTTTCACTGTCCCTTGGAACTGCATTCGCTGCCACACAGACATTCGCGCTCTGCTAAAGCATTGCTTCCTAATGGGGCAACACTCTATATCTCTCTGTGGCAGAGCCCGGCTGCCAAATTGGAAACGTCCAGAGATTGCGCCCACAGGAAAGCTGCCAGCACTGAAAGCTCTAGCTGGTTTTCACTGTCCCTTGGAACTGCATTCGCTGCCACACAGACATTCGCGCTCTGCTAAAGCATTGCTTCGTAATGGGGCAACATTCTGTATCTCTCTCTGGCAGAGCCCGGCTGCCAAATTGGAAACGTCCAGAGATTGCACCCACAGGAAAGCTGCCAGCACTGAAAGCTCTAGCTGGTTTTCACTGTCCCTTGGAACTGCATTCGCCGCCACACAGACATTCGCGCTCTGCTAAAGCATTGCTTCGTAATGGGGCAACACTCTGTATCTCTCTCTGGCAGAGCCCGGCTGCCAAATTGGAAACGTCCAGACATTGCGCCCACAGGAAAGCTGCCAGCACTGAAAGCTCTAGCTGGTTTTCACTGTCCCTTGGAACTGCATTCGCTGCCACACAGACATTCGCGCTCTGCTAAAGCATTGCTTCCTAATGGGGCAACACTCTGTATCTCTCTCTGGCAGAGCTCGGCTGCCAAATTGTAAACGTCCAGACATTGCGCCCACAGGAAAGCTGCCAGCACTGAAAGCTCTAGCTGGTTTTCACTGTCCCTTGGAACTGCATTCGCTGCCACACAGACATTCGCGCTCTGCTAAAGCATTGCTTCGTAATGGGGCAACATTCTGTATCTCTCTCTGGCAGAGCCCGGCTGCCAAATTGGAAACGTCCAGAGATTGCACCCACAGGAAAGCTGCCAGCACTGAAAGCTCTAGCTGGTTTTCACTGTCCCTTGGAACTGCATTCGCTGCCACACAGACATTCGCGCTCTGCTAAAGCATTGCTTCGTAATGGGGCAACACTCTGTATCTCTCTCTGGCAGAGCCCGGCTGCCAAATTGGAAACGTCCAGAGATTGCGCCCACAGGAAAGCTGCCAGCACTGAAAGCTCTAGCTGGTTTTCACTGTCCCTTGGAACTGCATTCGCTGCCACACAGACATTCGCGCTCTGCTAAAGCATTGCTTCCTAATGGGGCAACACTCTATATCTCTCTCTGGCAGAGCCCGGCTGCCAAATTGGAAACGTCCAGAGATTGCGCCCACAGGAAAGCTGCCAGCACTGAAAGCTCTAGCTGGTTTTCACTGTCCCTTGGAACTGCATTCGCTGCCACACAGACATTCGCGCTCTGCTAAAGCATTGCTTCGTAATGGGGCAACACTCTGTATCTCTCTCTGGCAGAGCCCGGCTGCCAAATTGGAAACGTCCAGAGATTGCGCCCACAGGAAAGCTGCCAGCACTGAAAGCTCTAGCTGGTTTTCACTGTCCCTTGGAACTGCATTCGCTGCCACACAGACATTCGCGCTCTGCTAAAGCATTGCTTCGTAATGGGGCAACATTCTGTATCTCTCTCTGGCAGAGCCCGGCTGCCAAATTGGAAACGTCCAGAGATTGCGCCCACAGGAAAGCTGCCAGCACTGAAAGCTCTAGCTGGTTTTCACTGTCCCTTGGAGCTGCATTCGCTGCCACACAGACATTCGCGCTCTCCTAAAGCATTGCTTCGTAATGGGGCAACACTCTGTATCTCTCTCTGGCAGAGCCCGGCTGCCAAATTGGAAACGTCCAGAGATTGCGCCCACAGGAAAGCTGCCAGCACTGAAAGCTCTAGCTGGTTTTCACTGTCCCTTGGAACTGCATTCGCTGCCACACAGACATTCGCGCTCTGCTAAAGCATTGCTTCGTAATGGGGCAACATTCTGTATCTCTCTCTGGCAGAGCCCGGCTGCCAAATTGGAAACGTCCAGAGATTGCGCCCACAGGAAAGCTGCCAGCACTGAAAGCTCTAGCTGGTTTTCACTGTCCCTTGGAGCTGCATTCGCTGCCACACAGACATTCGCGCTCTCCTAAAGCATTGCTTCGTAATGGGGCAACACTCTGTATCTCTCTCTGGCAGAGCCCGGCTGCCAAATTGGAAACGTCCAGAGATTGCGCCCACAGGAAAGCTGCCAGCACAGAAAGCTCTAGCTGGTTTTCACTGTCCCTTGGAACTGCATTCGCTGCCACACAGACATTCGTGCTCTGCTAAAGCATTGCTTCGTAATGGGGCAACATTCTGTATCTCTCTCTGGCAGAGCCCGGCTGCCAAATTGGAAACGTCCAGAGATTGCGCCCACAGGAAAGCTGCCAGCACTGAAAGCTCTAGCTGGTTTTCACTGTCCCTTGGAGCTGCATTCGCTGCCACACAGACATTCGCGCTCTGCTAAAGCATTGCTTCGTAATGGGGCAACACTCTGTATCTCTCTCTGGCAGAGCCCGGCTGCCAAATTGGAAACGTCCAGACATTGCGCCCACAGGAAAGCTGCCAGCACTGAAAGCTCTAGCTGGTTTTCACTGTCCCTTGGAACTGCATTCGCTGCCACACAGACATTCGCGCTCTGCTAAAGCATTGCTTCGTAATGGGGCAACAGTCTGTATCTCTCTCTGGCAGAGCCCGGCTGCCAAATTGGAAACGTCCAGAGATTGCACCCACAGGAAAGCTGCCAGCACTGAAAGCTCTAGCTGGTTTTCACTGTCCCTTGGAACTGCATTCGCCGCCACACAGACATTCGCGCTCTGCTAAAGCATTGCTTCGTAATGGGGCAACACTCTGTATCTCTCTCTGGCAGAGCCCGGCTGCCAAATTGGAAACGTCCAGACATTGCGCCCACAGGAAAGCTGCCAGCACTGAAAGCTCTAGCTGGTTTTCACTGTCCCTTGGAACTGCATTCGCTGCCACACAGACATTCGCGCTCTGCTAAAGCATTGCTTCCTAATGGGGCAACACTCTGTATCTCTCTCTGGCAGAGCCCGGCTGCCAAATTGTAAACGTCCAGACATTGCGCCCACAGGAAAGCTGCCAGCACTGAAAGCTCTAGCTGGTTTTCACTGTCCCTTGGAACTGCATTCGCTGCCACACAGACATTCGCGCTCTGCTAAAGCATTGCTTCGTAATGGGGCAACATTCTGTATCTCTCTCTGGCAGAGCCCGGCTGCCAAATTGGAAACGTCCAGAGATTGCACCCACAGGAAAGCTGCCAGCACTGAAAGCTCTAGCTGGTTTTCACTGTCCCTTGGAACTGCATTCGCTGCCACACAGACATTCGCGCTCTGCTAAAGCATTGCTTCGTAATGGGGCAACACTCTGTATCTCTCTCTGGCAGAGCCCGGCTGCCAAATTGGAAACGTCCAGAGATTGCGCCCACAGGAAAGCTGCCAGCACTGAAAGCTCTAGCTGGTTTTCACTGTCCCTTGGAACTGCATTCGCTGCCACACAGACATTCGCGCTCTGCTAAAGCATTGCTTCCTAATGGGGCAACACTCTATATCTCTCTCTGGCAGAGCCCGGCTGCCAAATTGGAAACGTCCAGAGATTGCGCCCACAGGAAAGCTGCCAGCACTGAAAGCTCTAGCTGGTTTTCACTGTCCCTTGGAACTGCATTCGCTGCCACACAGACATTCGCGCTCTGCTAAAGCATTGCTTCGTAATGGGGCAACACTCTGTATCTCTCTCTGGCAGAGCCCGGCTGCCAAATTGGAAACGTCCAGAGATTGCGCCCACAGGAAAGCTGCCAGCACTGAAAGCTCTAGCTGGTTTTCACTGTCCCTTGGAACTGCATTCGCTGCCACACAGACATTCGCGCTCTGCTAAAGCATTGCTTCCTAATGGGGCAACACTCTATATCTCTCTGTGGCAGAGCCCGGCTGCCAAATTGGAAACGTCCAGAGATTGCGCCCACAGGAAAGCTGCCAGCACTGAAAGCTCTAGCTGGTTTTCACTGTCCCTTGGAACTGCATTCGCTGCCACACAGACATTCGCGCTCTGCTAAAGCATTGCTTCGTAATGGGGCAACATTCTGTATCTCTCTCTGGCAGAGCCCGGCTGCCAAATTGGAAACGTCCAGAGATTGCACCCACAGGAAAGCTGCCAGCACTGAAAGCTCTAGCTGGTTTTCACTGTCCCTTGGAACTGCATTCGCCGCCACACAGACATTCGCGCTCTGCTAAAGCATTGCTTCGTAATGGGGCAACACTCTGTATCTCTCTCTGGCAGAGCCCGGCTGCCAAATTGGAAACGTCCAGACATTGCGCCCACAGGAAAGCTGCCAGCACTGAAAGCTCTAGCTGGTTTTCACTGTCCCTTGGAACTGCATTCGCTGCCACACAGACATTCGCGCTCTGCTAAAGCATTGCTTCCTAATGGGGCAACACTCTGTATCTCTCTCTGGCAGAGCTCGGCTGCCAAATTGTAAACGTCCAGACATTGCGCCCACAGGAAAGCTGCCAGCACTGAAAGCTCTAGCTGGTTTTCACTGTCCCTTGGAACTGCATTCGCTGCCACACAGACATTCGCGCTCTGCTAAAGCATTGCTTCGTAATGGGGCAACATTCTGTATCTCTCTCTGGCAGAGCCCGGCTGCCAAATTGGAAACGTCCAGAGATTGCACCCACAGGAAAGCTGCCAGCACTGAAAGCTCTAGCTGGTTTTCACTGTCCCTTGGAACTGCATTCGCTGCCACACAGACATTCGCGCTCTGCTAAAGCATTGCTTCGTAATGGGGCAACACTCTGTATCTCTCTCTGGCAGAGCCCGGCTGCCAAATTGGAAACGTCCAGAGATTGCGCCCACAGGAAAGCTGCCAGCACTGAAAGCTCTAGCTGGTTTTCACTGTCCCTTGGAACTGCATTCGCTGCCACACAGACATTCGCGCTCTGCTAAAGCATTGCTTCCTAATGGGGCAACACTCTATATCTCTCTCTGGCAGAGCCCGGCTGCCAAATTGGAAACGTCCAGAGATTGCGCCCACAGGAAAGCTGCCAGCACTGAAAGCTCTAGCTGGTTTTCACTGTCCCTTGGAACTGCATTCGCTGCCACACAGACATTCGCGCTCTGCTAAAGCATTGCTTCGTAATGGGGCAACACTCTGTATCTCTCTCTGGCAGAGCCCGGCTGCCAAATTGGAAACGTCCAGAGATTGCGCCCACAGGAAAGCTGCCAGCACTGAAAGCTCTAGCTGGTTTTCACTGTCCCTTGGAACTGCATTCGCTGCCACACAGACATTCGCGCTCTGCTAAAGCATTGCTTCGTAATGGGGCAACATTCTGTATCTCTCTCTGGCAGAGCCCGGCTGCCAAATTGGAAACGTCCAGAGATTGCGCCCACAGGAAAGCTGCCAGCACTGAAAGCTCTAGCTGGTTTTCACTGTCCCTTGGAGCTGCATTCGCTGCCACACAGACATTCGCGCTCTCCTAAAGCATTGCTTCGTAATGGGGCAACACTCTGTATCTCTCTCTGGCAGAGCCCGGCTGCCAAATTGGAAACGTCCAGAGATTGCGCCCACAGGAAAGCTGCCAGCACAGAAAGCTCTAGCTGGTTTTCACTGTCCCTTGGAACTGCATTCGCTGCCACACAGACATTCGTGCTCTGCTAAAGCATTGCTTCGTAATGGGGCAACATTCTGTATCTCTCTCTGGCAGAGCCCGGCTGCCAAATTGGAAACGTCCAGAGATTGCGCCCACAGGAAAGCTGCCAGCACTGAAAGCTCTAGCTGGTTTTCACTGTCCCTTGGAGCTGCATTCGCTGCCACACAGACATTCGCGCTCTGCTAAAGCATTGCTTCGTAATGGGGCAACACTCTGTATCTCTCTCTGGCAGAGCCCGGCTGCCAAATTGGAAACGTCCAGACATTGCGCCCACAGGAAAGCTGCCAGCACTGAAAGCTCTAGCTGGTTTTCACTGTCCCTTGGAACTGCATTCGCTGCCACACAGACATTCGCGCTCTGCTAAAGCATTGCTTCGTAATGGGGCAACATTCTGTATCTCTCTCTGGCAGAGCCCGGCTGCCAAATTGGAAACGTCCAGAGATTGCACCCACAGGAAAGCTGCCAGCACTGAAAGCTCTAGCTGGTTTTCACTGTCCCTTGGAACTGCATTCGCTGCCACACAGACATTCGCGCTCTGCTAAAGCATTGCTTCGTAATGGGGCAACACTCTATATCTCTCTGTGGCAGAGCCCGGCTGCCAAATTGGAAACGTCCAGAGATTGCGCCCACAGGAAAGCTGCCAGCACTGAAAGCTCTAGCTGGTTTTCACTGTCCCTTGGAGCTGCATTCGCTGCCACACAGACATTCGCGCTCTGCTAAAGCATTGCTTCGTAATGGGGCAACATTCTGTATCTCTCTCTGGCAGAGCCCGGCTGCCAAATTGGAAACGTCCAGAGATTTCGCCCACAGGAAAGCTGCCAGCACTGAAAGCTCTAGCTGGTTTTCACTGTCCCTTGGAGCTGCATTCGCTGCCACACAGACATTCGCGCTCTGCTAAAGCATTGCTTCGTAATGGGGCAACACTCTGTATCTCTCTCTGGCAGAGCCCGGCTGCCAAATTGGAAACGTCCAGAGATTGCGCCCACAGGAAAGCTGCCAGCACTGAAAGCTCTAGCTGGTTTTCACTGTCCCTTGGAACTGCATTCGCTGCCACACAGACATTCGCGCTCTGCTAAAGCTTAACTTGGTAATTGGGCAACATTCTGTATCTCTCTCTGGCAGAGCCCGGCTGCCAAATTGGAAACGTCCAGAGATTGCGCCCACAGGAAAGCTGCCAGCACTGAAAGCTCTAGCTGGTTTTCACTGTCCCTTGGAGCTGCATTCGCTGCCACACAGACATTCGCGCTATGCTAAAGCATTGCTTCGTAATGGGGCAACACTCTGTATCTCTCTCTGGCAGAGCCCGGATGCCAAATTGGAAACGTCCAGACATTGCGCCCACAGGAAAGCTGCCAGCACTGAAAGCTCTAGCTGGTTTTCACTGTCCCTTGGAACTGCATTCGCTGCCACACAGACATTCGCGCTCTGCTAAAGCATTGCTTCCTAATGGGGCAGCACTCTGTATCTCTCTCTGGCAGAGCCCGGCTGCCAAATGGGAAACGTCCAGAGATTGCGCCCACAGGAAAGCTGCCAGCACTGAAAGCTCTAGCTGGTTTTCACTGTCCCTTGGAACTGCATTCGCTGCCACACAGACATTCGCGCTCTGCTAAAGCTTAACTTGGTAATTGGGCAACATTCTGTATCTCTCTCTGGCAGAGCCCGGCTGCCAAATTGGAAACGTCCAGAGATTGCGCCCACAGGAAAGCTGCCAGCACTGAAAGCTCTAGCTGGTTTTCACTGTCCCTTGGAACTGCATTCGCTGCCACACAGACATTCGCGCTCTGCTAAAGCATTGCTTCGTAATGGGGCAACACTCTGTATCTCTCTCTGGCAGAGCCCGGCTGCCAAATTGGAAACGTCCAGAGATTGCGCCCACAGGAAAGCTGCCAGCACTGAAAGCTCTAGCTGGTTTTCACTGTCCCTTGGAACTGCATTCGCTGCCACACAGACATTCGCGCTCTGCTAAAGCATTGCTTCCTAATGGGGCAACACTCTGTATCTCTCTCTGGCAGAGCCCGGCTGCCAAATTGGAAACGTCCAGAGATTGCGCCCACAGGAAAGCTGCCAGCACTGAAAGCTCTAGCTGGTTTTCACTGTCCCTTGGAACTGCATTCGCTGCCACACAGACATTCGCGCTCTGCTAAAGCATTGCTTCGTAATGGGGCAACACTCTGTATCTCTCTCTGGCAGAGCCCGGCTGCCAAATTGGAAACGTCCAGAGATTGCGCCCACAGGAAAGCTGCCAGCACTGAAAGCTCTAGCTGGTTTTCACTGTCCCTTGGAACTGCATTCGCTGCCACACAGACATTCGCGCTCTGCTAAAGCATTGCTTCCTAATGGGGCAACACTCTATATCTCTCTGTGGCAGAGCCCGGCTGCCAAATTGGAAACGTCCAGAGATTGCGCCCACAGGAAAGCTGCCAGCACTGAAAGCTCTAGCTGGTTTTCACTGTCCCTTGGAACTGCATTCGCTGCCACACAGACATTCGCGCTCTGCTAAAGCATTGCTTCGTAATGGGGCAACATTCTGTATCTCTCTCTGGCAGAGCCCGGCTGCCAAATTGGAAACGTCCAGAGATTGCACCCACAGGAAAGCTGCCAGCACTGAAAGCTCTAGCTGGTTTTCACTGTCCCTTGGAACTGCATTCGCTGCCACACAGACATTCGCGCTCTGCTAAAGCATTGCTTCGTAATGGGGCAACACTCTGTATCTCTCTCTGGCAGAGCCCGGCTGCCAAATTGGAAACGTCCAGAGATTGCGCCCACAGGAAAGCTGCCAGCACTGAAAGCTCTAGCTGGTTTTCACTGTCCCTTGGAACTGCATTCGCTGCCACACAGACATTCGCGCTCTGCTAAAGCATTGCTTCCTAATGGGGCAACACTCTGTATCTCTCTCTGGCAGAGCCCGGCTGCCAAATTGTAAACGTCCAGACATTGCGCCCACAGGAAAGCTGCCAGCACTGAAAGCTCTAGCTGGTTTTCACTGTCCCTTGGAACTGCATTCGCTGCCACACAGACATTCGCGCTCTGCTAAAGCATTGCTTCGTAATGGGGCAACATTCTGTATCTCTCTCTGGCAGAGCCCGGCTGCCAAATTGGAAACGTCCAGAGATTGCACCCACAGGAAAGCTGCCAGCACTGAAAGCTCTAGCTGGTTTTCACTGTCCCTTGGAACTGCATTCGCTGCCACACAGACATTCGCGCTCTGCTAAAGCATTGCTTCGTAATGGGGCAACACTCTGTATCTCTCTCTGGCAGAGCCCGGCTGCCAAATTGGAAACGTCCAGAGATTGCGCCCACAGGAAAGCTGCCAGCACTGAAAGCTCTAGCTGGTTTTCACTGTCCCTTGGAACTGCATTCGCTGCCACACAGACATTCGCGCTCTGCTAAAGCATTGCTTCCTAATGGGGCAACACTCTATATCTCTCTCTGGCAGAGCCCGGCTGCCAAATTGGAAACGTCCACAGATTGCGCCCACAGGAAAGCTGCCAGCACTGAAAGCTCTAGCTGGTTTTCACTGTCCCTTGGAACTGCATTCGCTGCCACACAGACATTCGCGCTCTGCTAAAGCATTGCTTCGTAATGGGGCAACACTCTGTATCTCTCTCTGGCAGAGCCCGGCTGCCAAATTGGAAACGTCCAGAGATTGCGCCCACAGGAAAGCTGCCAGCACTGAAAGCTCTAGCTGGTTTTCACTGTCCCTTGGAACTGCATTCGCTGCCACACAGACATTCGCGCTCTGCTAAAGCATTGCTTCGTAATGGGGCAACATTCTGTATCTCTCTCTGGCAGAGCCCGGCTGCCAAATTGGAAACGTCCAGAGATTGCGCCCACAGGAAAGCTGCCAGCACTGAAAGCTGTAGCTGGTTTTCACTGTCCCTTGGAGCTGCATTCGCTGCCACACAGACATTCGCGCTCTCCTAAAGCATTGCTTCGTAATGGGGCAACACTCTGTATCTCTCTCTGGCAGAGCCCGGCTGCCAAATTGGAAACGTCCAGAGATTGCGCCCACAGGAAAGCTGCCAGCACTGAAAGCTCTAGCTGGTTTTCACTGTCCGTTGGAACTGCATTCGCTGCCACACAGACATTCGTGCTCTGCTAAAGCATTGCTTCGTAATGGGGCAACATTCTGTATCTCTCTCTGGCAGAGCCCGGCTGCCAAATTGGAAACGTCCAGAGATTGCGCCCACAGGAAAGCTGCCAGCACTGAAAGCTCTAGCTGGTTTTCACTGTCCCTTGGAGCTGCATTCGCTGCCACACAGACATTCGCGCTCTGCTAAAGCATTGCTTCGTAATGGGGCAACACTCTATATCTCTCTCTGGCAGAGCCCGGCTGCCAAATTGGAAACGTCCAGACATTGCGCCCACAGGAAAGCTGCCAGCACTGAAAGCTCTAGCTGGTTTTCACTGTCCCTTGGAACTGCATTCGCTGCCACACAGACATTCGCGCTCTGCTAAAGCATTGCTTCCTAATGGGGCAACACTCTGTATCTCTCTCTGGCAGAGCCCGGCTGCCAAATTGGAAACGTCCAGAGATTGCGCCCACAGGAAAGCTGCCAGCACTGAAAGCTCTAGCTGGTTTTCACTGTCCCTTGGAACTGCATTCGCTGCCACACAGACATTCGCGCTCTGCTAAAGCATTGCTTCGTAATGGGGCAACACTCTGTATCTCTCTCTGGCAGAGCCCGGCTGCCAAATTGGAAACGTCCAGAGATTGCGCCCACAGGAAAGCTGCCAGCACTGAAAGCTCTAGCTGGTTTTCACTGTCCCTTGGAACTGCATTCGCTGCCACACAGACATTCGCGCTCTGCTAAAGCATTGCTTCGTAATGGGGCAACACTCTGTATCTCTCTCTGGCAGAGCCCGGCTGCCAAATTGGAAACGTCCAGACATTGCGCCCACAGGAAAGCTGCCAGCACTGAAAGCTCTAGCTGGTTTTCACTGTCCCTTGGAACTGCATTCGCTGCCACACAGACATTCGCGCTCTGCTAAAGCATTGCTTCGTAATGGGGCAACACTCTGTCTCTCTCTCTGGCAGAGCCCGGCTGCCAAATTGGAAACGTCCAGAGATTGCGCCCACAGGAAAGCTGCCAGCACTGAAAGCTCTAGCTGGTTTTCACTGTCCCTTGGAACTGCATTCGCTGCCACACAGACATTCGCGCTCTGCTAAAGCATTGCTTCGTAATGGGGCAACATGCTGTATCTCTCTCTGGCAGAGCCCGGCTGCCAAATTGGAAACGTCCAGAGATTGCGCCCACAGGAAAACTGCCAGCACTGAAAGCTCCAGCTGGTTTTCACTGTCCCTTGGAACTGCATTCGCTGCCACACAGACATTCGCGCTCTGCTAAAGCATTGCTTCCTAATGGGGCACCACTCTGTATCTCTCCCTGGCAGAGCCCGGCTGCCAAATTGGAAACCTCCAGACATTGCGCCCACAGGAAAGCTGCCAGCACTGAAAGCTCTAGCTGGTTTTCACTGTCCCTTGGAACTGCATTCGCTGCCACACAGACATTCGCGCTCTGCTAAAGCATTGCTTCCTAATGGGGCAACACTCTGTATTTCTCTCTGGCAGAGCCCGGCTGCCAAATTGGAAACGTCCAGAGATTGCGCCCACAGGAAAGCTGCCAGCACTGAATGCTCTAGCTGGTTTTCACTGTCTTTTGGAACTGCATTCGCTGCCACACAGACATTCGCGCTCTGCTAAAGCATTGCTTCGTAATGGGGCAACACTCTGTATCTCTCTCTGGCAGAGCCCGGCTGCCAAATTGGAAACGTCCAGAGATTGCGCCCACAGGAAAGCTGCCAGCACTGAAAGCTCTAGCTGGTTTTCACTGTCCCTTGGAACTGCATTCGCTGCCACACAGACATTCGCGCTCTGCTAAAGCATTGCTTCCTAATGGGGCAACACTCTGTATCTCTCTCTGGCAGAGCCCGGCTGCCAAATTGGAAACGTCCAGAGATTGCGCCCACAGGAAAGCTGCCAGCACTGAAAGCTCTAGCTGGTTTTCACTGTCCCTTGGAACTGCATTCGCTGCCACACAGACATTCGCGCTCTGCTAAAGCATTGCTTCGTAATGGGGCAACACTCTGTATCTCTCTCTGGCAGAGCCCGGCTGCCAAATTGGAAACGTCCAGAGATTGCGCCCACAGGAAAGCTGCCAGCACTGAAAGCTCTAGCTGGTTTTCACTGTCCCTTGGAACTGCATTCGCTGCCACACAGACATTCGCGCTCTGCTAAAGCATTGCTTCCTAATGGGGCAACACTCTATATCTCTCTCTGGCAGAGCCCGGCTGCCAAATTGGAAACGTCCAGAGATTGCGCCCACAGGAAAGCTGCCAGCACTGAAAGCTCTAGCTGGTTTTCACTGTCCCTTGGAGCTGCATTCGCTGCCACACAGACATTCGCGCTCTCCTAAAGCATTGCTTCGTAATGGGGCAACACTCTGTATCTCTCTCTGGCAGAGCCCGGCTGCCAAATTGGAAACGTCCAGAGATTGCGCCCACAGGAAAGCTGCCAGCACAGAAAGCTCTAGCTGGTTTTCACTGTCCCTTGGAACTGCATTCGCTGCCACACAGACATTCGTGCTCTGCTAAAGCATTGCTTCGTAATGGGGCAACATTCTGTATCTCTCTCTGGCAGAGCCCGGCTGCCAAATTGGAAACGTCCAGAGATTGCGCCCACAGGAAAGCTGCCAGCACTGAAAGCTCTAGCTGGTTTTCACTGTCCCTTGGAGCTGCATTCGCTGCCACACAGACATTCGCGCTCTGCTAAAGCATTGCTTCGTAATGGGGCAACACTCTGTATCTCTCTCTGGCAGAGCCCGGCTGCCAAATTGGAAACGTCCAGACATTGCGCCCACAGGAAAGCTGCCAGCACTGAAAGCTCTAGCTGGTTTTCACTGTCCCTTGGAACTGCATTCGCTGCCACACAGACATTCGCGCTCCGCTAAAGCATTGCTTCGTAATGGGGCAACATTCTGTATCTCTCTCTGGCAGAGCCCGGCTGCCAAATTGGAAACGTGCAGAGATTGCACCCACAGGAAAGCTGCCAGCACTGAAAGCTCTAGCTGGTTTTCACTGTCCCTTGGAACTGCATTCGCTGCCACACAGACATTCGCGCTCTGCTAAAGCATTGCTTCGTAATGGGGCAACACTCTATATCTCTCTGTGGCAGAGCCCGGCTGCCAAATTGGAAACGTCCAGAGATTGCGCCCACAGGAAAGCTGCCAGCACTGAAAGCTCTAGCTGGTTTTCACTGTCCCTTGGAGCTGCATTCGCTGCCACACAGACATTCGCGCTCTGCTAAAGCATTGCTTCGTAATGGGGCAACATTCTGTATCTCTCTCTGGCAGAGCCCGGCTGCCAAATTGGAAACGTCCAGAGATTTCGCCCACAGGAAAGCTGCCAGCACTGAAAGCTCTAGCTGGTTTTCACTGTCCCTTGGAGCTGCATTCGCTGCCACACAGACATTCGCGCTCTGCTAAAGCATTGCTTCGTAATGGGGCAACACTCTGTATCTCTCTCTGGCAGAGCCCGGCTGCCAAATTGGAAACGTCCAGAGATTGCGCCCACAGGAAAGCTGCCAGCACTGAAAGCTCTAGCTGGTTTTCACTGTCCCTTGGAACTGCATTCGCTGCCACACAGACATTCGCGCTCTGCTAAAGCTTAACTTGGTAATTGGGCAACATTCTGTATCTCTCTCTGGCAGAGCCCGGCTGCCAAATTGGAAACGTCCAGAGATTGCGCCCACAGGAAAGCTGCCAGCACTGAAAGCTCTAGCTGGTTTTCACTGTCCCTTGGAGCTGCATTCGCTGCCACACAGACATTCGCGCTATGCTAAAGCATTGCTTCGTAATGGGGCAACACTCTGTATCTCTCTCTGGCAGAGCCCGGATGCCAAATTGGAAACGTCCAGACATTGCGCCCACAGGAAAGCTGCCAGCACTGAAAGCTCTAGCTGGTTTTCACTGTCCCTTGGAACTGCATTCGCTGCCACACAGACATTCGCGCTCTGCTAAAGCATTGCTTCCTAATGGGGCAGCACTCTGTATCTCTCTCTGGCAGAGCCCGGCTGCCAAATGGGAAACGTCCAGAGATTGCGCCCACAGGAAAGCTGCCAGCACTGAAAGCTCTAGCTGGTTTTCACTGTCCCTTGGAACTGCATTCGCTGCCACACAGACATTCGCGCTCTGCTAAAGCTTAACTTGGTAATTGGGCAACATTCTGTATCTCTCTCTGGCAGAGCCCGGCTGCCAAATTGGAAACGTCCAGAGATTGCGCCCACAGGAAAGCTGCCAGCACTGAAAGCTCTAGCTGGTTTTCACTGTCCCTTGGAACTGCATTCGCTGCCACACAGACATTCGCGCTCTGCTAAAGCATTGCTTCGTAATGGGGCAACACTCTGTATCTCTCTCTGGCAGAGCCCGGCTGCCAAATTGGAAACGTCCAGAGATTGCGCCCACAGGAAAGCTGCCAGCACTGAAAGCTCTAGCTGGTTTTCACTGTCCCTTGGAACTGCATTCGCTGCCACACAGACATTCGCGCTCTGCTAAAGCATTGCTTCCTAATGGGGCAACACTCTGTATCTCTCTCTGGCAGAGCCCGGCTGCCAAATTGGAAACGTCCAGAGATTGCGCCCACAGGAAAGCTGCCAGCACTGAAAGCTCTAGCTGGTTTTCACTGTCCCTTGGAACTGCATTCGCTGCCACACAGACATTCGCGCTCTGCTAAAGCATTGCTTCGTAATGGGGCAACACTCTGTATCTCTCTCTGGCAGAGCCCGGCTGCCAAATTGGAAACGTCCAGAGATTGCGCCCACAGGAAAGCTGCCAGCACTGAAAGCTCTAGCTGGTTTTCACTGTCCCTTGGAACTGCATTCGCTGCCACACAGACATTCGCGCTCTGCTAAAGCATTGCTTCCTAATGGGGCAACACTCTATATCTCTCTGTGGCAGAGCCCGGCTGCCAAATTGGAAACGTCCAGAGATTGCGCCCACAGGAAAGCTGCCAGCACTGAAAGCTCTAGCTGGTTTTCACTGTCCCTTGGAACTGCATTCGCTGCCACACAGACATTCGCGCTCTGCTAAAGCATTGCTTCGTAATGGGGCAACATTCTGTATCTCTCTCTGGCAGTGCCCGGCTGCCAAATTGGAAACGTCCAGAGATTGCACCCACAGGAAAGCTGCCAGCACTGAAAGCTCTAGCTGGTTTTCACTGTCCCTTGGAACTGCATTCGCTGCCACACAGACATTCGCGCTCTGCTAAAGCATTGCTTCGTAATGGGGCAACACTCTGTATCTCTCTCTGGCAGAGCCCGGCTGCCAAATTGGAAACGTCCAGAGATTGCGCCCACAGGAAAGCTGCCAGCACTGAAAGCTCTAGCTGGTTTTCACTGTCCCTTGGAACTGCATTCGCTGCCACACAGACATTCGCGCTCTGCTAAAGCATTGCTTCCTAATGGGGCAACACTCTGTATCTCTCTCTGGCAGAGCCCGGCTGCCAAATTGTAAACGTCCAGACATTGCGCCCACAGGAAAGCTGCCAGCACTGAAAGCTCTAGCTGGTTTTCACTGTCCCTTGGAACTGCATTCGCTGCCACACAGACATTCGCGCTCTGCTAAAGCATTGCTTCGTAATGGGGCAACATTCTGTATCTCTCTCTGGCAGAGCCCGGCTGCCAAATTGGAAACGTCCAGAGATTGCACCCACAGGAAAGCTGCCAGCACTGAAAGCTCTAGCTGGTTTTCACTGTCCCTTGGAACTGCATTCGCTGCCACACAGACATTCGCGCTCTGCTAAAGCATTGCTTCGTAATGGGGCAACACTCTGTATCTCTCTCTGGCAGAGCCCGGCTGCCAAATTGGAAACGTCCAGAGATTGCGCCCACAGGAAAGCTGCCAGCACTGAAAGCTCTAGCTGGTTTTCACTGTCCCTTGGAACTGCATTCGCTGCCACACAGACATTCGCGCTCTGCTAAAGCATTGCTTCCTAATGGGGCAACACTCTATATCTCTCTCTGGCAGAGCCCGGCTGCCAAATTGGAAACGTCCAGAGATTGCGCCCACAGGAAAGCTGCCAGCACTGAAAGCTCTAGCTGGTTTTCACTGTCCCTTGGAACTGCATTCGCTGCCACACAGACATTCGCGCTCTGCTAAAGCATTGCTTCGTAATGGGGCAACACTCTGTATCTCTCTCTGGCAGAGCCCGGCTGCCAAATTGGAAACGTCCAGAGATTGCGCCCACAGGAAAGCTGCCAGCACTGAAAGCTCTAGCTGGTTTTCACTGTCCCTTGGAACTGCATTCGCTGCCACACAGACATTCGCGCTCTGCTAAAGCATTGCTTCGTAATGGGGCAACATTCTGTATCTCTCTCTGGCAGAGCCCGGCTGCCAAATTGGAAACGTCCAGAGATTGCGCCCACAGGAAAGCTGCCAGCACTGAAAGCTCTAGCTGGTTTTCACTGTCCCTTGGAGCTGCATTCGCTGCCACACAGACATTCGCGCTCTCCTAAAGCATTGCTTCGTAATGGGGCAACACTCTGTATCTCTCTCTGGCAGAGCCCGGCTGCCAAATTGGAAACGTCCAGAGATTGCGCCCACAGGAAAGCTGCCAGCACTGAAAGCTCTAGCTGGTTTTCACTGTCCGTTGGAACTGCATTCGCTGCCACACAGACATTCGTGCTCTGCTAAAGCATTGCTTCGTAATGGGGCAACATTCTGTATCTCTCTCTGGCAGAGCCCGGCTGCCAAATTGGAAACGTCCAGAGATTGCGCCCACAGGAAAGCTGCCAGCACTGAAAGCTCTAGCTGGTTTTCACTGTCCCTTGGAGCTGCATTCGCTGCCACACAGACATTCGCGCTCTGCTAAAGCATTGCTTCGTAATGGGGCAACACTCTATATCTCTCTCTGGCAGAGCCCGGCTGCCAAATTGGAAACGTCCAGACATTGCGCCCACAGGAAAGCTGCCAGCACTGAAAGCTCTAGCTGGTTTTCACTGTCCCTTGGAACTGCATTCGCTGCCACACAGACATTCGCGCTCTGCTAAAGCATTGCTTCCTAATGGGGCAACACTCTGTATCTCTCTCTGGCAGAGCCCGGCTGCCAAATTGGAAACGTCCAGAGATTGCGCCCACAGGAAAGCTGCCAGCACTGAAAGCTCTAGCTGGTTTTCACTGTCCCTTGGAACTGCATTCGCTGCCACACAGACATTCGCGCTCTGCTAAAGCATTGCTTCGTAATGGGGCAACACTCTGTATCTCTCTCTGGCAGAGCCCGGCTGCCAAATTGGAAACGTCCAGAGATTGCGCCCACAGGAAAGCTGCCAGCACTGAAAGCTCTAGCTGGTTTTCACTGTCCCTTGGAACTGCATTCGCTGCCACACAGACATTCGCGCTCTGCTAAAGCATTGCTTCGTAATGGGGCAACACTCTGTATCTCTCTCTGGCAGAGCCCGGCTGCCAAATTGGAAACGTCCAGACATTGCGCCCACAGGAAAGCTGCCAGCACTGAAAGCTCTAGCTGGTTTTCACTGTCCCTTGGAACTGCATTCGCTGCCACACAGACATTCGCGCTCTGCTAAAGCATTGCTTCGTAATGGGGCAACACTCTGTCTCTCTCTATGGCAGAGCCCGGCTGCCAAATTGGAAACGTCCAGAGATTGCGCCCACAGGAAAGCTGCCAGCACTGAAAGCTCTAGCTGGTTTTCACTGTCCCTTGGAACTGCATTCGCTGCCACACAGACATTCGCGCTCTGCTAAAGCATTGCTTCGTAATGGGGCAACACTCTGTATCTCTCTCTGGCAGAGCCCGGCTGCCAAATTGGAAACGTCCAGAGATTGCGCCCACAGGAAAACTGCCAGCACTGAAAGCTCCAGCTGGTTTTCACTGTCCCTTGGAACTGCATTCGCTGCCACACAGACATTCGCGCTCTGCTAAAGCATTGCTTCCTAATGGGGCACCACTCTGTATCTCTCCCTGGCAGAGCCCGGCTGCCAAATTGGAAACCTCCAGACATTGCGCCCACAGGAAAGCTGCCAGCACTGAAAGCTCTAGCTGGTTTTCACTGTCCCTTGGAACTGCATTCGCTGCCACACAGACATTCGCGCTCTGCTAAAGCATTGCTTCCTAATGGGGCAACACTCTGTATTTCTCTCTGGCAGAGCCCGGCTGCCAAATTGGAAACGTCCAGAGATTGCGCCCACAGGAAAGCTGCCAGCACTGAATGCTCTAGCTGGTTTTCACTGTCTTTTGGAACTGCATTCGCTGCCACACAGACATTCGCGCTCTGCTAAAGCATTGCTTCGTAATGGGGCAACACTCTGTATCTCTCTCTGGCAGAGCCCGGCTGCCAAATTGGAAACGTCCAGAGATTGCGCCCACAGGAAAGCTGCCAGCACTGAAAGCTCTAGCTGGTTTTCACTGTCCCTTGGAACTGCATTCGCTGCCACACAGACATTCGCGCTCTGCTAAAGCATTGCTTCCTAATGGGGCAACACTCTGTATCTCTCTCTGGCAGAGCCCGGCTGCCAAATTGGAAACGTCCAGAGATTGCGCCCACAGGAAAGCTGCCAGCACTGAAAGCTCTAGCTGGTTTTCACTGTCCCTTGGAACTGCATTCGCTGCCACACAGACATTCGCGCTCTGCTAAAGCATTGCTTCGTAATGGGGCAACACTCTGTATCTCTCTCTGGCAGAGCCCGGCTGCCAAATTGGAAACGTCCAGAGATTGCGCCCACAGGAAAGCTGCCAGCACTGAAAGCTCTAGCTGGTTTTCACTGTCCCTTGGAACTGCATTCGCTGCCACACAGACATTCGCGCTCTGCTAAAGCATTGCTTCCTAATGGGGAAACACTCTGTATCTCTCCCTGGCAGAGCCCGGCTGCCAAATTGGAAACGTCCAGAGATTGCGCCCACAGGAAAGCTGCCAGCACTGAAAGCTCTAGCTGGTTTTCACTGTCCCTTGGAACTGCATTCGCTGCCACACAGACATTCGCGCTCTGCTAAAGCATTGCTTCGTAATGGGGCAACACTCTGTATCTCTCTCTGGCAGAGCCCGGCTGCCAAATTGGAAACGTCCAGAGATTGCGCCCACAGGAAAGCTGCCAGCACTGAAAGCTCTAGCTGGTTTTCACTGTCCCTTGGAACTGCATTCGCTGCCACACAGACATTCGCGCTCTGCTAAAGCATTGCTTCCTAATGGGGCAACACTCTGTATCTCTCTCTGGCAGAGCCCGGCTGCCAAATTGGAAACGTCCAGAGATTGCGCCCACAGGAAAGCTGCCAGCACTGAAAGCTCTAGCTGGTTTTCACTGTCCCTTGGAACTGCATTCGCTGCCACACAGACATTCGCGCTCTGCTAAAGCATTGCTTCGTAATGGGGCAACACTCTGTATCTCTCTCTGGCAGAGCCCGGCTGCCAAATTGGAAACGTCCAGAGATTGCGCCCACAGGAAAGCTGCCAGCACTGAAAGCTCTAGCTGGTTTTCACTGTCCCTTGGAACTGCATTCGCTGCCACACAGACATTCGCGCTCTGCTAAAGCATTGCTTCGTAATGGGGCAACACTCTATATCTCTCTGTGGCAGAGCCCGGCTGCCAAATTGGAAACGTCCAGAGATTGCGCCCACAAGAAAGCTGCCAGCACTGAAAGCTCTAGCTGGTTTTCACTGTCCCTTGGAACTGCATTCGCTGCCACACAGACATTCGCGCTCTGCTAAAGCATTGCTTCGTAATGGGGCAACACTCTGTATCTCTCTCTGGCAGAGCCCAGCTGCCAAATTGGAAACGTCCAGAGATTGCACCCACAGGAAAGCTGCCAGCACTGAAAGCTCTAGCTGGTTTTCACTGTCCCTTGGAACTGCATTCGCTGCCACACAGACATTCGCGCTCTGCTAAAGCATTGCTTCGTAATGGGGCAACACTCTGTATCTCTCTCTGGCAGAGCCCGGCTGCCAAATTGGAAACGTCCAGAGATTTCGCCCACAGGAAAGCTGCCAGCACTGAAAGCTCTAGCTGGTTTTCACTGTCCCTTGGAACTGCATTCGCTGCCACACAGACATTCGCGCTCTGCTAAAGCATTGCTTCCTAATGGGGCAACACTCTGTATCTCTCTCTGGCAGAGCCCGGCTGCCAAATTGTAAACGTCCAGACATTGCGCCCACAGGAAAGCTGCCAGCACTGAAAGCTCTAGCTGGTTTTCACTGTCCCTTGGAACTGCATTCGCTGCCACACAGACATTCGCGCTCTGCTAAAGCATTGCTTCGTAATGGGGCAACACTCTGTATCTCTCTCTGGCAGAGCCCGGCTGCCAAATTGGAAACGTCCAGAGATTGCACCCACAGGAAAGCTGCCAGCACTGAAAGCTCTAGCTGGTTTTCACTGTCCCTTGGAACTGCATTCGCTGCCACACAGACATTCGCGCTCTGCTAAAGCATTGCTTCGTAATGGGGCAACACTCTGTATCTCTCTCTGGCAGAGCCCGGCTGCCAAATTGGAAACGTCCAGAGATTGCGCCCACAGGAAAGCTGCCAGCACTGAAAGCTCTAGCTGGTTTTCACTGTCCCTTGGAACTGCATTCGCTGCCACACAGACATTCGCGCTCTGCTAAAGCATTGCTTCGTAATGGGGCAACATTCTGTATCTCTCTCTGGCAGAGCCCGGCTGCCAAATTGGAAACGTCCAGAGATTGCGCCCACAGGAAAGCTGCCAGCACTGAAAGCTCTAGCTGGTTTTCACTGTCCCTTGGAACTGCATTCGCTGCCACACAGACATTCGCGCTCTGCTAAAGCATTGCTTCGTAATGGGGCAACACTCTGTATCTCTCTCTGGCAGAGCCCGGCTGCCAAATTGGAAACGTCCAGAGATTGCGCCCACAGGAAAGCTGCCAGCACTGAAAGCTCTAGCTGGTTTTCACTGTCCCTTGGAACTGCATTCGCTGCCACACAGACATTCGCGCTCTGCTAAAGCATTGCTTCCTAATGGGGCAACACTCTGTATCTCTCTCTGGCAGAGCCCGGCTGCCAAATTGGAAACGTCCAGAGATTGCGCCCACAGGAAAGCTGCCAGCACTGAAAGCTCTAGCTGGTTTTCACTGTCCCTTGGAACTGCATTCGCTGCCACACAGACATTCGCGCTCTGCTAAAGCATTGCTTCCTAATGGGGCAACACTCTGTATCTCTCTCTGGCAGAGCCCGGCTGCCAAATTGGAAACGTCCAGAGATTGCGCCCACAGGAAAGCTGCCAGCACTGAAAGCTCTAGCTGGTTTTCACTGTCCCTTGGAACTGCATTCGCTGCCACACAGACATTCGCGCTCTGCTAAAGCATTGCTTCGTAATGGGGCAACACTCTGTATCTCTCTCTGGCAGAGCCCGGCTGCCAAATTGGAAACGTCCAGAGATTGCGCCCACAGGAAAGCTGCCAGCACTGAAAGCTCTAGCTGGTTTTCACTGTCCCTTGGAACTGCATTCGCTGCCACACAGACATTCGCGCTCTGCTAAAGCATTGCTTCGTAATGGGGCAACACTCTGTATCTCTCTCTGGCAGAGCCCGGCTGCCAAATTGGAAACGTCCAGAGATTGCGCCCACAGGAAAGCTGCCAGCACTGAAAGCTCTAGCTGGTTTTCACTGTCCCTTGGAACTGCATTCGCTGCCACACAGACATTCGCGCTCTGCTAAAGCATTGCTTCGTAATGGGGCAACACTCTGTATCTCTCTCTGGCAGAGCCCGGCTGCCAAATTGGAAACGTCCAGAGATTGCGCCCACAGGAAAGCTGCCAGCACTGAAAGCTCTAGCTGGTTTTCACTGTCCCTTGGAACTGCATTCGCTGCCACACAGACATTCGCGCTCTGCTAAAGCATTGCTTCGTAATGGGGCAACATGCTGTATCTCTCTCTGGCAGAGCCCGGCTGCCAAATTGGAAACGTCCAGAGATTGCGCCCACAGGAAAACTGCCAGCACTGAAAGCTCCAGCTGGTTTTCACTGTCCCTTGGAACTGCATTCGCTGCCACACAGACATTCGCGCTCTGCTAAAGCATTGCTTCCTAATGGGGCACCACTCTGTATCTCTCCCTGGCAGAGCCCGGCTGCCAAATTGGAAACCTCCAGACATTGCGCCCACAGGAAAGCTGCCAGCACTGAAAGCTCTAGCTGGTTTTCACTGTCCCTTGGAACTGCATTCGCTGCCACACAGACATTTGCGCTCTGCTAAAGCATTGCTTCGTAATGGGGCAACACTCTGTATCTCTCTGTGGCAGAGCCTGGCTGCCAAATTGGAAACGTCCAGAGATTGCACCCACAGGAAAGCTGCCAGCACTGAAAGCTCTAGCTGGTTTTCACTGTCCCTTGGAACTGCATTCGCTGCCACACAGACATTCGCGCTCTGCTAAAGCATTGCTTCCTAATGGGGCAACACTCTGTATTTCTCTCTGGCAGAGCCCGGCTGCCAAATTGGAAACGTCCAGAGATTGCGCCCACAGGAAAGCTGCCAGCACTGAAAGCTCTAGCTGGTTTTCACTGTCCCTTGGAACTGCATTCGCTGCCACACAGACATTCGCGCTCTGCTAAAGCATTGCTTCCTAATGGGGCAACACTCTGTATCTCTCTCTGGCAGAGCCCGGCTGCCAAATTGGAAACGTCCAGAGATTGCGCCCACAGGAAAGCTGCCAGCACTGAAAGATCTAGCTGGTTTTCACTGTCCCTTGGAACTGCATTCGCTGCCACACAGATATTCGCGCTCTGCTAAAGCATTGCTTCGTAATAGGGCAACACTCTGTATCTCTCTCTGGCAGAGCCTGGCTGCCAAATTGGAAACGTCCAGAGATTGCGCCCACAGGAAAGCTGCCAGCACTGAAAGCTCTAGCTGGTTTTCACTGTCCCTTGGAACTGCATTCGCTGCCACACAGACATTCGCGCTCTGCTAAAGCACTGCTTCCTAATGGGGAAACACTCTGTATCTCTCCCTGGCAGAGCCCGGCTGCCAAATTGGAAACGTCCAGAGATTGCGCCCACAGGAAAGCTGCCAGCACTGAAAGCTCTAGCTGGTTTTCACTGTCCCTTGGAACTGCATTCGCTGCCACACAGACATTCGCGCTCTGCTAAAGCATTGCTTCCTAATGGGGCAACACTCTGTATCTCTCTCTGGCAGAGCCCGGCTGCCAAATTGGAAACGTCCAGAGATTGCGCCCACAGGAAAGCTGCCAGCACTGAAAGCTCTAGCTGGTTTTCACTGTCCCTTGGAACTGCATTCGCTGCCACACAGACATTCGCGCTCTGCTAAAGCATTGCTTCCTA
The DNA here is from genome assembly GCF_035582795.1 of Mycteria americana. NCBI lineage: Eukaryota > Metazoa > Chordata > Aves > Ciconiiformes > Ciconiidae > Mycteria > Mycteria americana. Next base: position 244,529 of record NW_027445657.1, read on the forward strand.
ATGGGGCAACACTCTGTATCTCTCTCTGGCAGAGCCCGGCTGCCAAATTGGAAACGTCCAGAGATTGCGCCCACAGGAAAGCTGCCAGCACTGAAAGCTCTAGCTGGTTTTCACTGTCCCTTGGAACTGCATTCGCTGCCACACAGACATTCGCGCTCTGCTAAAGCATTGCTTCGTAATGGGGCAACACTCTGTATCTCTCTCTGGCAGAGCCCGGCTGCCAAATTGGAAACGTCCAGAGATTGCGCCCACAGGAAAGCTGCCAGCACTGAAAGCTCTAGCTGGTTTTCACTGTCCCTTGGAACTGCATTCGCTGCCACACAGACATTCGCGCTCTGCTAAAGCATTGCTTCGTAATGGGGCAACACTCTGTATCTCTCTCTGGCAGAGCCCGGCTGCCAAATTGGAAACGTCCAGAGATTGCGCCCACAGGAAAGCTGCCAGCACTGAAAGCTCTAGCTGGTTTTCACTGTCCCTTGGAACTGCATTCGCTGCCACACAGACATTCGCGCTCTGCTAAAGCATTGCTTCGTAATGGGGCAACACTCTGTATCTCTCTCTGGCAGAGCCCGGCTGCCAAATTGGAAACGTCCAGAGATTGCGCCCACAGGAAAGCTGCCAGCACTGAAAGCTCTAGCTGGTTTTCACTGTCCCTTGGAACTGCATTCGCTGCCACACAGACATTCGCGCTCTGCTAAAGCATTGCTTCGTAATGGGGCAACATGCTGTATCTCTCTCTGGCAGAGCCCGGCTGCCAAATTGGAAACGTCCAGAGATTGCGCCCACAGGAAAACTGCCAGCACTGAAAGCTCCAGCTGGTTTTCACTGTCCCTTGGAACTGCATTCGCTGCCACACAGACATTCGCGCTCTGCTAAAGCATTGCTTCCTAATGGGGCACCACTCTGTATCTCTCCCTGGCAGAGCCCGGCTGCCAAATTGGAAACCTCCAGACATTGCGCCCACAGGAAAGCTGCCAGCACTGAAAGCTCTAGCTGGTTTTCACTGTCCCTTGGAACTGCATTCGCTGCCACACAGACATTTGCGCTCTGCTAAAGCATTGCTTCGTAATGGGGCAACACTCTGTATCTCTCTGTGGCAGAGCCTGGCTGCCAAATTGGAAACGTCCAGAGATTGCACCCACAGGAAAGCTGCCAGCACTGAAAGCTCTAGCTGGTTTTCACTGTCCCTTGGAACTGCATTCGCTGCCACACAGACATTCGCGCTCTGCTAAAGCATTGCTTCCTAATGGGGCAACACTCTGTATTTCTCTCTGGCAGAGCCCGGCTGCCAAATTGGAAACGTCCAGAGATTGCGCCCACAGGAAAGCTGCCAGCACTGAATGCTCTAGCTGGTTTTCACTGTCTTTTGGAACTGCATTCGCTGCCACACAGACATTCGCGCTCTGCTAAAGCATTGCTTCGTAATGGGGCAACACTCTGTATCTCTCTCTGGCAGAGCCCGGCTGCCAAATTGGAAACGTCCAGAGATTGCGCCCACAGGAAAGCTGCCAGCACTGAAAGCTCTAGCTGGTTTTCACTGTCCCTTGGAACTGCATTCGCTGCCACACAGACATTCGCGCTCTGCTAAAGCATTGCTTCGTAATGGGGCAACACTCTGTATCTCTCTCTGGCAGAGCCCGGCTGCCAAATTGGAAACGTCCAGAGATTGCGCCCACAGGAAAGCTGCCAGCACTGAAAGATCTAGCTGGTTTTCACTGTCCCTTGGAACTGCATTCGCTGCCACACAGATATTCGCGCTCTGCTAAAGCATTGCTTCGTAATAGGGCAACACTCTGTATCTCTCTCTGGCAGAGCCTGGCTGCCAAATTGGAAACGTCCAGAGATTGCGCCCACAGGAAAGCTGCCAGCACTGAAAGCTCTAGCTGGTTTTCACTGTCCCTTGGAACTGCATTCGCTGCCACACAGACATTCGCGCTCTGCTAAAGCACTGCTTCCTAATGGGGAAACACTCTGTATCTCTCCCTGGCAGAGCCCGGCTGCCAAATTGGAAACGTCCAGAGATTGCGCCCACAGGAAAGCTGCCAGCACTGAAAGCTCTAGCTGGTTTTCACTGTCCCTTGGAACTGCATTCGCTGCCACACAGACATTCGCGCTCTGCTAAAGCATTGCTTCCTAATGGGGCAACACTCTGTATCTCTCTCTGGCAGAGCCCGGCTGCCAAATTGGAAACGTCCAGAGATTGCGCCCACAGGAAAGCTGCCAGCACTGAAAGCTCTAGCTGGTTTTCACTGTCCCTTGGAACTGCATTCGCTGCCACACAGACATTCGCGCTCTGCTAAAGCATTGCTTCCTAATGGGGAAACACTCTGTATCTCTCCCTGGCAGAGCCCGGCTGCCAAATTGGAAACGTCCAGAGATTGCGCCCACAGGAAAGCTGCCAGCACTGAAAGCTCTAGCTGGTTTTCACTGTCCCTTGGAACTGCATTCGCTGCCACACAGACATTCGCGCTCTGCTAAAGCATTGCTTCCTAATGGGGCAACACTCTGTATCTCTCTCTGGCAGAGCCCGGCTGCCAAATTGGAAACGTCCAGAGATTGCGCCCACAGGAAAGCTGCCAGCACTGAAAGCTCTAGCTGGTTTTCACTGTCCCTTGGAACTGCATTCGCTGCCACACAGACATTCGCGCTCTGCTAAAGCTTAACTTGGTAATGGGGCAACACTCTGTATCTCTCTGTGGCAGAGCCCGGCTGCCAAATTGGAAACGTCCAGAGATTGCGCCCACAGGAAAGCTGCCAGCACTGAAAGCTCTAGCTGGTTTTCACTGTCCCTTGGAACTGCATTCGCTGCCACACAGACATTCGCGCTCTGCTAAAGCATTGCTTCCTAATGGGGCAACACTCTGTATCTCTCTCTGGCAGAGCCCGGCTGCCAAATTGTAAACGTCCAGACATTGCGCCCACAGGAAAGCTGCCAGCACTGAAAGCTCTAGCTGGTTTTCACTGTCCCTTGGAACTGCATTCGCTGCCACACAGACATTCGCGCTCTGCTAAAGCATTGCTTCGTAATGGGGCAACATTCTGTATCTCTCTCTGGCAGAGCCCGGCTGCCAAATTGGAAACGTCCAGAGATTGCACCCACAGGAAAGCTGCCAGCACTGAAAGCTCTAGCTGGTTTTCACTGTCCCTTGGAACTGCATTCGCTGCCACACAGACATTCGCGCTCTGCTAAAGCATTGCTTCCTAATGGGGCAACACTCTGTATCTCTCTCTGGCAGAGCCCGGCTGCCAAATTGGAAACGTCCAGAGATTGCGCCCACAGGAAAGCTGCCAGCACTGAAAGCTCTAGCTGGTTTTCACTGTCCCTTGGAACTGCATTCGCTGCCACACAGACATTCGCGCTCTGCTAAAGCATTGCTTCGTAATGGGGCAACACTCTGTATCTCTCTCTGGCAGAGCCCGGCTGCCAAATTGGAAACGTCCAGAGATTGCGCCCACAGGAAAGCTGCCAGCACTGAAAGCTCTAGCTGGTTTTCACTGTCCCTTGGAACTGCATTCGCTGCCACACAGACATTCGCGCTCTGCTAAAGCATTGCTTCGTAATGGGGCAACACTCTGTATCTCTCTCTGGCAGAGCCCGGCTGCCAAATTGGAAACGTCCAGAGATTGCGCCCACAGGAAAGCTGCCAGCACTGAAAGCTCTAGCTGGTTTTCACTGTCCCTTGGAAATGCATTCGCTGCCACACAGACATTCGCGCTCTGCTAAAGCATTGCTTCGTAATGGGGCAACATTCTGTATCTCTCTCTGGCAGAGCCCGGCTGCCAAATTGGAAACGTCCAGAGATTTCGCCCACAGGAAAGCTGCCAGCACTGAAAGCTCTAGCTGGTTTTCACTGTCCCTTGGAGCTGCATTCGCTGCCACACAGACATTCGCGCTCTGCTAAAGCATTGCTTCGTAATGGGGCAACACTCTGTATCTCTCTCTGGCAGAGCCCGGCTGCCAAATTGGAAACGTCCAGAGATTGCGCCCACAGGAAAGCTGCCAGCACTGAAAGCTCTAGCTGGTTTTCACTGTCCCTTGGAACTGCATTCGCTGCCACACAGACATTCGCGCTCTGCTAAAGCATTGCTTCGTAATGGGGCAACATTCTGTATCTCTCTCTGGCAGAGCCCGGCTGCCAAATTGTAAACGTCCAGAGATTGCGCCCACAGGAAAGCTGCCAGCACTGAAAGCTCTAGCTGGTTTTCACTGTCCCTTGGAACTGCATTCGCTGCCACACAGACATTCGCGCTCTGCTAAAGCTTAACTTGGTAATTGGGCAACATTCTGTATCTCTCTCTGGCAGAGCCAGGCTGCCAAATTGGAAACGTCCAGAGATTGCGCCCACAGGAAAGCTGCCAGCACTGAAAGCTCTAGCTGGTTTTCACTGTCCCTTGGAACTGCATTCGCTGCCACACAGACATTCGCGCTCTGCTAAAGCATTGCTTCCTAATGGGGCAACACTCTGTATCTCTCTCTGGCAGAGCCCGGCTGCCAAATTGGAAACGTCCAGAGATTGCGCCCACAGGAAAGCTGCCAGCACTGAAAGCTCTAGCTGGTTTTCACTGTCCCTTGGAACTGCATTCGCTGCCACACAGACATTCGCACTCTGCTAAAGCATTGCTTCGTAATGGGGCAACACTCTGTATCTCTCTCTGGCAGAGCCCGGCTGCCAAATTGGAAACGTCCAGAGATTGCGCCCACAGGAAAGCTGCCAGCACTGAAAGCTCTAGCTGGTTTTCACTGTCCCTTGGAACTGCATTCGCTGCCACACAGACATTCGCGCTCTGCTAAAGCATTGCTTCGTAATGGGGCAACATTCTGTATCTCTCTCTGGCACAGCCCGGCTGCCAAATTGGAAACGTCCAGAGATTGCGCCCACAGGAAAGCTGCCAGCACTGAAATCTCTAGCTGGTTTTCACTGTCCCTTGGAACTGCATTCGCTGCCACACAGACATTCGCACTCTGCTAAAGCATTGCTTCGTAATGGGGCAACACTCTGTATCTCTCTCTGGCAGAGCCCGGCTGCCAAATTGGAAACGTCCAGAGATTGCGCCCACAGGAAAGCTGCCAGCACTGAAAGCTCTAGCTGGTTTTCACTGTCCCTTGGAACTGCATTCGCTGCCACACAGACATTCGCGCTCTGCTAAAGCATTGCTTCGTAATGGGGCAACATTCTGTATCTCTCTCTGGCACAGCCCGGCTGCCAAATTGGAAACGTCCAGAGATTGCGCCCACAGGAAAGCTGCCAGCACTGAAAGCTCTAGCTGGTTTTCACTGTCCCTTGGAGCTGCATTCGCTGCCACACAGACATTCGCGCTCTGCTAAAGCATTGCTTCGTAATGGGGCAACACTCTGTATCTCTCTCTGGCAGAGCCCGGCTGCCAAATTGGAAACGTCCAGACATTGCGCCCACAGGAAAGCTGCCAGCACTGAAAGCTCTAGCTGGTTTTCACTGTCCCTTGGAACTGCATTCGCTGCCACACAGACATTCGCGCTCTGCTAAAGCATTGCTTCGTAATGGGGCAACATTCTGTATCTCTCTCTGGCAGAGCCCGGCTGCCAAATTGGAAACGTCCAGAGATTGCACCCACAGGAAAGCTGCCAGCACTGAAAGCTCTAGCTGGTTTTCACTGTCCCTTGGAACTGCATTCGCTGCCACACAGACATTCGCGCTCTGCTAAAGCATTGCTTCCTAATGGGGCAACACTCTGTATCTCTCTCTGGCAGAGCCCGGCTGCCAAATTGGAAACGTCCAGAGATTGCGCCCACAGGAAAGCTGCCAGCACTGAAAGCTCTAGCTGGTTTTCACTGTCCCTTGGAACTGCATTCGCTGCCACACAGACATTCGCGCTCTGCTAAAGCTTAACTTGGTAATTGGGCAACATTCTGTATCTCTCTCTGGCAGAGCCCGGCTGCCAAATTGGAAACGTCCAGAGATTGCGCCCACAGGAAAGCTGCCAGCACTGAAAGCTCTAGCTGGTTTTCACTGTCCCTTGGAACTGCATTCGCTGCCACACAGACATTCGCGCTCTGCTAAAGCATTGCTTCGTAATGGGGCAACACTCTGTATCTCTCTCTGGCAGAGCCCGGCTGCCAAATTGGAAACGTCCAGAGATTGCGCCCACAGGAAAGCTGCCAGCACTGAAAGCTCTAGCTGGTTTTCACTGTCCCTTGGAACTGCATTCGCTGCCACACAGACATTCGCGCTCTGCTAAAGCATTGCTTCCTAATGGGGCAACACTCTGTATCTCTCTCTGGCAGAGCCCGGCTGCCAAATTGGAAACGTCCAGAGATTGCGCCCACAGGAAAGCTGCCAGCACTGAAAGCTCTAGCTGGTTTTCACTGTCCCTTGGAACTGCATTCGCTGCCACACAGACATTCGCGCTCTGCTAAAGCATTGCTTCCTAATGGGGCAACACTCTGTATCTCTCTCTGGCAGAGCCCGGCTGCCAAATTGGAAACGTCCAGAGATTGCGCCCACAGGAAAGCTGCCAGCACTGAAAGCTCTAGCTGGTTTTCACTGTCCCTTGGAACTGCATTCGCTGCCACACAGACATTCGCGCTCTGCTAAAGCATTGCTCCCTAATGGGGCAACACTCTGTATCTCTCTCTGGCAGAGCCCGGCTGCCAAATTGGAAACGTCCAGAGATTGCGCCCACAGGAAAGCTGCCAGCACTGAAAGCTCTAGCTGGTTTTCACTGTCCCTTGGAACTGCATTCGCTGCCACACAGACATTCGCGCTCTGCTAAAGCATTGCTTCCTAATGGGGCAACACTCTGTCTCTCTCTCTGGCAGAGCCCGGCTGCCAAATTGGAAACGTCCAGAGATTGCGCCCACAGGAAAGCTGCCAGCACTGAAAGCTCTAGCTGGTTTTCACTGTCCCTTGGAACTGCATTCGCTGCCACACAGACATTCGCGCTCTGCTAAAGCTTAACTTGGTAATTGGGCAACACTCTGTATCTCTCTCTGGCAGAGCCCGGCTGCCAAATTGGAAACGTCCAGAGATTGCGCCCACAGGAAAGCTGCCAGCACTGAAAGCTCTAGCTGGTTTTCACTGTCCCTTGGAACTGCATTCGCTGCCACACAGACATTCGCGCTCTGCTAAAGCATTGCTTCCTAATGGGGCAACACTCTGTATCTCTCTGTGGCAGAGCCCGGCTGCCAAATTGGAAACGTCCAGAGATTGCGCCCACAGGAAAGCTGCCAGCACTGAAAGCTCTAGCTGGTTTTCACTGTCCCTTGGAACTGCATTCGCTGCCACACAGACATTCGCGCTCTGCTAAAGCATTGCTTCGTAATGGGGCAACACTCTGTATCTCTCTCTGGCAGAGCCCGGCTGCCAAATTGGAAACGTCCAGAGATTGCGCCCACAGGAAAGCTGCCAGCACTGAAAGCTCTAGCTGGTTTTCACTGTCCCTTGGAACTGCATTCGCTGCCACACAGACATTCGCGCTCTGCTAAAGCATTGCTTCGTAATGGGGCAACACTCTGTATCTCTCTCTGGCAGAGCCCGGCTGCCAAATTGGAAACGTCCAGAGATTGCGCCCACAGGAAAGCTGCCAGCACTGAAAGCTCTAGCTGGTTTTCACTGTCCCTTGGAACTGCATTCGCTGCCACACAGACATTCGCGCTCTGCTAAAGCATTGCTTCGTAATGGGGCAACACTCTGTATCTCTCTCTGGCAGAGCCCGGCTGCCAAATTGGAAACGTCCAGAGATTGCGCCCACAGGAAAGCTGCCAGCACTGAAAGCTCTAGCTGGTTTTCACTGTCCCTTGGAACTGCATTCGCTGCCACACAGACATTCGCGCTCTGCTAAAGCATTGCTTCGTAATGGGGCAACACTCTGTATCTCTCTCTGGCAGAGCCCGGCTGCCAAATTGGAAACGTCCAGAGATTGCGCCCACAGGAAAGCTGCCAGCACTGAAAGCTCTAGCTGGTTTTCACTGTCCCTTGGAACTGCATTCGCTGCCACACAGACATTCGCGCTCTGCTAAAGCATTGCTTCGTAATGGGGCAACACTCTGTATCTCTCTCTGGCAGAGCCCGGCTGCCAAATTGGAAACGTCCAGAGATTGCGCCCACAGGAAAGCTGCCAGCACTGAAAGCTCTAGCTGGTTTTCACTGTCCCTTGGAACTGCATTCGCTGCCACACAGACATTCGCGCTCTGCTAAAGCATTGCTTCCTAATGGGGCAACACTCTGTATTTCTCTCTGGCAGAGCCCGGCTGCCAAATTGGAAACGTCCAGAGATTGCGCCCACAGGAAAGCTGCCAGCACTGAAAGCTGTAGCTGGTTTTCACTGTCCCTTGGAACTGCATTCGCTGCCACACAGACATTCGCGCTCTGCTAAAGCATTGCTTCGTAATGGGGCAACACTCTGTATCTCTCTCTGGCAGAGCCCGGCTGCCAAATTGGAAACGTCCAGAGATTGCGCCCACAGGAAAGCTGCCAGCACTGAAAGCTCTAGCTGGTTTTCACTGTCCCTTGGAGCTGCATTCGCTGCCACACAGACATTCGCGCTCTGCTAAAGCATTGCTTCGTAATGGGGCAACATTCTGTCTCTCTCTCTGGCAGAGCCCGGCTGCCAAATTGGAAACGTCCAGAGATTGCGCCCACAGGAAAGCTGCCAGCACTGAAAGCTCTAGCTGGTTTTCACTGTCCCTTGGAGCTGCATTCGCTGCCACACAGACATTCGCGCTCTGCTAAAGCATTGCTTCCTAATGGGGCAACACTCTGTATCTCTCCCTGGCAGAGCCCGGCTGCCAAATTGTAAACGTCCAGAGATTGCGCCCACAGGAAAGCTGCCAGCACTGAAAGCTCTAGCTGGTTTTCACTGTCCCTTGGAACTGCATTCGCTGCCACACAGACATTCGCGCTCTGCTAAAGCATTGCTTCGTAATGGGGCAACACTCTGTATCTCTCTCTGGCAGAGCCCGGCTGCCAAATTGGAAACGTCCAGAGATTGCGCCCACAGGAAAGCTGCCAGCACTGAAAACTGTAGCTGGTTTTCACTGTCCCTTGGAACTGCATTCGCTGCCACACAGACATTCGCGCTCTGCTAAAGCATTGCTTCGTAATGGGGCAACACTCTGTATCTCTCTCTGGCAGAGCCCGGCTGCCAAATTGGAAACGTCCAGAGATTGCGCCCACAGGAAAGCTGCCAGCACTGAAAGCTCTAGCTGGTTTTCACTGTCCCTTGGAACTGCATTCGCTGCCACACAGACATTCGCGCTCTGCTAAAGCTTAACTAGGTAATTGGGCAACATTCTATATCTCTCTCTGGCAGAGCCCGGCTGCCAAATTGGAAACGTCCAGAGATTGCGCCCACAGGAAAGCTGCCAGCACTGAAAGCTCTAGCTGGTTTTCACTGTCCCTTGGAACTGCATTCGCTGCCACACAGACATTCGCGCTCTGCTAAAGCATTGCTTCGTAATGGGGCAACATTCTGTATCTCTCTCTGGCACAGCCCGGCTGCCAAATTGGAAACGTCCAGAGATTGCGCCCACAGGAAAGCTGCCAGCACTGAAAGCTCTAGCTGGTTTTCACTGTCCCTTGGAGCTGCATTCGCTGCCACACAGACATTCGCGCTCTGCTAAAGCATTGCTTCGTAATGGGGCAACACTCTGTATCTCTCTCTGGCAGAGCCCGGCTGCCAAATTGGAAACGTCCAGAGATTGCGCCCACAGGAAAGCTGCCAGCACTGAAAGCTCTAGCTGGTTTTCACTGTCCCTTGGAACTGCATTCGCTGCCACACAGACATTCGCGCTCTGCTAAAGCATTGCTTCCTAATGGGGCAACACTCTGTATCTCTCTCTGGCAGAGCCCGGCTGCCAAATTGGAAACGTCCAGAGATTGCGCCCACAGGAAAGCTGCCAGCACTGAAAGCTCTAGCTGGTTTTCACTGTCCCTTGGAACTGCATTCGCTGCCACACAGACATTCGCGCTCTGCTAAAGCATTGCTTCGTAATGGGGCAACACTCTGTATCTCTCTCTGGCAGAGCCCGGCTGCCAAATTGGAAACGTCCAGAGATTGCGCCCACAGGAAAGCTGCCAGCACTGAAAGCTCTAGCTGGTTTTCACTGTCCCTTGGAACTGCATTCGCTGCCACACAGACATTCGCGCTCTGCTAAAGCATTGCTTCGTAATGGGGCAACACTCTGTATCTCTCTCTGGCAGAGCCCGGCTGCCAAATTGGAAACGTCCAGAGATTGCGCCCACAGGAAAGCTGCCAGCACTGAAAGCTCTAGCTGGTTTTCACTGTCCCTTGGAACTGCATTCGCTGCCACACAGACATTCGCGCTCTGCTAAAGCATTGCTTCGTAATGGGGCAACACTCTGTATCTCTCTCTGGCAGAGCCCGGCTGCCAAATTGGAAACGTCCAGAGATTGCGCCCACAGGAAAGCTGCCAGCACTGAAAGCTCTAGCTGGTTTTCACTGTCCCTTGGAACTGCATTCGCTGCCACACAGACATTCGCGCTCTGCTAAAGCATTGCTTCCTAATGGGGCAACACTCTGTATTTCTCTCTGGCAGAGCCCGGCTGCCAAATTGGAAACGTCCAGAGATTGCGCCCACAGGAAAGCTGCCAGCACTGAAAGCTCTAGCTGGTTTTCACTGTCCCTTGGAACTGCATTCGCTGCCACACAGACATTCGCGCTCTGCTAAAGCTTAACTTGGTAATTGGGCAACATTCTGTATCTCTCTCTGGCAGAGCCAGGCTGCCAAATTGGAAACGTCCAGAGATTGCGCCCACAGGAAAGCTGCCAGCACTGAAAGCTCTAGCTGGTTTTCACTGTCCCTTGGAACTGCATTCGCTGCCACACAGACATTCGCGCTCTGCTAAAGCATTGCTTCCTAATGGGGCAACACTCTGTATCTCTCTCTGGCAGAGCCCGGCTGCCAAATTGGAAACGTCCAGAGATTGCGCCCACAGGAAAGCTGCCAGCACTGAAAGCTCTAGCTGGTTTTCACTGTCCCTTGGAACTGCATTCGCTGCCACACAGACATTCGCACTCTGCTAAAGCATTGCTTCGTAATGGGGCAACACTCTGTATCTCTCTCTGGCAGAGCCCGGCTGCCAAATTGGAAACGTCCAGAGATTGCGCCCACAGGAAAGCTGCCAGCACTGAAAGCTCTAGCTGGTTTTCACTGTCCCTTGGAACTGCATTCGCTGCCACACAGACATTCGCGCTCTGCTAAAGCATTGCTTCGTAATGGGGCAACATTCTGTATCTCTCTCTGGCACAGCCCGGCTGCCAAATTGGAAACGTCCAGAGATTGCGCCCACAGGAAAGCTGCCAGCACTGAAATCTCTAGCTGGTTTTCACTGTCCCTTGGAACTGCATTCGCTGCCACACAGACATTCGCACTCTGCTAAAGCATTGCTTCGTAATGGGGCAACACTCTGTATCTCTCTCTGGCAGAGCCCGGCTGCCAAATTGGAAACGTCCAGAGATTGCGCCCACAGGAAAGCTGCCAGCACTGAAAGCTCTAGCTGGTTTTCACTGTCCCTTGGAACTGCATTCGCTGCCACACAGACATTCGCGCTCTGCTAAAGCATTGCTTCGTAATGGGGCAACATTCTGTATCTCTCTCTGGCACAGCCCGGCTGCCAAATTGGAAACGTCCAGAGATTGCGCCCACAGGAAAGCTGCCAGCACTGAAAGCTCTAGCTGGTTTTCACTGTCCCTTGGAGCTGCATTCGCTGCCACACAGACATTCGCGCTCTGCTAAAGCATTGCTTCGTAATGGGGCAACACTCTGTATCTCTCTCTGGCAGAGCCCGGCTGCCAAATTGGAAACGTCCAGACATTGCGCCCACAGGAAAGCTGCCAGCACTGAAAGCTCTAGCTGGTTTTCACTGTCCCTTGGAACTGCATTCGCTGCCACACAGACATTCGCGCTCTGCTAAAGCATTGCTTCGTAATGGGGCAACATTCTGTATCTCTCTCTGGCAGAGCCCGGCTGCCAAATTGGAAACGTCCAGAGATTGCACCCACAGGAAAGCTGCCAGCACTGAAAGCTCTAGCTGGTTTTCACTGTCCCTTGGAACTGCATTCGCTGCCACACAGACATTCGCGCTCTGCTAAAGCATTGCTTCCTAATGGGGCAACACTCTGTATCTCTCTCTGGCAGAGCCCGGCTGCCAAATTGGAAACGTCCAGAGATTGCGCCCACAGGAAAGCTGCCAGCACTGAAAGCTCTAGCTGGTTTTCACTGTCCCTTGGAACTGCATTCGCTGCCACACAGACATTCGCGCTCTGCTAAAGCTTAACTTGGTAATTGGGCAACATTCTGTATCTCTCTCTGGCAGAGCCCGGCTGCCAAATTGGAAACGTCCAGAGATTGCGCCCACAGGAAAGCTGCCAGCACTGAAAGCTCTAGCTGGTTTTCACTGTCCCTTGGAACTGCATTCGCTGCCACACAGACATTCGCGCTCTGCTAAAGCATTGCTTCGTAATGGGGCAACACTCTGTATCTCTCTCTGGCAGAGCCCGGCTGCCAAATTGGAAACGTCCAGAGATTGCGCCCACAGGAAAGCTGCCAGCACTGAAAGCTCTAGCTGGTTTTCACTGTCCCTTGGAACTGCATTCGCTGCCACACAGACATTCGCGCTCTGCTAAAGCATTGCTTCCTAATGGGGCAACACTCTGTATCTCTCTCTGGCAGAGCCCGGCTGCCAAATTGGAAACGTCCAGAGATTGCGCCCACAGGAAAGCTGCCAGCACTGAAAGCTCTAGCTGGTTTTCACTGTCCCTTGGAACTGCATTCGCTGCCACACAGACATTCGCGCTCTGCTAAAGCATTGCTTCCTAATGGGGCAACACTCTGTATCTCTCTCTGGCAGAGCCCGGCTGCCAAATTGGAAACGTCCAGAGATTGCGCCCACAGGAAAGCTGCCAGCACTGAAAGCTCTAGCTGGTTTTCACTGTCCCTTGGAACTGCATTCGCTGCCACACAGACATTCGCGCTCTGCTAAAGCATTGCTCCCTAATGGGGCAACACTCTGTATCTCTCTCTGGCAGAGCCCGGCTGCCAAATTGGAAACGTCCAGAGATTGCGCCCACAGGAAAGCTGCCAGCACTGAAAGCTCTAGCTGGTTTTCACTGTCCCTTGGAACTGCATTCGCTGCCACACAGACATTCGCGCTCTGCTAAAGCATTGCTTCCTAATGGGGCAACACTCTGTCTCTCTCTCTGGCAGAGCCCGGCTGCCAAATTGGAAACGTCCAGAGATTGCGCCCACAGGAAAGCTGCCAGCACTGAAAGCTCTAGCTGGTTTTCACTGTCCCTTGGAACTGCATTCGCTGCCACACAGACATTCGCGCTCTGCTAAAGCTTAACTTGGTAATTGGGCAACACTCTGTATCTCTCTCTGGCAGAGCCCGGCTGCCAAATTGGAAACGTCCAGAGATTGCGCCCACAGGAAAGCTGCCAGCACTGAAAGCTCTAGCTGGTTTTCACTGTCCCTTGGAACTGCATTCGCTGCCACACAGACATTCGCGCTCTGCTAAAGCATTGCTTCCTAATGGGGCAACACTCTGTATCTCTCTGTGGCAGAGCCCGGCTGCCAAATTGGAAACGTCCAGAGATTGCGCCCACAGGAAAGCTGCCAGCACTGAAAGCTCTAGCTGGTTTTCACTGTCCCTTGGAACTGCATTCGCTGCCACACAGACATTCGCGCTCTGCTAAAGCATTGCTTCGTAATGGGGCAACACTCTGTATCTCTCTCTGGCAGAGCCCGGCTGCCAAATTGGAAACGTCCAGAGATTGCGCCCACAGGAAAGCTGCCAGCACTGAAAGCTCTAGCTGGTTTTCACTGTCCCTTGGAACTGCATTCGCTGCCACACAGACATTCGCGCTCTGCTAAAGCATTGCTTCGTAATGGGGCAACACTCTGTATCTCTCTCTGGCAGAGCCCGGCTGCCAAATTGGAAACGTCCAGAGATTGCGCCCACAGGAAAGCTGCCAGCACTGAAAGCTCTAGCTGGTTTTCACTGTCCCTTGGAACTGCATTCGCTGCCACACAGACATTCGCGCTCTGCTAAAGCATTGCTTCGTAATGGGGCAACACTCTGTATCTCTCTCTGGCAGAGCCCGGCTGCCAAATTGGAAACGTCCAGAGATTGCGCCCACAGGAAAGCTGCCAGCACTGAAAGCTCTAGCTGGTTTTCACTGTCCCTTGGAACTGCATTCGCTGCCACACAGACATTCGCGCTCTGCTAAAGCATTGCTTCGTAATGGGGCAACACTCTGTATCTCTCTCTGGCAGAGCCCGGCTGCCAAATTGGAAACGTCCAGAGATTGCGCCCACAGGAAAGCTGCCAGCACTGAAAGCTCTAGCTGGTTTTCACTGTCCCTTGGAACTGCATTCGCTGCCACACAGACATTCGCGCTCTGCTAAAGCATTGCTTCGTAATGGGGCAACACTCTGTATCTCTCTCTGGCAGAGCCCGGCTGCCAAATTGGAAACGTCCAGAGATTGCGCCCACAGGAAAGCTGCCAGCACTGAAAGCTCTAGCTGGTTTTCACTGTCCCTTGGAACTGCATTCGCTGCCACACAGACATTCGCGCTCTGCTAAAGCATTGCTTCCTAATGGGGCAACACTCTGTATTTCTCTCTGGCAGAGCCCGGCTGCCAAATTGGAAACGTCCAGAGATTGCGCCCACAGGAAAGCTGCCAGCACTGAAAGCTGTAGCTGGTTTTCACTGTCCCTTGGAACTGCATTCGCTGCCACACAGACATTCGCGCTCTGCTAAAGCATTGCTTCGTAATGGGGCAACACTCTGTATCTCTCTCTGGCAGAGCCCGGCTGCCAAATTGGAAACGTCCAGAGATTGCGCCCACAGGAAAGCTGCCAGCACTGAAAGCTCTAGCTGGTTTTCACTGTCCCTTGGAACTGCATTCGCTGCCACACAGACATTCGCGCTCTGCTAAAGCATTGCTTCGTAATGGGGCAACACTCTGTATCTCTCTCTGGCAGAGCCCGGCTGCCAAATTGGAAACGTCCAGAGATTGCGCCCACAGGAAAGCTGCCAGCACTGAAAGCTGTAGCTGGTTTTCACTGTCCCTTGGAACTGCATTCGCTGCCACACAGACATTCGCGCTCTGCTAAAGCATTGCTTCCTAATGGGGCAACACTCTGTATCTCTCCCTGGCAGAGCCCGGCTGCCAAATTGTAAACGTCCAGAGATTGCGCCCACAGGAAAGCTGCCAGCACTGAAAGCTCTAGCTGGTTTTCACTGTCCCTTGGAACTGCATTCGCTGCCACACAGACATTCGCGCTCTGCTAAAGCATTGCTTCGTAATGGGGCAACACTCTGTATCTCTCTCTGGCAGAGCCCGGCTGCCAAATTGGAAACGTCCAGAGATTGCGCCCACAGGAAAGCTGCCAGCACTGAAAACTGTAGCTGGTTTTCACTGTCCCTTGGAACTGCATTCGCTGCCACACAGACATTCGCGCTCTGCTAAAGCATTGCTTCGTAATGGGGCAACACTCTGTATCTCTCTCTGGCAGAGCCCGGCTGCCAAATTGGAAACGTCCAGAGATTGCGCCCACAGGAAAGCTGCCAGCACTGAAAGCTCTAGCTGGTTTTCACTGTCCCTTGGAACTGCATTCGCTGCCACACAGACATTCGCGCTCTGCTAAAGCTTAACTAGGTAATTGGGCAACATTCTATATCTCTCTCTGGCAGAGCCCGGCTGCCAAATTGGAAACGTCCAGAGATTGCGCCCACAGGAAAGCTGCCAGCACTGAAAGCTCTAGCTGGTTTTCACTGTCCCTTGGAACTGCATTCGCTGCCACACAGACATTCGCGCTCTGCTAAAGCATTGCTTCGTAATGGGGCAACATTCTGTATCTCTCTCTGGCACAGCCCGGCTGCCAAATTGGAAACGTCCAGAGATTGCGCCCACAGGAAAGCTGCCAGCACTGAAAGCTCTAGCTGGTTTTCACTGTCCCTTGGAGCTGCATTCGCTGCCACACAGACATTCGCGCTCTGCTAAAGCATTGCTTCGTAATGGGGCAACACTCTGTATCTCTCTCTGGCAGAGCCCGGCTGCCAAATTGGAAACGTCCAGAGATTGCGCCCACAGGAAAGCTGCCAGCACTGAAAGCTCTAGCTGGTTTTCACTGTCCCTTGGAACTGCATTCGCTGCCACACAGACATTCGCGCTCTGCTAAAGCATTGCTTCCTAATGGGGCAACACTCTGTATCTCTCTCTGGCAGAGCCCGGCTGCCAAATTGGAAACGTCCAGAGATTGCGCCCACAGGAAAGCTGCCAGCACTGAAAGCTCTAGCTGGTTTTCACTGTCCCTTGGAACTGCATTCGCTGCCACACAGACATTCGCGCTCTGCTAAAGCATTGCTTCGTAATGGGGCAACACTCTGTATCTCTCTCTGGCAGAGCCCGGCTGCCAAATTGGAAACGTCCAGAGATTGCGCCCACAGGAAAGCTGCCAGCACTGAAAGCTCTAGCTGGTTTTCACTGTCCCTTGGAACTGCATTCGCTGCCACACAGACATTCGCGCTCTGCTAAAGCATTGCTTCGTAATGGGGCAACACTCTGTATCTCTCTCTGGCAGAGCCCGGCTGCCAAATTGGAAACGTCCAGAGATTGCGCCCACAGGAAAGCTGCCAGCACTGAAAGCTCTAGCTGGTTTTCACTGTCCCTTGGAACTGCATTCGCTGCCACACAGACATTCGCGCTCTGCTAAAGCATTGCTTCGTAATGGGGCAACACTCTGTATCTCTCTCTGGCAGAGCCCGGCTGCCAAATTGGAAACGTCCAGAGATTGCGCCCACAGGAAAGCTGCCAGCACTGAAAGCTCTAGCTGGTTTTCACTGTCCCTTGGAACTGCATTCGCTGCCACACAGACATTCGCGCTCTGCTAAAGCATTGCTTCCTAATGGGGCAACACTCTGTATTTCTCTCTGGCAGAGCCCGGCTGCCAAATTGGAAACGTCCAGAGATTGCGCCCACAGGAAAGCTGCCAGCACTGAAAGCTCTAGCTGGTTTTCACTGTCCCTTGGAACTGCATTCGCTGCCACACAGACATTCGCGCTCTGCTAAAGCATTGCTTCCTAATGGGGCAACACTCTGTATCTCTCTCTGGCAGAGCCCGGCTGCCAAATTGGAAACGTCCAGAGATTTCGCCCACAGGAAAGCTGCCAGCACTGAAAGCTCTAGCTGGTTTTCACTGTCCCTTGGAGCTGCATTCGCTGCCACACAGACATTCGCGCTCTGCTAAAGCATTGCTTCGTAATGGGGCAACATTCTGTCTCTCTCTCTGGCAGAGCCCGGCTGCCAAATTGGAAACGTCCAGAGATTGCGCCCACAGGAAAGCTGCCAGCACTGAAAGCTCTAGCTGGTTTTCACTGTCCCTTGGAGCTGCATTCGCTGCCACACAGACATTCGCGCTCTGCTAAAGCATTGCTTCGTAATGGGGCAACACTCTGTATCTCTCCCTGGCAGAGCCCGGCTGCCAAATTGGAAACGTCCAGAGATTGCGCCCACAGGAAAGCTGCCAGCACTGAAAGCTCTAGCTGGTTTTCACTGTCCCTTGGAACTGCATTCGCTGCCACACAGACATTCGCGCTCTGCTAAAGCATTGCTTCGTAATGGGGCAACACTCTGTATCTCTCTCTGGCAGAGCCCGGCTGCCAAATTGGAAACGTCCAGACATTGCGCCCACAGGAAAGCTGCCAGCACTGAAAACTGTAGCTGGTTTTCACTGTCCCTTGGAACTGCATTCGCTGCCACACAGACATTCGCGCTCTGCTAAAGCATTGCTTCGTAATGGGGCAACACTCTGTATCTCTCTCTGGCAGAGCCCGGCTGCCAAATTGGAAACGTCCAGAGATTGCGCCCACAGGAAAGCTGCCAGCACTGAAAGCTCTAGCTGGTTTTCACTGTCCCTTGGAACTGCATTCGCTGCCACACAGACATTCGCGCTCTGCTAAAGCTTAACTAGGTAATTGGGCAACATTCTATATCTCTCTCTGGCAGAGCCCGGCTGCCAAATTGGAAACGTCCAGAGATTGCGCCCACAGGAAAGCTGCCAGCACTGAAAGCTCTAGCTGGTTTTCACTGTCCCTTGGAACTGCATTCGCTGCCACACAGACATTCGCGCTCTGCTAAAGCATTGCTTCGTAATGGGGCAACATTCTGTATCTCTCTCTGGCACAGCCCGGCTGCCAAATTGGAAACGTCCAGAGATTGCGCCCACAGGAAAGCTGCCAGCACTGAAAGCTCTAGCTGGTTTTCACTGTCCCTTGGAACTGCATTCGCTGCCACACAGACATTCGCGCTCTGCTAAAGCATTGCTTCCTAATGGGGCAACACTCTGTATCTCTCTCTGGCAGAGCCCGGCTGCTAAATTGTAAACGTCCAGAGATTGCGCCCACAGGAAAGCTGCCAGCACTGAAAGCTCTAGCTGGTTTTCACTGTCCCTTGGAACTGCATTCGCTGCCACACAGACATTCGCGCTCTGCTAAAGCATTGCTTCGTAATGGGGCAACATTCTGTATCTCTCTCTGGCAGAGCCCGGCTGCCAAATTGGAAACGTCCAGAGATTGCACCCACAGGAAAGCTGCCAGCACTGAAAGCTCTATCTGGTTTTCACTGTCCCTTGGAACTGCATTCGCTGCCACACAGACATTCGCGCTCTGCTAAAGCATTGCTTCGTAATGGGGCAACACTCTGTATCTCTCTCTGGCAGAGCCCGGCTGCCAAATTGGAAACGTCCAGAGATTGCGCCCACAGGAAAGCTGCCAGCACTGAAAGCTCTAGCTGGTTTTCACTGTCCCTTGGAACTGCATTCGCTGCCACACAGACATTCGCGCTCTGCTAAAGCATTGCTTCCTAATGGGGCAACACTCTGTATTTCTCTCTGGCAGAGCCCGGCTGCCAAATTGGAAACGTCCAGAGATTGCGCCCACAGGAAAGCTGCCAGCACTGAAAGCTCTAGCTGGTTTTCACTGTCCCTTGGAACTGCATTCGCTGCCACACAGACATTCGCGCTCTGCTAAAGCATTGCTTCGTAATGGGGCAACACTCTGTATCTCTCTCTGGCAGAGCCCGGCTGCCAAATTGGAAACGTCCAGAGATTGCGCCCACAGGAAAGCTGCCAGCACTGAAAGCTCTAGCTGGTTTTCACTGTCCCTTGGAGCTGCATTCGCTGCCACACAGACATTCGCGCTCTGCTAAAGCATTGCTTCGTAATGGGGCAACATTCTGTCTCTCTCTCTGGCAGAGCCCGGCTGCCAAATTGGAAACGTCCAGAGATTGCGCCCACAGGAAAGCTGCCAGCACTGAAAGCTCTAGCTGGTTTTCACTGTCCCTTGGAGCTGCATTCGCTGCCACACAGACATTCGCGCTCTGCTAAAGCATTGCTTCCTAATGGGGCAACACTCTGTATCTCTACCTGGCAGAGCCCGGCTGCCAAATTGGAAACGTCCAGAGATTGCGCCCACAGGAAAGCTGCCAGCACTGAAAGCTCTAGCTGGTTTTCACTGTCTCTTGGAACTGCATTCGCTGCCACACAGACATTCGCGCTCTGCTAAAGCATTGCTTCGTAATGGGGCAACACTCTGTATCTCTCTCTGGCAGAGCCCGGCTGCCAAATTGGAAACGTCCAGACATTGCGCCCACAGGAAAGCTGCCAGCACTGAAAACTGTAGCTGGTTTTCACTGTCCCTTGGAACTGCATTCGCTGCCACACAGACATTCGCGCTCTGCTAAAGCATTGCTTCGTAATGGGGCAACACTCTGTATCTCTCTCTGGCAGAGCCCGGCTGCCAAATTGGAAACGTCCAGAGATTGCGCCCACAGGAAAGCTGCCAGCACTGAAAACTGTAGCTGGTTTTCACTGTCCCTTGGAACTGCATTCGCTGCCACACAGACATTCGCGCTCTGCTAAAGCATTGCTTCGTAATGGGGCAACACTCTGTATCTCTCTCTGGCAGAGCCCGGCTGCCAAATTGGAAACGTCCAGAGATTGCGCCCACAGGAAAGCTGCCAGCACTGAAAGCTCTAGCTGGTTTTCACTGTCCCTTGGAACTGCATTCGCTGCCACACAGACATTCGCGCTCTGCTAAAGCTGAACTAGGTAATTGGGCAACATTCTATATCTCTCTCTGGCAGAGCCCGGCTGCCAAATTGGAAACGTCCAGAGATTGCGCCCACAGGAAAGCTGCCAGCACTGAAAGCTCTAGCTGGTTTTCACTGTCCCTTGGAACTGCATTCGCTGCCACACAGACATTCGCGCTCTGCTAAAGCATTGCTTCCTAATGGGGCAACATTCTGTATCTCTCTCTGGCACAGCCCGGCTGCCAAATTGGAAACGTCCAGAGATTGCGCCCACAGGAAAGCTGCCAGCACTGAAAGCTCTAGCTGGTTTTCACTGTCCCTTGGAGCTGCATTCGCTGCCACACAGACATTCGCGCTCTGCTAAAGCATTGCTTCGTAATGGGGCAACACTCTGTATCTCTCTCTGGCAGAGCCTGGCTGCCAAATTGGAAACGTCCAGAGATTGCGCCCACAGGAAAGCTGCCAGCACTGAAAGCTCTAGCTGGTTTTCACTGTCCCTTGGAACTGCATTCGCTGCCACACAGACATTCGCGCTCTGCTAAAGCATTGCTTCCTAATGGGGCAACACTCTGTATCTCTCTCTGGCAGAGCCCGGCTGCTAAATTGTAAACGTCCAGAGATTGCGCCCACAGGAAAGCTGCCAGCACTGAAAGCTCTAGCTGGTTTTCACTGTCCCTTGGAACTGCATTCGCTGCCACACAGACATTCGCGCTCTGCTAAAGCATTGCTTCGTAATGGGGCAACATTCTGTATCTCTCTCTGGCAGAGCCCGGCTGCCAAATTGGAAACGTCCAGAGATTGCACCCACAGGAAAGCTGCCAGCACTGAAAGCTCTATCTGGTTTTCACTGTCCCTTGGAACTGCATTCGCTGCCACACAGACATTCGCGCTCTGCTAAAGCATTGCTTCGTAATGGGGCAACACTCTGTATCTCTCTCTGGCAGAGCCCGGCTGCCAAATTGGAAACGTCCAGAGATTGCGCCCACAGGAAAGCTGCCAGCACTGAAAGCTCTAGCTGGTTTTCACTGTCCCTTGGAACTGCATTCGCTGCCACACAGACATTCGCGCTCTGCTAAAGCATTGCTTCGTAATGGGGCAACACTCTGTATCTCTCTCTGGCAGAGCCCGGCTGCCAAATTGGAAACGTCCAGAGATTGCGCCCACAGGAAAGCTGCCAGCACTGAAAGCTCTAGCTGGTTTTCACTGTCCCTTGGAACTGCATTCGCTGCCACACAGACATTCGCGCTCTGCTAAAGCATTGCTTCGTAATGGGGCAACACTCTGTATCTCTCTCTGGCAGAGCCCGGCTGCCAAATTGGAAACGTCCAGAGATTGCGCCCACAGGAAAGCTGCCAGCACTGAAAGCTCTAGCTGGTTTTCACTGTCCCTTGGAGCTGCATTCGCTGCCACACAGACATTCGCGCTCTGCTAAAGCATTGCTTCGTAATGGGGCAACACTCTGTATCTCTCTCTGGCAGAGCCCGGCTGCCAAATTGGAAACGTCCAGAGATTGCGCCCACAGGAAAGCTGCCAGCACTGAAAGCTCTAGCTGGTTTTCACTGTCCCTTGGAACTGCATTCTCTGCCACACAGACATTCGCGCTCTGCTAAAGCATTGCTTCCTAATGCGGCAACACTCTGTATCTCTCTCTGGCAGAGCCCGGCTGCCAAATTGTAAACGTCCAGACATTGCGCCCACAGGAAAGCTGCCAGCACTGAAAGCTCTAGCTGGTTTTCACTGTCCCTTGGAACTGCATTCGCTGCCACACAGACATTCGCGCTCTGCTAAAGCATTGCTTCCTAATGGGGCAACACTCTGTATCTCTCTCTGGCAGAGCCCGGCTGCCAAATTGGAAACGTCCAGAGATTGCGCCCACAGGAAAGCTGCCAGCACTGAAAGCTCTAGCTGGTTTTCACTGTCCCTTGGAACTGCATTCGCTGCCACACAGACATTCGCGCTCTGCTAAAGCTTAACTTGGTAATTGGGCAACATTCTGTATCTCTCTCTGGCAGAGCCCGGCTGCCAAATTGGAAACGTCCAGAGATTGCACCCACAGGAAAGCTGCCAGCACTGAAAGCTCTAGCTGGTTTTCACTGTCCCTTGGAACTGCATTCGCTGCCACACAGACATTCGCGCTCTGCTAAAGCATTGCTTCGTAATGGGGCAACACTCTGTATCTCTCTCTGGCAGAGCCCGGCTGCCAAATTGGAAACGTCCAGAGATTGCGCCCACAGGAAAGCTGCCAGCACTGAAAGCTCTAGCTGGTTTTCACTGTCCCTTGGAACTGCATTCGCTGCCACACAGACATTCGCGCTCTGCTAAAGCATTGCTTCGTAATGGGGCAACACTCTATATCTCTCTGTGGCAGAGCCCGGCTGCCAAATTGGAAACGTCCAGAGATTGCGCCCACAGGAAAGCTGCCAGCACTGAAAGCTCTAGCTGGTTTTCACTGTCCCTTGGAACTGCATTCGCTGCCACACAGACATTCGCGCTCTGCTAAAGCATTGCTTCGTAATGGGGCAACATTCTGTATCTCTCTCTGGCAGAGCCCGGCTGCCAAATTGGAAACGTCCAGAGATTGCGCCCACAGGAAAGCTGCCAGCACTGAAAGCTCTAGCTGGTTTTCACTGTCCCTTGGAACTGCATTCGCTGCCACACAGACATTCGCGCTCTGCTAAAGCATTGCTTCCTAATGGGGCAACACTCTGTATCTCTCTCTGGCAGAGCCCGGCTGCCAAATTGGAAACGTCCAGAGATTGCGCCCACAGGAAAGCTGCCAGCACTGAAAGCTCTAGCTGGTTTTCACTGTCCCTTGGAACTGCATTCGCTGCCACACAGACATTCGCGCTCTGCTAAAGCATTGCTTCGTAATGGGGCAACACTCTGTATCTCTCTCTGGCAGAGCCCGGCTGCCAAATTGTAAACGTCCAGACATTGCACCCACAGGAAAGCTGCCAGCACTGAAAGCTCTAGCTGGTTTTCACTGTCCCTTGGAACTGCATTCGCTGCCACACAGACATTCGCGCTCTGCTAAAGCATTGCTTCGTAATGGGGCAACACTCTGTATCTCTCTCTGGCAGAGCCCGGCTGCCAAATTGGAAACGTCCAGAGATTGCGCCCACAGGAAAGCTGCCAGCACTGAAAGCTCTAGCTGGTTTTCACTGTCCCTTGGAACTGCATTCGCTGCCACACAGACATTCGCGCTCTGCTAAAGCATTGCTTCGTAATGGGGCAACACTCTGTATCTCTCTCTGGCAGAGCCCGGCTGCCAAATTGGAAACGTCCAGAGATTGCGCCCACAGGAAAGCTGCCAGCACTGAAAGCTCTAGCTGGTTTTCACTGTCCCTTGGAACTGCATTCGCTGCCACACAGACATTCGCGCTCTGCTAAAGCATTGCTTCGTAATGGGGCAACACTCTGTATCTCTCTCTGGCAGAGCCCGGCTGCCAAATTGGAAACGTCCAGAGATTGCGCCCACAGGAAAGCTGCCAGCACTGAAAGCTCTAGCTGGTTTTCACTGTCCCTTGGAACTGCATTCGCTGCCACACAGACATTCGCGCTCTGCTAAAGCATTGCTTCGTAATGGGGCAACATTCTGTATCTCTCTCTGGCAGAGCCCGGCTGCCAAATTGGAAACGTCCAGAGATTGCGCCCACAGGAAAGCTGCCAGCACTGAAAGCTCTAGCTGGTTTTCACTGTCCCTTGGAGCTGCATTCGCTGCCACACAGACATTCGCGCTCTGCTAAAGCATTGCTTCGTAATGGGGCAACACTCTGTATCTCTCTCTGGCAGAGCCCGGCTGCCAAATTGGAAACGTCCAGAGATTGCGCCCACAGGAAAGCTGCCAGCACTGAAAGCTCTAGCTGGTTTTCACTGTCCCTTGGAACTGCATTCGCTGCCACACAGACATTCGCGCTCTGCTAAAGCATTGCTTCCTAATGGGGCAACACTCTGTATCTCTCTCTGGCAGAGCCCGGCTGCCAAATTGGAAACGTCCAGAGATTGCGCCCACAGGAAAGCTGCCAGCACTGAAAGCTCTAGCTGGTTTTCACTGTCCCTTGGAACTGCATTCGCTGCCACACAGACATTCGCGCTCTGCTAAAGCATTGCTTCCTAATGGGGCAACACTCTGTATCTCTCTCTGGCAGAGCCCGGCTGCCAAATTGGAAACGTCCAGAGATTGCGCCCACAGGAAAGCTGCCAGCACTGAAAGCTCTAGCTGGTTTTCACTGTCCCTTGGAACTGCATTCGCTGCCACACAGACATTCGCGCTCTGCTAAAGCATTGCTTCGTAATGGGGCAACACTCTGTATCTCTCTCTGGCAGAGCCCGGCTGCCAAATTGGAAACGTCCAGAGATTGCGCCCACAGGAAAGCTGCCAGCACTGAAAGCTCTAGCTGGTTTTCACTGTCCCTTGGAGCTGCATTCGCTGCCACACAGACATTCGCGCTCTGCTAAAGCATTGCTTCGTAATGGGGCAACACTCTGTATCTCTCCCTGGCAGAGCCCGGCTGCCAAATTGTAAACGTCCAGAGATTGCGCCCACAGGAAAGCTGCCAGCACTGAAAGCTCTAGCTGGTTTTCACTGTCCCTTGGAACTGCATTCGCTGCCACACAGACATTCGCGCTCTGCTAAAGCATTGCTTCGTAATGGGGCAACACTCTGTATCTCTCTCTGGCAGAGCCCGGCTGCCAAATTGGAAACGTCCAGACATTGCGCCCACAGGAAAGCTGCCAGCACTGAAAACTGTAGCTGGTTTTCACTGTCCCTTGGAACTGCATTCGCTGCCACACAGACATTCGCGCTCTGCTAAAGCATTGCTTCGTAATGGGGCAACACTCTGTATCTCTCTCTGGCAGAGCCCGGCTGCCAAATTGGAAACGTCCAGAGATTGCGCCCACAGGAAAGCTGCCAGCACTGAAAACTGTAGCTGGTTTTCACAGTCCCTTGGAACTGCATTCGCTGCCACACAGACATTCGCGCTCTGCTAAAGCATTGCTTCGTAATGGGGCAACACTCTGTATCTCTCTCTGGCAGAGCCCGGCTGCCAAATTGGAAACGTCCAGAGATTGCGCCCACAGGAAAGCTGCCAGCACTGAAAGCTCTAGCTGGTTTTCACTGTCCCTTGGAACTGCATTCGCTGCCACACAGACATTCGCGCTCTGCTAAAGCATTGCTTCGTAATGGGGCAACATTCTGTATCTCTCTCTGGCAGAGCCCGGCTGCCAAATTGGAAACGTCCAGAGATTTCGCCCACAGGAAAGCTGCCAGCACTGAAAGCTCTAGCTGGTTTTCACTGTCCCTTGGAGCTGCATTCGCTGCCACACAGACATTCGCGCTCTGCTAAAGCATTGCTTCCTAATGGGGCAACACTCTGTATCTCTCTCTGGCAGAGCCCGGCTGCCAAATTGGAAACGTCCAGAGATTGCGCCCACAGGAAAGCTGCCAGCACTGAAAGCTCTAGCTGGTTTTCACTGTCCCTTGGAACTGCATTCGCTGCCACACAGATATTTGCGCTCTGCTAAAGCATTGCTTCGTAATAGGGCAACACTCTGTATCTCTCTCTGGCAGAGCCTGGCTGCCAAATTGGAAACGTCCAGAGATTGCGCCCACAGGAAAGCTGCCAGCACTGAAAGCTCTAGCTGGTTTTCACTGTCCCTTGGAACTGCATTCGCTGCCACACAGACATTCGCGCTCTGCTAAAGCATTGCTTCCTAATGGGGCAACACTCTGTATCTCTCTCTGGCAGAGCCCGGCTGCCAAATTGGAAACGTCCAGAGATTGCGCCCACAGGAAAGCTGCCAGCACTGAAAGCTCTAGCTGGTTTTCACTGTCCCTTGGAACTGCATTCGCTGCCACACAGACATTCGCGCTCTGCTAAAGCATTGCTTCCTAATGGGGAAACACTCTGTATCTCTCCCTGGCAGAGCCCGGCTGCCAAGTTGGAAACGTCCAGACATTGCGCCCACAGGAAAGCTGCCAGCACTGAAAGCTCTAGCTGGTTTTCACTGTCCCTTGGAACTGCATTCGCTGCCACACAGACATTCGCGCTCTGCTAAAGCATTGCTTCCTAATGGGGCAACACTCTGTATCTCTCTCTGGCAGAGCTGGCTGCCAAATTGGAAACGTCCAGAGATTGCGCCCACAGGAAAGCTGCCAGCACTGAAAGCTCTAGCTGGTTTTCACTGTCCCTTGGAACTGCATTCGCTGCCACACAGACATTCGCGCTCTGCTAAAGCTTAACTAGGTAATTGGGCAACATTCTATATCTCTCTCTGGCAGAGCCCGGCTGCCAAATTGGAAACGTCCAGAGATTGCGCCCACAGGAAAGCTGCCAGCACTGAAAGCTCTAGCTGGTTTTCACTGTCCCTTGGAACTGCATTCGCTGCCACACAGACATTCGCGCTCTGCTAAAGCATTGCTTCCTAATGGGGCAACACTCTGTATCTCTCTGTGGCAGAGCCCGGCTGCCAAATTGGAAACGTCCAGAGATTGCGCCCACAGGAAAGCTGCCAGCACTGAAAGCTCTAGCTGGTTTTCACTGTCCCTTGGAGCTGCATTCGCTGCCACACAGACATTCGCGCTCTGCTAAAGCATTGCTTTGTAATGGGGCAACACTCTGTATCTCTCTCTGGCAGAGCCCGGCTGCCAAATTGGAAACGTCCAGAGATTGCGCCCACAGGAAAGCTGCCAGCACTGAAAGCTCTAGCTGGTTTTCACTGTCCCTTGGAACTGCATTCGCTGCCACACAGACATTCGCGCTCTGCTAAAGCATTGCTTCCTAATGGGGCAACACTCTGTATCTCTCTCTGGCAGAGCCCGGCTGCCAAATTGTAAACGTCCAGACATTGCGCCCACAGGAAAGCTGCCAGCACTGAAAGCTCTAGCTGGTTTTCACTGTCCCTTGGAACTGCATTCGCTGCCACACAGACATTCGCGCTCTGCTAAAGCATTGCTTCGTAATGGGGCAACATTCTGTATCTCTCTCTGGCAGAGCCCGGCTGCCAAATTGGAAACGTCCAGAGATTGCACCCACAGGAAAGCTGCCAGCACTGAAAGCTCTAGCTGGTTTTCACTGTCCCTTGGAACTGCATTCGCTGCCACACAGACATTCGCGCTCTGCTAAAGCATTGCTTCCTAATGGGGCAACACTCTGTATCTCTCTCTGGCAGAGCCCGGCTGCCAAATTGGAAACGTCCAGAGATTGCGCCCACAGGAAAGCTGCCAGCACTGAAAGCTCTAGCTGGTTTTCACTGTCCCTTGGAACTGCATTCGCTGCCACACAGACATTCGCGCTCTGCTAAAGCATTGCTTCCTAATGGGGCAACACTCTGTATCTCTCTCTGGCAGAGCCCGGCTGCCAAATTGGAAACGTCCAGAGATTGCGCCCACAGGAAAGCTGCCAGCACTGAAAGCTCTAGCTGGTTTTCACTGTCCCTTGGAACTGCATTCGCTGCCACACAGACATTCGCGCTCTGCTAAAGCATTGCTTCGTAATGGGGCAACACTCTGTATCTCTCTCTGGCAGAGCCCGGCTGCCAAATTGGAAACGTCCAGAGATTGCGCCCACAGGAAAGCTGCCAGCACTGAAAGCTCTAGCTGGTTTTCACTGTCCCTTGGAACTGCATTCGCTGCCACACAGACATTCGCGCTCTGCTAAAGCATTGCTTCCTAATGGGGCAACACTCTGTATCTCTCTCTGGCAGAGCCCGGCTGCCAAATTGGAAACGTCCAGAGATTTCGCCCACAGGAAAGCTGCCAGCACTGAAAGCTCTAGCTGGTTTTCACTGTCCCTTGGAGCTGCATTCGCTGCCACACAGACATTCGCGCTCTGCTAAAGCATTGCTTCGTAATGGGGCAACACTCTGTATCTCTCTCTGGCAGAGCCCGGCTGCCAAATTGGAAACGTCCAGAGATTGCGCCCACAGGAAAGCTGCCAGCACTGAAAGCTCTAGCTGGTTTTCACTGTCCCTTGGAACTGCATTCGCTGCCACACAGACATTCGCGCTCTGCTAAAGCATTGCTTCGTAATGGGGCAACACTCTGTATCTCTCTCTGGCAGAGCCCGGCTGCCAAATTGGAAACGTCCAGAGATTGCGCCCACAGGAAAGCTGCCAGCACTGAAAGCTCTAGCTGGTTTTCACTGTCCCTTGGAACTGCATTCGCTGCCACACAGACATTCGCGCTCTGCTAAAGCATTGCTTCCTAATGGGGCAACACTCTGTATCTCTCTCTGGCAGAGCCCGGCTGCCAAATTGTAAACGTCCAGACATTGCGCCCACAGGAAAGCTGCCAGCACTGAAAGCTCTAGCTGGTTTTCACTGTCCCTTGGAACTGCATTCGCTGCCACACAGACATTCGCGCTCTGCTAAAGCATTGCTTCGTAATGGGGCAACACTCTGTATCTCTCTCTGGCAGAGCCCGGCTGCCAAATTGGAAACGTCCAGAGATTGCGCCCACAGGAAAGCTGCCAGCACTGAAAGCTCTAGCTGGTTTTCACTGTCCCTTGGAACTGCATTCGCTGCCACACAGACATTCGCGCTCTGCTAAAGCATTGCTTCGTAATGGGGCAACATTCTGTATCTCTCTCTGGCAGAGCCCGGCTGCCAAATTGGAAACGTCCAGAGATTGCACCCACAGGAAAGCTGCCAGCACTGAAAGCTCTAGCTGGTTTTCACTGTCCCTTGGAACTGCATTCGCTGCCACACAGATATTCGCGCTCTGCTAAAGCATTGCTTCCTAATGGGGCAACACTCTTTATCTCTCTCTGGCAGAGCCCGGCTGCCAAATTGGAAACGTCCAGAGATTGCGCCCACAGGAAAGCTGCCAGCACTGAAAGCTCTAGCTGGTTTTCACTGTCCCTTGGAACTGCATTCGCTGCCACACAGACATTCGCGCTCTGCTAAAGCATTGCTTCGTAATGGGGCAACACTCTATATCTCTCTCTGGCAGAGCCCGGCTGCCAAATTGGAAACGTCCAGAGATTGCGCCCACAGGAAAGCTGCCAGCACTGAAAGCTCTAGCTGGTTTTCACTGTCCCTTGGAACTGCATTCGCTGCCACACAGACATTCGCGCTCTGCTAAAGCATTGCTTCGTAATGGGGCAACATTCTGTATCTCTCTCTGGCAGAGCCCGGCTGCCAAATTGGAAACGTCCAGAGATTTCGCCCACAGGAAAGCTGCCAGCACTGAAAGCTCTAGCTGGTTTTCACTGTCCCTTGGAACTGCATTCGCTGCCACACAGACATTCGCGCTCTGCTAAAGCATTGCTTCGTAATGGGGCAACACTCTGTATCTCTCTCTGGCAGAGCCCGGCTGCCAAATTGGAAACGTCCAGAGATTGCGCCCACAGGAAAGCTGCCAGCACTGAAAGCTCTAGCTGGTTTTCACTGTCCCTTGGAATTGCATTCGCTGCCACACAGACATTCGCGCTCTGCTAAAGCATTGCTTCGTAATGGGGCAACACTCTGTATCTCTCTCTGGCAGAGCCCGGCTGCCAAATTGGAAACGTCCAGAGATTGCGCCCACAGGAAAGCTGCCAGCACTGAAAGCTCTAGCTGTTTTTCACTGTCCCTTGGAACTGCATTCGCTGCCACACAGACATTCGCGCTCTGCTAAAGCATTGCTTCCTAATGGGGCAACACTCTGTATCTCTCTCTGGCAGAGCCCGGCTGCCAAATTGGAAACGTCCAGAGATTTCGCCCACAGGAAAGCTGCCAGCACTGAAAGCTCTAGCTGGTTTTCACTGTCCCTTGGAGCTGCATTCGCTGCCACACAGACATTCGCGCTCTGCTAAAGCATTGCTTCGTAATGGGGCAACACTCTGTATCTCTCTCTGGCAGAGCCCGGCTGCCAAATTGGAAACGTCCAGAGATTGCACCCACAGGAAAGCTGCCAGCACTGAAAGCTCTAGCTGGTTTTCACTGTCCCTTGGAACTGCATTCGCTGCCACACAGATATTCGCGCTCTGCTAAAGCATTGCTTCCTAATGGGGCAACACTCTTTATCTCTCTCTGGCAGAGCCCGGCTGCCAAATTGGAAACGTCCAGAGATTGCGCCCACAGGAAAGCTGCCAGCACTGAAAGCTCTAGCTGGTTTTCACTGTCCCTTGGAACTGCATTCGCTGCCACACAGACATTCGCGCTCTGCTAAAGCTTAACTTGGTAATTGGGCAACATTCTGTATCTCTCTCTGGCAGAGCCCGGCTGCCAAATTGGAAACGTCCAGAGATTGCGCCCACAGGAAAGCTGCCAGCACTGAAAGCTCTAGCTGGTTTTCACTGTCCCTTGGAACTGCATTCGCTGCCACACAGACATTCGCGCTCTGCTAAAGCATTGCTTCCTAATGGGGCAACACTCTATATCTCTCTCTGGCAGAGCCCGGCTGCCAAATTGGAAACGTCCAGAGATTGCGCCCACAGGAAAGCTGCCAGCACTGAAAGCTCTAGCTGGTTTTCACTGTCCCTTGGAACTGCATTCGCTGCCACACAGACATTCGCGCTCTGCTAAAGCATTGCTTCGTAATGGGGCAACATTCTGTATCTCTCTCTGGCAGAGCCCGGCTGCCAAATTGGAAACGTCCAGAGATTTCGCCCACAGGAAAGCTGCCAGCACTGAAAGCTCTAGCTGGTTTTCACTGTCCCTTGGAACTGCATTCGCTGCCACACAGACATTCGCGCTCTGCTAAAGCATTGCTTCGTAATGGGGCAACATTCTGTATCTCTCTCAGGCACAGCCCGGCTGCCAAATTGGAAACGTCCAGAGATTGCGCCCACAGGAAAGCTGCCAGCACTGAAAGCTCTAGCTGGTTTTCACTGTCCCTTGGAACTGCATTCGCTGCCACACAGACATTCGCGCTCTGCTAAAGCATTGCTTCGTAATGGGGCAACATTCTGTATCTCTCTCTGGCACAGCCCGGCTGCCAAATTGGAAACGTCCAGAGATTGCGCCCACAGGAAAGCTGCCAGCACTGAAAGCTCTAGCTGGTTTTCACTGTCCCTTGGAGCTGCATTCGCTGCCACACAGACATTCGCGCTCTGCTAAAGCATTGCTTCGTAATGGGGCAACACTCTGTATCTCTCTCTGGCAGAGCCCGGCTGCCAAATTGGAAACGTCCAGAGATTGCGCCCACAGGAAAGCTGCCAGCACTGAAAGCTCTAGCTGGTTTTCACTGTCCCTTGGAACTGCATTCGCTGCCACACAGACATTCGCGCTCTGCTAAAGCATTGCTTCGTAATGGGGCAACATTCTGTATCTCTCTCTGGCAGAGCCCGGCTGCCAAATTGGAAACGTCCAGAGATTGCACCCACAGGAAAGCTGCCAGCACTGAAAGCTCTAGCTGGTTTTCACTGTCCCTTGGAACTGCATTCGCTGCCACACAGACATTCGCGCTCTGCTAAAGCATTGCTTCCTAATGGGGCAACACTCTGTATCTCTCTCTGGCAGAGCCCGGCTGCCAAATTGGAAACGTCCAGAGATTGCGCCCACAGGAAAGCTGCCAGCACTGAAAGCTCTAGCTGGTTTTCACTGTCCCTTGGAACTGCATTCGCTGCCACACAGACATTCGCGCTCTGCTAAAGCTTAACTTGGTAATTGGGCAACATTCTGTATCTCTCTCTGGCAGAGCCCGGCTGCCAAATTGGAAACGTCCAGAGATTGCGCCCACAGGAAAGCTGCCAGCACTGAAAGCTCTAGCTGGTTTTCACTGTCCCTTGGAACTGCATTCGCTGCCACACAGACATTCGCGCTCTGCTAAAGCATTGCTTCGTAATGGGGCAACACTCTGTATCTCTCTCTGGCAGAGCCCGGCTGCCAAATTGGAAACGTCCAGAGATTGCGCCCACAGGAAAGCTGCCAGCACTGAAAGCTCTAGCTGGTTTTCACTGTCCCTTGGAACTGCATTCGCTGCCACACAGACATTCGCGCTCTGCTAAAGCATTGCTTCCTAATGGGGCAACACTCTGTATCTCTCTCTGGCAGAGCCCGGCTGCCAAATTGGAAACGTCCAGAGATTGCGCCCACAGGAAAGCTGCCAGCACTGAAAGCTCTAGCTGGTTTTCACTGTCCCTTGGAACTGCATTCGCTGCCACACAGACATTCGCGCTCTGCTAAAGCATTGCTTCGTAATGGGGCAACACTCTGTATCTCTCTCTGGCAGAGCCCGGCTGCCAAATTGGAAACGTCCAGAGATTGCGCCCACAGGAAAGCTGCCAGCACTGAAAGCTCTAGCTGGTTTTCACTGTCCCTTGGAACTGCATTCGCTGCCACACAGACATTCGCGCTCTGCTAAAGCATTGCTTCCTAATGGGGCAACACTCTGTATCTCTCTCTGGCAGAGCCCGGCTGCCAAATTGGAAACGTCCAGAGATTGCGCCCACAGGAAAGCTGCCAGCACTGAAAGCTCTAGCTGGTTTTCACTGTCCCTTGGAACTGCATTCGCTGCCACACAGACATTCGCGCTCTGCTAAAGCATTGCTTCGTAATGGGGCAACACTCTGTATCTCTCTCTGGCAGAGCCCGGCTGCCAAATTGGAAACGTCCAGACATTGCGCCCACAGGAAAGCTGCCAGCACTGAAAGCTCTAGCTGGTTTTCACTGTCCCTTGGAACTGCATTCGCTGCCACACAGACATTCGCGCTCTGCTAAAGCATTGCTTCGTAATGGGGCAACACTCTGTATCTCTCTCTGGCAGAGCCCGGCTGCCAAATTGGAAACGTCCAGAGATTGCGCCCACAGGAAAGCTGCCAGCACTGAAAGCTCTAGCTGGTTTTCACTGTCCCTTGGAACTGCATTCGCTGCCACACAGACATTCGCGCTCTGCTAAAGCATTGCTTCGTAATGGGGCAACATTCTGTATCTCTCTCTGGCACAGCCCGGCTGCCAAATTGGAAACGTCCAGAGATTGCGCCCACAGGAAAGCTGCCAGCACTGAAAGCTCTAGCTGGTTTTCACTGTCCCTTGGAGCTGCATTCGCTGCCACACAGACATTCGCGCTCTGCTAAAGCATTGCTTCGTAATGGGGCAACACTCTGTATCTCTCTCTGGCAGAGCCCGGCTGCCAAATTGGAAACGTCCAGACATTGCGCCCACAGGAAAGCTGCCAGCACTGAAAGCTCTAGCTGGTTTTCACTGTCCCTTGGAACTGCATTCGCTGCCACACAGACATTCGCGCTCTGCTAAAGCATTGCTTCGTAATGGGGCAACATTCTGTATCTCTCTCTGGCAGAGCCCGGCTGCCAAATTGGAAACGTCCAGAGATTGCACCCACAGGAAAGCTGCCAGCACTGAAAGCTCTAGCTGGTTTTCACTGTCCCTTGGAACTGCATTCGCTGCCACACAGACATTCGCGCTCTGCTAAAGCATTGCTTCCTAATGGGGCAACACTCTGTATCTCTCTCTGGCAGAGCCCGGCTGCCAAATTGGAAACGTCCAGAGATTGCGCCCACAGGAAAGCTGCCAGCACTGAAAGCTCTAGCTGGTTTTCACTGTCCCTTGGAACTGCATTCGCTGCCACACAGACATTCGCGCTCTGCTAAAGCTTAACTTGGTAATTGGGCAACATTCTGTATCTCTCTCTGGCAGAGCCCGGCTGCCAAATTGGAAACGTCCAGAGATTGCGCCCACAGGAAAGCTGCCAGCACTGAAAGCTCTAGCTGGTTTTCACTGTCCCTTGGAACTGCATTCGCTGCCACACAGACATTCGTGCTCTGCTAAAGCATTGCTTCGTAATGGGGCAACACTCTGTATCTCTCTCTGGCAGAGCCCGGCTGCCAAATTGGAAACGTCCAGAGATTGCGCCCACAGGAAAGCTGCCAGCACTGAAAGCTCTAGCTGGTTTTCACTGTCCCTTGGAACTGCATTCGCTGCCACACAGACATTCGCGCTCTGCTAAAGCATTGCTTCCTAATGGGGCAACACTCTGTATCTCTCTCTGGCAGAGCCCGGCTGCCAAATTGGAAACGTCCAGAGATTGCGCCCACAGGAAAGCTGCCAGCACTGAAAGCTCTAGCTGGTTTTCACTGTCCCTTGGAACTGCATTCGCTGCCACACAGACATTCGCGCTCTGCTAAAGCATTGCTTCGTAATGGGGCAACACTCTGTATCTCTCTCTGGCAGAGCCCGGCTGCCAAATTGGAAACGTCCAGAGATTGCGCCCACAGGAAAGCTGCCAGCACTGAAAGCTCTAGCTGGTTTTCACTGTCCCTTGGAACTGCATTCGCTGCCACACAGACATTCGCGCTCTGCTAAAGCATTGCTTCCTAATGGGGCAACACTCTGTATCTCTCTCTGGCAGAGCCCGGCTGCCAAATTGGAAACGTCCAGAGATCGCGCCCACAGGAAAGCTGCCAGCACTGAAAGCTCTAGCTGGTTTTCACTGTCCCTTGGAACTGCATTCGCTGCCACACAGACATTCGCGCTCTGCTAAAGCATTGCTTCGTAATGGGGCAACATTCTGTATCTCTCTCTGGCACAGCCCGGCTGCCAAATTGGAAACGTCCAGAGATTGCGCCCACAGGAAAGCTGCCAGCACTGAAAGCTCTAGCTGGTTTTCACTGTCCCTTGGAGCTGCATTCGCTGCCACACAGACATTCGCGCTCTGCTAAAGCATTGCTTCGTAATGGCGCAACACTCTGTATCTCTCTCTGGCAGAGCCCGGCTGCCAAATTGGAAACGTCCAGAGATTGCGCCCACAGGAAAGCTGCCAGCACTGAAAGCTCTAGCTGGTTTTCACTGTCCCTTGGAACTGCATTCGCTGCCACACAGACATTCGCGCTCTGCTAAAGCATTGCTTCGTAATGGGGCAACATTCTGTATCTCTCTCTGGCACAGCCCGGCTGCCAAATTGGAAACGTCCAGAGATTGCGCCCACAGGAAAGCTGCCAGCACTGAAAGCTCTAGCTGGTTTTCACTGTCCCTTGGAGCTGCATTCGCTGCCACACAGACATTCGCGCTCTGCTAAAGCATTGCTTCGTAATGGGGCAACACTCTGTATCTCTCTCTGGCAGAGCCCGGCTGCCAAATTGGAAACGTCCAGAGATTGCGCCCACAGGAAAGCTGCCAGCACTGAAAGCTCTAGCTGGTTTTCACTGTCCCTTGGAACTGCATTCGCTGCCACACAGACATTCGCGCTCTGCTAAAGCATTGCTTCCCAATGGGGCAACACTCTGTATCTCTCTCTGGCAGAGCCCGGCTGCCAAATTGGAAACGTCCAGAGATTGCGCCCACAGGAAAGCTGCCAGCACTGAAAGCTCTAGCTGGTTTTCACTGTCCCTTGGAACTGCATTCGCTGCCACACAGACATTCGCGCTCTGCTAAAGCATTGCTTCGTAATGGGGCAACACTCTGTATCTCTCTCTGGCAGAGCCCGGCTGCCAAATTGGAAACGTCCAGAGATTGCGCCCACAGGAAAGCTGCCAGCACTGAAAGCTCTAGCTGGTTTTCACTGTCCCTTGGAACTGCATTCGCTGCCACACAGACATTCGCGCTCTGCTAAAGCATTGCTTCGTAATGGGGCAACACTCTGTATCTCTCTCTGGCAGAGCCCGGCTGCCAAATTGGAAACGTCCAGAGATTGCGCCCACAGGAAAGCTGCCAGCACTGAAAGCTCTAGCTGGTTTTCACTGTCCCTTGGAACTGCATTCGCTGCCACACAGACATTCGCGCTCTGCTAAAGCATTGCTTCGTAATGGGGAAACATTCTGTATCTCTCTCTGGCAGAGCCCGGCTGCCAAATTGGAAACGTCCAGAGATTGCGCCCACAGGAAAGCTGCCAGCACTGAAAGCTCTAGCTGGTTTTCACTGTCCCTTGGAGCTGCATTCGCTGCCACACAGACATTCGCGCTCTGCTAAAGCATTGCTTCGTAATGGGGCAACACTCTGTATCTCTCTCTGGCAGAGCCCGGCTGCCAAATTGGAAACGTCCAGAGATTGCGCCCACAGGAAAGCTGCCAGCACTGAAAGCTCTAGCTGGTTTTCACTGTCCCTTGGAACTGCATTCGCTGCCACACAGACATTCGCGCTCTGCTAAAGCATTGCTTCGTAATGGGGCAACACTCTGTATCTCTCTCTGGCAGAGCCCGGCTGCCAAATTGGAAACGTCCAGAGATTGCGCCCACAGGAAAGCTGCCAGCACTGAAAGCTCTAGCTGGTTTTCACTGTCCCTTGGAACTGCATTCGCTGCCACACAGACATTCGCGCTCTGCTAAAGCATTGCTTCGTAATGGGGCAACACTCTGTATCTCTCTCTGGCAGAGCCCGGCTGCCAAATTGGAAACGTCCAGAGATTGCGCCCACAGGAAAGCTGCCAGCACTGAAAGCTCTAGCTGGTTTTCACTGTCCCTTGGAGCTGCATTCGCTGCCACACAGACATTCGCGCTCTGCTAAAGCATTGCTTCGTAATGGGGCAACATTCTGTCTCTCTCTCTGGCAGAGCCCGGCTGCCAAATTGGAAACGTCCAGAGATTGCGCCCACAGGAAAGCTGCCAGCACTGAAAGCTCTAGCTGGTTTTCACTGTCCCTTGGAGCTGCATTCGCTGCCACACAGACATTCGCGCTCTGCTAAAGCATTGCTTCCTAATGGGGCAACACTCTGTATCTCTCCCTGGCAGAGCCCGGCTGCCAAATTGTAAACGTCCAGAGATTGCGCCCACAGGAAAGCTGCCAGCACTGAAAGCTCTAGCTGGTTTTCACTGTCCCTTGGAACTGCATTCGCTGCCACACAGACATTCGCGCTCTGCTAAAGCATTGCTTCGTAATGGGGCAACACTCTGTATCTCTCTCTGGGAGAGCCCGGCTGCCAAATTGGAAACGTCCAGACATTGCGCCCACAGGAAAGCTGCCAGCACTGAGAACTGTAGCTGGTTTTCACTGTCCCTTGGAACTGCATTCGCTGCCACACAGACATTCGCGCTCTGCTAAAGCATTGCTTCGTAATGGGGCAACACTCTGTATCTCTCTCTGGCAGAGCCCGGCTGCCAAATTGGAAACGTCCAGAGATTGCGCCCACAGGAAAGCTGCCAGCACTGAAAACTGTAGCTGGTTTTCACTGTCCCTTGGAACTGCATTCGCTGCCACACAGACATTCGCGCTCTGCTAAAGCATTGCTTCGTAATGGGGCAACACTCTGTATCTCTCTCTGGCAGAGCCCGGCTGCCAAATTGGAAACGTCCAGAGATTGCGCCCACAGGAAAGCTGCCAGCACTGAAAGCTCTAGCTGGTTTTCACTGTCCCTTGGAACTGCATTCGCTGCCACACAGACATTCGCGCTCTGCTAAAGCTTAACTAGGTAATTGGGCAACATTCTATATCTCTCTCTGGCAGAGCCCGGCTGCCAAATTGGAAACGTCCAGAGATTGCGCCCACAGGAAAGCTGCCAGCACTGAAAGCTCTAGCTGGTTTTCACTGTCCCTTGGAACTGCATTCGCTGCCACACAGACATTCGCGCTCTGCTAAAGCATTGCTTCGTAATGGGGCAACATTCTGTATCTCTCTCTGGCACAGCCCGGCTGCCAAATTGGAAACGTCCAGAGATTGCGCCCACAGGAAAGCTGCCAGCACTGAAAGCTCTAGCTGGTTTTCACTGTCCCTTGGAGCTGCATTCGCTGCCACACAGACATTCGCGCTCTGCTAAAGCATTGCTTCGTAATGGGGCAACACTCTGTATCTCTCTCTGGCAGAGCCCGGCTGCCAAATTGGAAACGTCCAGAGATTGCGCCCACAGGAAAGCTGCCAGCACTGAAAGCTCTAGCTGGTTTTCACTGTCCCTTGGAACTGCATTCGCTGCCACACAGACATTCGCGCTCTGCTAAAGCATTGCTTCCTAATGGGGCAACACTCTGTATCTCTCTCTGGCAGAGCCCGGCTGCTAAATTGTAAACGTCCAGAGATTGCGCCCACAGGAAAGCTGCCAGCACTGAAAGCTCTAGCTGGTTTTCACTGTCCCTTGGAACTGCATTCGCTGCCACACAGACATTCGCGCTCTGCTAAAGCATTGCTTCGTAATGGGGCAACATTCTGTATCTCTCTCTGGCAGAGCCCGGCTGCCAAATTGGAAACGTCCAGAGATTGCGCCCACAGGAAAGCTGCCAGCACTGAAAGCTCTAGCTGGTTTTCACTGTCCCTTGGAACTGCATTCGCTGCCACACAGACATTCGCGCTCTGCTAAAGCATTGCTTCGTAATGGGGCAACACTCTGTATCTCTCTCTGGCAGAGCCCGGCTGCCAAATTGGAAACGTCCAGAGATTGCGCCCACAGGAAAGCTGCCAGCACTGAAAGCTCTAGCTGGTTTTCACTGTCCCTTGGAACTGCATTCGCTGCCACACAGACATTCGCGCTCTGCTAAAGCATTGCTTCGTAATGGGGCAACACTCTGTATCTCTCTCTGGCAGAGCCCGGCTGCCAAATTGGAAACGTCCAGAGATTGCGCCCACAGGAAAGCTGCCAGCACTGAAAGCTCTAGCTGGTTTTCACTGTCCCTTGGAACTGCATTCGCTGCCACACAGACATTCGCGCTCTGCTAAAGCATTGCTTCGTAATGGGGAAACATTCTGTATCTCTCTCTGGCAGAGCCCGGCTGCCAAATTGGAAACGTCCAGAGATTGCGCCCACAGGAAAGCTGCCAGCACTGAAAGCTCTAGCTGGTTTTCACTGTCCCTTGGAACTGCATTCGCTGCCACACAGACATTCGCGCTCTGCTAAAGCATTGCTTCGTAATGGGGAAACATTCTGTATCTCTCTCTGGCAGAGCCCGGCTGCCAAATTGGAAACGTCCAGAGATTGCGCCCACAGGAAAGCTGCCAGCACTGAAAGCTCTAGCTGGTTTTCACTGTCCCTTGGAACTGCATTCGCTGCCACACAGACATTCGCGCTCTGCTAAAGCATTGCTTCGTAATGGGGCAACACTCTGTATCTCTCTCTGGCAGAGCCCGGCTGCCAAATTGGAAACGTCCAGAGATTGCGCCCACAGGAAAGCTGCCAGCACTGAAAGCTCTAGCTGGTTTTCACTGTCCCTTGGAACTGCATTCGCTGCCACACAGACATTCGCGCTCTGCTAAAGCATTGCTTCCTAATGGGGCAACACTCTGTATCTCTCTCTGGCAGAGCCCGGCTGCCAAATTGGAAACGTCCAGAGATTGCGCCCACAGGAAAGCTGCCAGCACTGAAAGCTCTAGCTGGTTTTCACTGTCCCTTGGAACTGCATTCGCTGCCACACAGACATTCGCGCTCTGCTAAAGCATTGCTTCGTAATGGGGCAACACTCTGTATCTCTCTCTGGCAGAGCCCGGCTGCCAAATTGGAAACGTCCAGAGATTGCACCCACAGGAAAGCTGCCAGCACTGAAAGCTCTAGCTGGTTTTCACTGTCCCTTGGAACTGCATTCGCTGCCACACAGACATTCGTGCTCTGCTAAAGCATTGCTTCCTAATGGGGCAACACTCTGTATCTCTCTCTGGCAGAGCCCGGCTGCCAAATTGGAAACGTCCAGAGATTGCGCCCACAGGAAAGCTGCCAGCACTGAAAGCTCTAGCTGGTTTTCACTGTCCCTTGGAACTGCATTCGCTGCCACACAGACATTCGCGCTCTGCTAAAGCATTGCTTCGTAATGGGGCAACACTCTGTATCTCTCTCTGGCAGAGCCCGGCTGCCAAATTGGAAACGTCCAGAGATTGCGCCCACAGGAAAGCTGCCAGCACTGAAAGCTCTAGCTGGTTTTCACTGTCCCTTGGAACTGCATTCGCTGCCACACAGACATTCGCGCTCTGCTAAAGCATTGCTTCCTAATGGGGCAACACTCTGTATCTCTCTCTGGCAGAGCCCGGCTGCCAAATTGGAAACGTCCAGAGATTGCGCCCACAGGAAAGCTGCCAGCACTGAAAGCTCTAGCTGGTTTTCACTGTCCCTTGGAACTGCATTCGCTGCCACACAGACATTCGCGCTCTGCTAAAGCATTGCTTCGTAATGGGGCAACACTCTGTATCTCTCTCTGGCAGAGCCCGGCTGCCAAATTGGAAACGTCCAGACATTGCGCCCACAGGAAAGCTGCCAGCACTGAAAGCTCTAGCTGGTTTTCACTGTCCCTTGGAACTGCATTCGCTGCCACACAGACATTCGCGCTCTGCTAAAGCATTGCTTCGTAATGGGGCAACACTCTGTATCTCTCTCTGGCAGAGCCCGGCTGCCAAATTGGAAACGTCCAGAGATTGCGCCCACAGGAAAGCTGCCAGCACTGAAAGCTCTAGCTGGTTTTCACTGTCCCTTGGAACTGCATTCGCTGCCACACAGACATTCGCGCTCTGCTAAAGCATTGCTTCGTAATGGGGCAACATTCTGTATCTCTCTCTGGCACAGCCCGGCTGCCAAATTGGAAACGTCCAGAGATTGCGCCCACAGGAAAGCTGCCAGCACTGAAAGCTCTAGCTGGTTTTCACTGTCCCTTGGAGCTGCATTCGCTGCCACACAGACATTCGCGCTCTGCTAAAGCATTGCTTCGTAATGGGGCAACACTCTGTATCTCTCTCTGGCAGAGCCCGGCTGCCAAATTGGAAACGTCCAGACATTGCGCCCACAGGAAAGCTGCCAGCACTGAAAGCTCTAGCTGGTTTTCACTGTCCCTTGGAACTGCATTCGCTGCCACACAGACATTCGCGCTCTGCTAAAGCATTGCTTCGTAATGGGGCAACATTCTGTATCTCTCTCTGGCAGAGCCCGGCTGCCAAATTGGAAACGTCCAGAGATTGCACCCACAGGAAAGCTGCCAGCACTGAAAGCTCTAGCTGGTTTTCACTGTCCCTTGGAACTGCATTCGCTGCCACACAGACATTCGCGCTCTGCTAAAGCATTGCTTCCTAATGGGGCAACACTCTGTATCTCTCTCTGGCAGAGCCCGGCTGCCAAATTGGAAACGTCCAGAGATTGCGCCCACAGGAAAGCTGCCAGCACTGAAAGCTCTAGCTGGTTTTCACTGTCCCTTGGAACTGCATTCGCTGCCACACAGACATTCGTGCTCTGCTAAAGCATTGCTTCGTAATGGGGCAACACTCTGTATCTCTCTCTGGCAGAGCCCGGCTGCCAAATTGGAAACGTCCAGAGATTGCGCCCACAGGAAAGCTGCCAGCACTGAAAGCTCTAGCTGGTTTTCACTGTCCCTTGGAACTGCATTCGCTGCCACACAGACATTCGCGCTCTGCTAAAGCATTGCTTCGTAATGGGGCAACACTCTGTATCTCTCTCTGGCAGAGCCCGGCTGCCAAATTGGAAACGTCCAGAGATTGCGCCCACAGGAAAGCTGCCAGCACTGAAAGCTCTAGCTGGTTTTCACTGTCCCTTGGAACTGCATTCGCTGCCACACAGACATTCGCGCTCTGCTAAAGCATTGCTTCGTAATGGGGCAACACTCTGTATCTCTCTCTGGCAGAGCCCGGCTGCCAAATTGGAAACGTCCAGAGATTGCGCCCACAGGAAAGCTGCCAGCACTGAAAGCTCTAGCTGGTTTTCACTGTCCCTTGGAACTGCATTCGCTGCCACACAGACATTCGCGCTCTGCTAAAGCATTGCTTCCTAATGGGGCAACACTCTGTATCTCTCTCTGGCAGAGCCCGGCTGCCAAATTGGAAACGTCCAGACCAGAGATTGCGCCCACAGGAAAGCTGCCAGCACTGAAAGCTCTAGCTGGTTTTCACTGTCCCTTGGAGCTGCATTCGCTGCCACACAGACATTCGCGCTCTGCTAAAGCATTGCTTCGTAATGGGGCAACACTCTGTATCTCTCTCTGGCAGAGCCCGGCTGCCAAATTGGAAACGTCCAGAGATTGCGCCCACAGGAAAGCTGCCAGCACTGAAAGCTCTAGCTGGTTTTCACTGTCCCTTGGAACTGCATTCGCTGCCACACAGACATTCGCGCTCTGCTAAAGCATTGCTTCCTAATGGGGCAACACTCTGTATCTCTCTCTGGCAGAGCCCGGCTGCCAAATTGGAAACGTCCAGAGATTGCGCCCACAGGAAAGCTGCCAGCACTGAAAGCTCTAGCTGGTTTTCACTGTCCCTTGGAACTGCATTCGCTGCCACACAGACATTCGCGCTCTGCTAAAGCATTGCTTCCGTAATGGGGCAACACTCTGTATCTCTCTCTGGCAGAGCCCGGCTGCCAAATTGGAAACGTCCAGAGATTGCGCCACAGGAAAGCTGCCAGCACTGAAAGCTCTAGCTGGTTTTCACTGTCCCTTGGAACTGCATTCGCTGCCACACAGACATTCGCGCTCTGCTAAAGCATTGCTTCGTAATGGGGCAACACTCTGTATCTCTCTCTGGCAGAGCCCGGCTGCCAAATGGAAACGTCCAGAGATTGCGCCCACAGGAAAGCTGCCAGCACTGAAAGCTCTAGCTGGTTTTCACTGTCCCTTGGAGCTGCATTCGCTGCCACACAGACATTCGCGCTCTGCTAAAGCATTGCTTCGTAATGGGGCAACATTCTGTATCTCTCTCTGGCAGAGCCGGCTGCCAAATTGGAAACGTCCAGAGATTGCGCCCACAGGAAAGCTGCCAGCACTGAAAGCTCTAGCTGGTTTTCACTGTCCCCTTGGAGCTGCATTCGCTGCCACACAGACATTCGCGCTCTGCTAAAGCATTGCTTCGTAATGGGGCAACACTCTGTATCTCTCTCTGGCAGAGCCGGCTGCCAAATTGGAAACGTCAGAGATTGCGCCCACAGGAAAGCTGCCAGCACTGAAAGCTCTAGCTGGTTTTCACTGTCCCTTGGAACTGCATTCGCTGCCACACAGACATTCGCGCTCTGCTAAAGCATTGCTTCGTAATGGGGCAACACTCTGTATCTCTCTCTGGCAGAGCCCGGCTGCCAAATTGGAAACGTCCAGAGATTGCGCCCACAGGAAAGCTGCCAGCACTGAAAGCTCTAGCTGTTTTCACTGTCCCTTGGAACTGCATTCGCTGCCACACAGACATTCGCGCTCTGCTAAAGCATTGCTTCGTAATGGGGCAACACTCTGTATCTCTCTCTGGCAGAGCCCGGCTGCAAATTGGAAACGTCCAGAGATTGCGCCCACAGGAAAGCTGCCAGCACTGAAAGCTCTAGCTGGTTTTCACTGTCCCTTGGAGCTGCATTCGCTGCCACACAGACATTCGCGCTCTGCTAAAGCATTGCTTCGTAATGGGGCAACATCTCTGTCTCTCTCTCTGGCAGAGCCCGGCTGCCAAATTGGAAACGTCCAGAGAT
This sequence comes from Mycteria americana, assembly GCF_035582795.1. Lineage (NCBI taxonomy): Eukaryota > Metazoa > Chordata > Aves > Ciconiiformes > Ciconiidae > Mycteria > Mycteria americana. The sequence goes on from NW_027445657.1 coordinate 287,848, forward strand.
TGCGCCCACAGGAAAGCTGCCAGCACTGAAAGCTCTAGCTGGTTTTCACTGTCCCTTGGAGCTGCATTCGCTGCCACACAGACATTCGCGCTCTGCTAAAGCATTGCTTCCTAATGGGGCAACACTCTGTATCTCTCCCTGGCAGAGCCCGGCTGCCAAATTGTAAACGTCCAGAGATTGCGCCCACAGGAAAGCTGCCAGCACTGAAAGCTCTAGCTGGTTTTCACTGTCCCTTGGAACTGCATTCGCTGCCACACAGACATTCGCGCTCTGCTAAAGCATTGCTTCGTAATGGGGCAACACTCTGTATCTCTCTCTGGCAGAGCCCGGCTGCCAATTGGAAACGTCCAGACATTGCGCCCACAGGAAAGCTGCCAGCACTGAGAACTGTAGCTGGTTTTCACTGTCCCTTGGAACTGCATTCGCTGCCACACAGACATTCGCGCTCTGCTAAAGCATTGCTTCGTAATGGGGCAACACTCTGTATCTCTCTCTGGCAGAGCCCGGCTGCCAAATTGGAAACGTCCAGAGATTGCGCCCACAGGGAAAGCTGCCAGCACTGAAAACTGTAGCTGGTTTTCACTGTCCCTTGGAACTGCATTCGCTGCCACACAGACATTCGCGCTCTGCTAAAGCATTGCTTCGTAATGGGGCAACACTCTGTATCTCTCTCTGGCAGAGCCCGGCTGCAAATTGGAAACGTCCAGAGATTGCGCCCACAGGAAAGCTGCCAGCACTGAAAGCTCTAGCTGGTTTTCACTGTCCCTTGGACTGCATTCGCTGCCACACAGACATTCGCGCTCTGCTAAAGCTTACTAGGTAATTGGGGCAACATTCTTATCTCTCTCTGGCAGAGCCCGGCTGCCAAATTGGAAACGTCCAGAGATTGCGCCCACAGGAAAGCTGCCAGCACTGAAAGCTCTAGCTGGTTTTCACTGTCCCTTGGAACTGCATTCGCTGCCACACAGACATTCGCGCTCTGCTAAAGCATTGCTTCGTAATGGGGCAACATTCTGTATCTCTCTCTGGCAAGCCCGGCTGCCAAATTGGAAACGTCCAGAGATTGCGCCCACAGGAAAGCTGCCAGCACTGAAAGCTCTAGCTGGTTTTCACTGTCCCTTGGAGCTGCATTCGCTGCCACACAGACATTCGCGCTCTGCTAAAGCATTGCTTCGTAATGGGGCAACACTCTGTATCTCTCTCTGGCAGAGCCCGGCTGCCAAATTGGAAACGTCCAGAGATTGCGCCCACAGGAAAGCTGCCAGCACTGAAAGCTCTAGCTGGTTTTTCACTGTCCCTTGGAACTGCATTCGCTGCCACACAGACATTCGCGCTCTGCTAAAGCATTGCTTCCTAATGGGGCAACACTCTGTATCTCTCTCTGGCAGAGCCCGGCTGCTAAATTGTAAACGTCCAGAGATTGCGCCCACAGGAAAGCTGCCAGCACTGAAAGCTCTAGCTGGTTTTCACTGTCCCTTGGAACTGCATTCGCTGCCACACAGACATTCGCGCTCTGCTAAAGCATTGCTTCGTAATGGGGCAACATTCTGTATCTCTCTCTGGCAGAGCCCGGCTGCCAAATTGGAAACGTCCAGAGATTGCGCCCACAGGAAAGCTGCAGCACTGAAAGCTCTAGCTGGTTTTCACTGTCCCTTGGAACTGCATTCGCTGCCACACAGACATTCGCGCTCTGCTAAAGCATTGCTTCGTAATGGGGCAACACTCTGTATCTCTCTCTGGCAGAGCCCGGCTGCCAAATTGGAAACGTCCAGAGATTGCGCCCACAGGAAAGCTGCCAGCACTGAAAGCTCTAGCTGGTTTTCACTGTCCCTTGGAACTGCATTCGCTGCCACACAGACATTCGCGCTCTGCTAAAGCATTGCTTCGTAATGGGGCAACACTCTGTATCTCTCTCTGGCAGAGCCCGGCTGCCAAATTGGAAACGTCCAGAGATTGCGCCCACAGGAAAGCTGCCAGCACTGAAAGCTCTAGCTGGTTTTCACTGTCCCTTGGAACTGCATTCGCTGCCACACAGACATTCGCGCTCTGCTAAAGCATTGCTTCGTAATGGGGCAACATTCTGTATCTCTCTCTGGCAGAGCCCGGCTGCCAAATTGGAAACGTCCAGAGATTGCGCCCACAGGAAAGCTGCCAGCACTGGAAAGCTCTAGCTGGTTTTCACTGTCCCTTGGAACTGCATTCGCTGCCACACAGACATTCGCGCTCTGCTAAAGCATTGCTTCGTAATGGGGCAAACATTCTGTATCTCTCTGGCAGAGCCCGGCTGCCAAATTGGAAACGTCCAGAGATTGCGCCCACAGGAAAGCTGCCAGCACTGAAAGCTCTAGCTGGTTTTCACTGTCCCTTGGAACTGCATTCGCTGCCACACAGACATTCGCGCTCTGCTAAAGCATTGCTTCGTAATGGGGCAACACTCTGTATCTCTCTCTGGCAGAGCCCGGCTGCCAAATTGGAAACGTCCAGAGATTGCGCCCACAGGAAAGCTGCCAGCACTGAAAGCTCTAGCTGGTTTTCACTGTCCCTTGGAACTGCATTCGCTGCCACACAGACATTCGCGCTCTGCTAAAGCATTGCTTCCTAATGGGGCAACACTCTGTATCTCTCTCTGCAGAGCCCGGCTGCCAAATTGGAAACGTCCAGAGATTGCGCCCACAGGAAAGCTGCCAGCACTGAAAGCTCTAGCTGGTTTTCACTGTCCCCTTGGAACTGCATTCGCTGCCACACAGACATTCGCGCTCTGCTAAAGCATTGCTTCGTAATGGGGCAACACTCTGTATCTCTCTCTGGCAGAGCCCGGCTGCCAAATTGGAAACGTCCAGAGATTGCGCACCACAGGAAAGCTGCCAGCACTGAAAGCTCTAGCTGGTTTTCACTGTCCCTTGGAACTGCATTCGCTGCCACACAGACATTCGTGCTCTGCTAAAGCATTGCTTCCTAATGGGGCAACACTCTGTATCTCTCTCTGGCAGAGCCGCTGCCAAATTGGAAACGTCCAGAGATTGCGCCCACAGGAAAGCTGCCAGCACTGAAAGCTCTAGCTGGTTTTCACTGTCCCTTGGAACTGCATTCGCTGCCACACAGACATTCGCGCTCTGCTAAAGCATTGCTTCGTAATGGGGCAACACTCTGTATCTCTCTCTGGCAGAGCCCGGCTGCCAAATTGGAAACGTCCAGAGATTGCGCCCACAGGAAAGCTGCCAGCACTGAAAGCTCTAGCTGGTTTTCACTGTCCCTTGGAACTGCATTCGCTGCCACACAGACATTCGCGCTCTGCTAAAGCATTGCTTCCTAATGGGGCAACACTCTGTATCTCTCTCTGGCAGAGCCCGGCTGCCAAATTGGAAACGTCCAGAGATTGCGCCCACAGGAAAGCTGCCAGCACTGAAAGCTCTAGCTGGTTTTCACTGTCCCTTGGAACTGCATTCGCTGCCACACAGACATTCGCGCTCTGCTAAAGCATTGCTTCGTAATGGGGCAACACTCTGTATCTCTCTCTGGCAGAGCCCGGCTGCCAATTGGAAACGTCCAGACATTGCGCCCACAGGAAAGCTGCCAGCACTGAAAGCTCTAGCTGGTTTTCACTGTCCCTTGGAACTGCATTCGCTGCCACACAGACATTCGCGCTCTGCTAAAGCATTGCTTCGTAATGGGGCAACACTCTGTATCTCTCTCTGGCAGAGCCCGGCTGCCAAATTGGAAACGTCCAGAGATTGCGCCCACAGGAAAGCTGCCAGCACTGAAAGCTCTAGCTGGTTTTTCACTGTCCCTTGGAACTGCATTCGCTGCCACACAGACATTCGCGCTCTGCTAAAGCATTGCTTCGTAATGGGGCAACATTCTGTATCTCTCTCTGGCACAGCCCGGCTGCCAAATTGGAAACGTCCAGAGATTGCGCCCACAGGAAAGCTGCCAGCACTGAAAGCTCTAGCTGGTTTTCACTGTCCCTTGGAAGCTGCATTCGCTGCCACACAGACATTCGCGCTCTGCTAAAGCATTGCTTCGTAATGGGGCAACACTCTGTATCTCTCTCTGGCAGAGCCCGGCTGCCAAATTGGAAACGTCCAGAATTGCGCCCACAGGAAAGCTGCCAGCACTGAAAGCTCTAGCTGGTTTTCACTGTCCCTTGGAACTGCATTCGCTGCCACACAGACATTCGCGCTCTGCTAAAGCATTGCTTCGTAATGGGGCAACACTTCTGTATCTCTCTCTGGCAGAGCCCGGCTGCCAAATTGGAAACGTCCAGAGATTGCACCCACAGGAAAGCTGCCAGCACTGAAAGCTCTAGCTGGTTTTCACTGTCCCTTGGAACTGCATTCGCTGCCACACAGACATTCGCGCTCTGCTAAAGCATTGCTTCTAATGGGGCAACACTCTGTATCTCTCTCTGGCAGAGCCCGGCTGCCAAATTGGAAACGTCCAGAGATTGCGCCCACAGGAAAGCTGCCAGCACTGAAAGCTCTAGCTGGTTTTCACTGTCCCTTGGAACTGCATTCGCTGCCACACAGACATTCGCTGCTCTGCTAAAGCATTGCTTCGTAATGGGGCAACACTCTGTATCTCTCTCTGGCAGAGCCCGGCTGCCAAATTGGAAACGTCCAGAGATTGCGCCCACAGGAAAGCTGCCAGCACTGAAAGCTCTAGCTGGTTTTCACTGTCCCTTGGAACTGCATTCGCTGCCACACAGACATTCGCGCTCTGCTAAAGCATTGCTTCGTAATGGGGCAACACTCTGTATCTCTCTCTGGCAGAGCCCGGCTGCCAAATTGGAAACGTCCAGAGATTGCGCCCACAGGAAAGCTGCCAGCACTGAAAGCTCTAGCTGGTTTTCACTGTCCTTGGAACTGCATTCGCTGCCACACAGACATTCGCGCTCTGCTAAAGCATTGCTTCGTAATGGGGCAACACTCTGTATCTCTCTCTGGCAGAGCCCGGCTGCCAAATTGGAAACGTCCAGAGATTGCGCCCACAGGAAAGCTGCCAGCACTGAAAGCTCTAGCTGGTTTTCACTGTCCCTTGGAACTGCATTCGCTGCCACACAGACATTCGCGCTCTGCTAAAGCATTGCTTCTAATGGGGCAACACTCTGTATCTCTCTCTGGCAGAGCCCCGGCTGCAAATTGGAAACGTCCAGAGATTGCGCCCACAGGAAAGCTGCCAGCACTGAAAGCTCTAGCTGGTTTTCACTGTCCCTTGGAACTGCATTCGCTGCCACACAGACATTCGCGCTCTGCTAAAGCATTGCTTCGTAATGGGGGCAACACTCTGTATCTCTCTCTGGCACAGCCCGGCTGCCAAATTGGAAACGTCCAGAGATTGCGCCCACAGGAAAGCTGCCAGCACTGAAAGCTCTAGCTGGTTTTCACTGTCCCTTGGAGCTGCATTCGCTGCCACACAGACATTCGCGCTCTGCTAAAGCATTGCTTCGTAATGGGGCAACACTCTGTATCTCTCTCTGGCAGAGCCCGGCTGCCAAATTGGAAACGTCCAGAGATTGCGCCCACAGGAAAGCTGCCAGCACTGAAAGCTCTAGCTGGTTTTCACTGTCCCTTGGAACTGCATTCGCTGCCACACAGACATTCGCGCTCTGCTAAAGCATTGCTTCCAATGGGGCAACACTCTGTATCTCTCTCTGGCAGAGCCCGGCTGCCAAATTGGAAACGTCCAGAGATTGCGCCCACAGGAAAGCTGCCAGCACTGAAAGCTCTAGCTGGTTTTCACTGTCCCTTGGAACTGCATTCGCTGCCACACAGACATTCGCGCTCTGCTAAAGCATTGCTTCGTAATGGGGCAACACTCTGTATCTCTCTCTGGCAGAGCCCGGCTGCCAAATTGGAAACGTCCAGAGATTGCGCCCACAGGAAAGCTGCCAGCACTGAAAGCTCTAGCTGGTTTTCACTGTCCCTTGGAACTGCATTCGCTGCCACACAGACATTCGCGCTCTGCTAAAGCATTGCTTCGTAATGGGGCAACACTCTGTATCTCTCTCTGGCAGAGCCCGGCTGCCAAATTGGAAACGTCCAGAGATTGCGCCCACAGGAAAGCTGCCAGCACTGAAAGCTCTAGCTGGTTTTCACTGTCCCTTGGAACTGCATTCGCTGCCACACAGACATTCGCGCTCTGCTAAAGCATTGCTTCGTAATGGGGCAACACTTCTGTATCTCTCTCTGGCAGAGCCCGGCTGCCAAATTGGAAACGTCCAGAGATTGCGCCCACAGGAAAGCTGCCAGCACTGAAAGCTCTAGCTGGTTTTCACTGTCCCTTGGAGCTGCATTCGCTGCCACACAGACATTCGCGCTCTGCTAAAGCATTGCTTCGTAATGGGGCAACACTCTGTATCTCTCTCTGGCAGAGCCCGGCTGCCAAATTGGAAACGTCCAGAGATTGCGCCCACAGGAAAGCTGCCAGCACTGAAAGCTCTAGCTGGTTTTCACTGTCCCTTGGAACTGCATTCGCTGCCACACAGACATTCGCGCTCTGCTAAAGCATTGCTTCGTAATGGGGCAACACTCTGTATCTCTCTCTGGCAGAGCCCGGCTGCCAAATTGGAAACGTCCAGAGATTGCGCCCACAGGAAAGCTGCCAGCACTGAAAGCTCTAGCTGGTTTTCACTGTCCCTTGGAGGCTGCATTCGCTGCCACACAGACATTCGCGCTCTGCTAAAGCATTGCTTCGTAATGGGGCAACACTTCTGTATCTCTCTCTGGCAGAGCCCGGCTGCCAAATTGGAAACGTCCAGAGATTGCGCCCACAGGAAAGCTGCCAGCACTGAAAGCTCTAGCTGGTTTTCACTGTCCCTTGGAGCTGCATTCGCTGCCACACAGACATTCGCGCTCTGCTAAAGCATTGCTTCCTAATGGGGCAACACTCTGTATCTCTCTCTGGCAGAGCCCGGCTGCCAAATTGTAAACGTCCAGAGATTGCGCCCACAGGAAAGCTGCCAGCACTGAAAGCTCTAGCTGGTTTTCACTGTCCCTTGGAACTGCATTCGCTGCCACACAGACATTCGCGCTCTGCTAAAGCATTGCTTCGTAATGGGGCAACACTCTGTATCTCTCTCTGGCGAGAGCCCGGCTGCCAAATTGGAAACGTCCAGACATTGCGCCCACAGGAAAGCTGCCAGCACTGAGAACTCGTAGCTGGTTTTCACTGTCCCTTGGAACTGCATTCGCTGCCACACAGACATTCGCGCTCTGCTAAAGCATTGCTTCGTAATGGGGCAACACTCTGTATCTCTCTCTGGCAGAGCCCGGCTGCCAAATTGGAAACGTCCAGAGATTGCGCCCACAGGAAAGCTGCCAGCACTGAAAACTCGTAGCTGGTTTTCACTGTCCCTTGGAACTGCATTCGCTGCCACACAGACATTCGCGCTCTGCTAAAGCATTGCTTCGTAATGGGGCAACACTCTGTATCTCTCTCTGGCAGAGCCCGGCTGCCAAATTGGAAACGTCCAGAGATTGCGCCCACAGGAAAGCTGCCAGCACTGAAAGCTCTAGCTGGTTTTCACTGTCCCTTGGAACTGCATTCGCTGCCACACAGACATTCGCGCTCTGCTAAAGCTTACTTAGGTAATTGGGCAACATTCTATATCTCTCTCTGCAGAGCCCGGCTGCCAAATTGGAAACGTCCAGAGATTGCGCCCACAGGAAAGCTGCCAGCACTGAAAGCTCTAGCTGGTTTCACTGTCCCTTGGAACTGCATTCGCTGCCACACAGACATTCGCGCTCTGCTAAAGCATTGCTTCGTAATGGGGCAACATTCTGTATCTCTCTCTGGCACAGCCGGCTGCCAAATTGGAAACGTCCAGAGATTGCGCCCACAGGAAAGCTGCCAGCACTGAAAGCTCTAGCTGGTTTTCACTGTCCTTGGAGCTGCATTCGCTGCCACACAGACATTCGCGCTCTGCTAAAGCATTGCTTCGTAATGGGGCAACACTCTGTATCTCTCTCTGGCAGAGCCCGGCTGCCAAATTGGAAACGTCCAGAGATTGCGCCCACAGGAAAGCTGCAGCACTGAAAGCTCTAGCTGGTTTTCACTGTCCCTTGGAACTGCATTCGCTGCCACACAGACATTCGCGCTCTGCTAAAGCATTGCTTCCTAATGGGGCAACACTCTGTATCTCTCTCTGGCAGAGCCCGGCTGCCTAAATTGTAAACGTCCAGAGATTGCGCCCACAGGAAAGCTGCCAGCACTGAAAGCTCTAGCTGGTTTTCACTGTCCCTTGGAACTGCATTCGCTGCCACACAGACATTCGCGCTCTGCTAAAGCATTGCTTCGTAATGGGGCAACATTCTGTATCTCTCTCTGGCAGAGCCCGGCTGCCAAATTGGAAACGTCAGAGATTGCGCCCACAGGAAAGCTGCCAGCACTGAAAGCTCTAGCTGGTTTTCACTGTCCCTTGGAACTGCATTCGCTGCCACACAGACATTCGCGCTCTGCTAAAGCATTGCTTCGTAATGGGGCAACACTCTGTATCTCTCTCTGCAGAGCCCGGCTGCCAAATTGGAAACGTCCAGAGATTGCGCCCACAGGAAAGCTGCAGCACTGAAAGCTCTAGCTGGTTTTCACTGTCCCTTGGAACTGCATTCGCTGCCACACAGACATTCGCGCTCTGCTAAAGCATTGCTTCGTAATGGGGCAACACTCTGTATCTCTCTCTGGCAGAGCCCGGCTGCCAAATTGGAAACGTCCAGAGATTGCGCCCACAGGAAAGCTGCCAGCACTGAAAGCTCTAGCTGGTTTTCACTGTCCCTTGGAACTGCATTCGCTGCCACACAGACATTCGCGCTCTGCTAAAGCATTGCTTCGTAATGGGCAACATTCTGTATCTCTCTCTGGCAGAGCCCGGCTGCCAAATTGGAAACGTCCAGAGATTGCGCCCACAGGAAAGCTGCCAGCACTGAAAGCTCTAGCTGGTTTTCACTGTCCCTTGGAACTGCATTCGCTGCCACACAGACATTCGCGCTCTGCTAAAGCATTGCTTCGTAATGGGGCAACACTCTGTATCTCTCTGGCAGAGCCCGGCTGCCAAATTGAAACGTCCAGAGATTGCGCCCACAGGAAAGCTGCCAGCACTGAAAGCTCTAGCTGGTTTTCACTGTCCCTTGGAACTGCATTCGCTGCCACACAGACATTCGCGCTCTGCTAAAGCATTGCTTCGTAATGGGGCAACACTCTGTATCTCTCTCTGGCAGAGCCCGGCTGCCAAATTGGAAACGTCCAGAGATTGCGCCCACAGGAAAGCTGCCAGCACTGAAAGCTCTAGCTGGTTTTCACTGTCCCTTGGAACTGCATTCGCTGCCACACAGACATTCGCGCTCTGCTAAAGCATTGCTTCGTAATGGGGCAACACTCTTGTATCTCTCTCTGCAGAGCCCGGCTGCCAAATTGGAAACGTCCAGAGATTGCGCCCACAGGAAAGCTGCCAGCACTGAAAGCTCTAGCTGGTTTTCACTGTCCCTTGGAACTGCATTCGCTGCCACACAGACATTCGCGCTCTGCTAAAGCATTGCTTCGTAATGGGCAACACTCTGTATCTCTCTCTGGCAGAGCCCGGCTGCCAAATTGGAAACGTCCAGAGATTGCGCCCACAGGAAAGCTGCCAGCACTGAAAGCTCTAGCTGGTTTTCACTGTCCCTTGGAACTGCATTCGCTGCCACACAGACATTCGCGCTCTGCTAAAGCATTGCTTCCTAATGGGGCAACACTCTGTATCTCTCTCTGGCAGAGCCCGGCTGCCAAATTGGAAACGTCCAGAGATTGCGCCACAGGAAAGCTGCCAGCACTGAAAGCTCTAGCTGGTTTTCACTGTCCCTTGGAACTGCATTCGCTGCCACACAGACATTCGCGCTCTGCTAAAGCATTGCTTCGTAATGGGGCAACACTCTGTATCTCTCTCTGGCAGAGCCCGGCTGCCAAATTGGAAACGTCCAGAGATTGCGCCCACAGGAAAGCTGCCAGCACTGAAAGCTCTAGCTGGTTTTCACTGTCCCTTGGAACTGCATTCGCTGCCACACAGACATTCGCGCTCTGCTAAAGCATTGCTTCTAATGGGGCAACACTCTGTATCTCTCTCTGGCAGAGCCGGCTGCCAAATTGGAAACGTCCAGAGATTGCGCCCACAGGAAAGCTGCCAGCACTGAAAGCTCTAGCTGGTTTTCACTGTCCCTTGGAACTGCATTCGCTGCCACACAGACATTCGCGCTCTGCTAAAGCATTGCTTCGTAATGGGGCAACACTCTGTATCTCTCTCTGGCAGAGCCCGGCTGCCAAATTGGAAACGTCCAGAGATTGCGCCCACAGGAAAGCTGCCAGCACTGAAAGCTCTAGCTGGTTTTCACTGTCCCTTGGAACTGCATTCGCTGCCACACAGACATTCGCGCTCTGCTAAAGCATTGCTTCGTAATGGGGCAACACTCTGTATCTCTCTCTGCAGAGCCCGGCTGCCAAATTGGAAACGTCCAGAGATTGCGCCCACAGGAAAGCTGCCAGCACTGAAAGCTCTAGCTGGTTTTCACTGTCCTTGGAACTGCATTCGCTGCCACACAGACATTCGCGCTCTGCTAAAGCATTGCTTCGTAATGGGGCAACACTCTGTATCTCTCTCTGCAGAGCCGGCTGCCAAATTGGAAACGTCCAGAGATTGCGCCCACAGGAAAGCTGCCAGCACTGAAAGCTCTAGCTGGTTTTCACTGTCCCTTGGAACTGCATTCGCTGCACACAGACATTCGCGCTCTGCTAAAGCATTGCTTCGTAATGGGGCAACATCTGTATCTCTCTCTGGCAGAGCCCGGCTGCCAAATTGGAAACGTCCAGAGATTGCGCCCACAGGAAAGCTGCCAGCACTGAAAGCTCTAGCTGGTTTTCACTGTCCCTTGGAACTGCATTCGCTGCCACACAGACATTCGCGCTCTGCTAAAGCATTGCTTCGTAATGGGGCAACACTCTGTATCTCTCTCTGGCAGAGCCCGGCTGCCAAATTGGAAACGTCCAGAGATTGCGCCCACAGGAAAGCTGCCAGCACTGAAAGCTCTAGCTGGTTTTCACTGTCCCTTGGAACTGCATTCGCTGCCACACAGACATTCGCGCTCTGCTAAAGCATTGCTTCGTAATGGGGCAACACTCTGTATCTCTCTCTGGCAGAGCCCGGCTGCCAAATTGGAAACGTCCAGAGATTGCGCCCACAGGAAAGCTGCCAGCACTGAAAGCTCTAGCTGGTTTTCACTGTCCCTTGGAACTGCATTCGCTGCCACACAGACATTCGCGCTCTGCTAAAGCATTGCTTCGTAATGGGGCAACACTCTGTATCTCTCTCTGGCAGAGCCCGGCTGCCAAATTGGAAACGTCCAGAGATTGCGCCCACAGGAAAGCTGCCAGCACTGAAAGCTCTAGCTGGTTTTCACTGTCCCTTGGAACTGCATTCGCTGCCACACAGACATTCGCGCTCTGCTAAAGCATTGCTTCGTAATGGGGCAACACTCTGTATCTCTCTCTGGCAGAGCCCGGCTGCCAAATTGGAAACGTCCAGAGATTGCGCCCACAGGAAAGCTGCCAGCACTGAAAGCTCTAGCTGGTTTTCACTGTCCCTTGGAACTGCATTCGCTGCCACACAGACATTCGCGCTCTGCTAAAGCATTGCTTCGTAATGGGGCAACACTCTGTATCTCTCTCTGGCAGAGCCCGGCTGCCAAATTGGAAACGTCCAGAGATTGCGCCCACAGGAAAGCTGCCAGCACTGAAAGCTCTAGCTGGTTTTCACTGTCCCTTGGAACTGCATTCGCTGCCACACAGACATTCGCGCTCTGCTAAAGCATTGCTTCGTAATGGGGCAACACTCTGTATCTCTCTCTGGCAGAGCCCGGCTGCCAAATTGGAAACGTCCAGAGATTGCGCCCACAGGAAAGCTGCCAGCACTGAAAGCTCTAGCTGGTTTTCACTGTCCCTTGGAACTGCATTCGCTGCCACACAGACATTCGCGCTCTGCTAAAGCATTGCTTCGTAATGGGGCAACACTCTGTATCTCTCTCTGGCAGAGCCCGGCTGCCAAATTGGAAACGTCCAGAGATTGCGCCCACAGGAAAGCTGCCAGCACTGAAAGCTCTAGCTGGTTTTCACTGTCCCTTGGAACTGCATTCGCTGCCACACAGACATTCGCGCTCTGCTAAAGCATTGCTTCGTAATGGGGCAACATCTCTGTATCTCTCTCTGGCAGAGCCCGGCTGCCAAATTGGAAACGTCCAGACGTTGCGCCCACAGGAAAGCTGCCAGCACTGAAAGCTCTAGCTGGTTTTCACTGTCCCTTGGAACTGCATTCGCTGCCACACAGACATTCGCGCACTGCTAAAGCATTGCTTCGTAATGGGGCAACACTCTGTATCTCTCTCTGGCAGAGCCCGGCTGCCAAATTGGAAATGTCCAGAGATTGCGCCCACAGGAAAGCTGCCAGCACTGAAAGCTCTAGCTGGTTTTCACTGTCCCTTGGAACTGCATTCGCTGCCACACAGACATTCGCGCTCTGCTAAAGCATTGCTTCGTAATGGGGCAACACTCTGTATCTCTCTCTGGCAGAGCCCGGCTGCCAAATTGGAAACGTTCAGAGATTGCGCCCACAGGAAAGCTGCCAGCACTGAAAGCTCTAGCTGGTTTTCACTGTCCCCTTGGAACTGCATTCGCTGCCACACAGACATTCGCGCTCTGCTAAAGCATTGCTTCGTAATGGGGCAACACTCTGTATCTCTCTCTGGCAGAGCCCGGCTGCCAAATTGGAAACGTCCAGAGATTGCGCCCACAGGAAAGCTGCCAGCACTGAAAGCTCTAGCTGGTTTTCACTGTCCCTTGGAACTGCATTCGCTGCCACACAGACATTCGCGCTCTGCTAAAGCTTTGCTTCGTAATGGGGCAACACTCTGTATCTCTCTCTGGCAGAGCCCGGCTGCCAAATTGGAAACGTCCAGACATTGCGCCCACAGGGAAAGCTGCCAGCACTGAAAGCTCTAGCTGGTTTTCACTGTCCCTTGGAACTGCATTCGCTGCCACACAGACATTCGCGCTCTGCTAAAGCATTGCTTCGTAATGGGGCAACACTCTGTATCTCTCTCTGGCAGAGCCCGGCTGCCAAATTGGAAACGTCCAGACATTGCGCCCACAGGAAAGCTGCCAGCACTGAAAGCTCTAGCTGGTTTTCACTGTCCCTTGGAACTGCATTCGCTGCCACACAGACATTCGCGCTCTGCTAAAGCATTGCTTCGTAATGGGGCAACACTCTGTATCTCTCTCTGGCAGAGCCCGGCTGCCAAATTGGAAACGTCCAGACATTGCGCCCACAGGAAAGCTGCCAGCACTGAAAGCTCTAGCTGGTTTTCACTGTCCCTTGGAACTGCATTCGCTGCCACACAGACATTCGCGCTCTGCTAAAGCATTGCTTCGTAATGGGGCAACACTCTGTATCTCTCTCTGGCAGAGCCCGGCTGCCAAATTGGAAACGTCCAGAGATTGCGCCCACAGGAAAGCTGCCAGCACTGAAAGCTCTAGCTGGTTTTCACTGTCCCTTGGAACTGCATTCGCTGCCACACAGACATTCGCGCTCTGCTAAAGCATTGCTTCGTAATGGGGCAACACTCTGTATCTCTCTCTGGCAGAGCCCGGCTGCCAAATTGGAAACGTCCAGAGATTGCGCCCACAGGAAAGCTGCCAGCACTGAAAGCTCTAGCTGGTTTTCACTGTCCCTTGGAACTGCATTCGCTGCCACACAGACATTCGCGCTCTGCTAAAGCATTGCTTCGTAATGGGGCAACACTCTGTATCTCTCTCTGGCAGAGCCCGGCTGCCAAATTGGAAACGTCCAGAGATTGCGCCCACAGGAAAGCTGCCAGCACTGAAAGCTCTAGCTGGTTTTCACTGTCCCTTGGAACTGCATTCGCTGCCACACAGACATTCGCGCTCTGCTAAAGCATTGCTTCGTAATGGGGGCAACACTCTGTATCTCTCTCTGGCAGAGCCCGGCTGCCAAATTGGAAACGTCCAGACATTGCGCCCACAGGAAAGCTGCCAGCACTGAAAGCTCTAGCTGGTTTTCACTGTCCCTTGGAACTGCATTCGCTGCCACACAGACATTCGCGCTCTGCTAAAGCATTGCTTCGTAATGGGGCAACACTCTGTATCTCTCTCTGGCAGAGCCCGGCTGCCAAATTGGAAACGTCCAGACATTGCGCCCACAGGAAAGCTGCCAGCACTGAAAGCTCTAGCTGGTTTTCACTGTCCCTTGGAACTGCATTCGCTGCCACACAGACATTCGCGCTCTGCTAAAGCATTGCTTCCTAATGGGGCAACACTCTGTATCTCTCTCTGGCAGAGCCCGGCTGCCAAATTGGAAACGTCCAGACATTGCGCCCACAGGAAAGATGCCAGCACTGAAAGCTCTAGCTGGTTTTCACTGTCCCTTGGAACTGCATTCGCTGCCACACAGACATTCGCGCTCTGCTAAAGCATTGCTTCGTAATGGGGCAACACTCTGTATCTCTCTCTGGCAGAGCCCGGCTGCCAAATTGGAAACGTCCAGACATTGCGCCCACAGGAAAGCTGCCAGCACTGAAAGCTCTAGCTGGTTTTCACTGTCCCTTGGAACTGCATTCGCTGCCACACAGACATTCGCGCTCTGCTAAAGCATTGCTTCGTAATGGGGCAACACTCTGTATCTCTCTCTGGCAGAGCCCGGCTGCCAAATTGGAAACGTCCAGACATTGCGCCCACAGGAAAGCTGCCAGCACTGAAAGCTCTAGCTGGTTTTCACTGTCCCTTGGAACTGCATTCGCTGCCACACAGACATTCGCGCTCTGCTAAAGCTTTGCTTCGTAATGGGGCAACACTCTGTATCTCTCTCTGGCAGAGCCCGGCTGCCAAATTGGAAACGTCCAGAGATTGCGCCCACAGGAAAGCTGCCAGCACTGAAAGCTCTAGCTGGTTTTCACTGTCCCTTGGAACTGCATTTGCTGCCACACAGACATTCACGCTCTGCTAAAGCATTGCTTCGTAATGGGGCAACACTCTGTATCTCTCTCTGGCAGAGCCCGGCTGCCAAATTGGAAACGTCCAGAGATTGCGCCCACAGGAAAGCTGCCAGCACTGAAAGCTCTAGCTGGTTTTCACTGTCCCTTGGAACTGCATTCGCTGCCACACAGACATTCGCGCTCTGCTAAAGCATTGCTTCCTAATGGGGCAACACTCTGTATCTCTCTCTGGCAGAGCCCGGCTGCCAAATTGGAAACGTCCAGAGATTGCGCCCACAGGAAAGCTGCTAGCACTGAAAGCTCTAGCTGGTTTTCACTGTCCCTTGGAACTGCATTCGCTGCCACACAGACATTCGCGCTCTGCTAAAGCATTGCTTCGTAATGGGGCAACACTCTGTATCTCTCTCTGGCAGAGCCCGGCTGCCAAATTGGAAACGTCCAGACATTGCGCCCACAGGAAAGCTGCCAGCACTGAAAGCTCTAGCTGGTTTT
This sequence comes from Mycteria americana, assembly GCF_035582795.1. Taxonomy (NCBI): domain Eukaryota; kingdom Metazoa; phylum Chordata; class Aves; order Ciconiiformes; family Ciconiidae; genus Mycteria; species Mycteria americana. The sequence continues at coordinate 303,363 of NW_027445657.1, forward strand.
CACTGTCCCTTGGAACTGCATTCGCTGCCACACAGACATTCGCGCTCTGCTAAAGCATTGCTTCGTAATGGGGCAACACTCTGTATCTCTCTCTGGCAGAGCCCGGCTGCCAAATTGGAAACGTCCAGAGATTGCGCCCACAGGAAAGCTGCCAGCACTGAAAGCTCTAGCTGGTTTTCACTGTCCCTTGGAACTGCATTCGCTGCCACACAGACATTCGCGCTCTGCTAAAGCATTGCTTCGTAATGGGGCAACACTCTGTATCTCTCTCTGGCAGAGCCCGGCTGCCAAATTGGAAACGTCAGAGATTGCGCCCACAGGAAAGCTGCCAGCACTGAAAGCTCTAGCTGGTTTTCACTGTCCCTTGGAACTGCATTCGCTGCCACACAGACATTCGCGCTCTGCTAAAGCATTGCTTCGTAATGGGGCAACACTCTGTATCTCTCTCTGGCAGAGCCCGGCTGCCAAATTGGAAACGTCCAGACATTGCGCCCACAGGAAAGCTGCCAGCACTGAAAGCTCTAGCTGGTTTTCACTGTCCCTTGGAACTGCATTCGCTGCCACACAGACATTCGCGCTCTGCTAAAGCATTGCTTCGTAATGGGGCAACACTCTGTATCTCTCTCTGGCAGAGCCCGGCTGCCAAATTGGAAACGTCCAGACATTGCGCCCACAGGAAAGCTGCCAGCACTGAAAGCTCTAGCTGGTTTTCACTGTCCCTTGGAACTGCATTCGCTGCCACACAGACATTCGCGCTCTGCTAAAGCATTGCTTCCTAATGGGGCAACACTCTGTATCTCTCTCTGGCAGAGCCCGGCTGCCAAATTGGAAACGTCCAGACATTGCGCCCACAGGAAAGATGCCAGCACTGAAAGCTCTAGCTGGTTTTCACTGTCCCTTGGAACTGCATTCGCTGCCACACAGACATTCGCGCTCTGCTAAAGCATTGCTTCGTAATGGGGCAACACTCTGTATCTCTCTCTGGCAGAGCCCGGCTGCCAAATTGGAAACGTCCAGACATTGCGCCCACAGGAAAGCTGCCAGCACTGAAAGCTCTAGCTGGTTTTCACTGTCCCTTGGAACTGCATTCGCTGCCACACAGACATTCGCGCTCTGCTAAAGCATTGCTTCGTAATGGGGCAACACTCTGTATCTCTCTCTGGCAGAGCCCGGCTGCCAAATTGGAAACGTCCAGACATTGCGCCCACAGGAAGCTGCCAGCACTGAAAGCTCTAGCTGGTTTTCACTGTCCTTGGAACTGCATTCGCTGCCACACAGACATTCGCGCTCTGCTAAAGCTTTGCTTCGTAATGGGGCAACACTCTGTATCTCTCTCTGGCAGAGCCCGGCTGCCAAATTGGAAACGTCCAGAGATTGCGCCCACAGGAAAGCTGCCAGCACTGAAAGCTCTAGCTGGTTTTCACTGTCCCTTGGAACTGCATTTGCTGCCACACAGACATTCACGCTCTGCTAAAGCATTGCTTCGTAATGGGGCAACACTCTGTATCTCTCTCTGGCAGAGCCCGGCTGCCAAATTGGAAACGTCCAGAGATTGCGCCCACAGGAAAGCTGCCAGCACTGAAAGCTCTAGCTGGTTTTCACTGTCCCTTGGAACTGCATTCGCTGCCACACAGACATTCGCGCTCTGCTAAAGCATTGCTTCCTAATGGGGCAACACTCTGTATCTCTCTCTGGCAGAGCCCGGCTGCCAAATTGGAAACGTCCAGAGATTGCGCCCACAGGAAAGCTGCTAGCACTGAAAGCTCTAGCTGGTTTTCACTGTCCCTTGGAACTGCATTCGCTGCCACACAGACATTCGCGCTCTGCTAAAGCATTGCTTCGTAATGGGGCAACACTCTGTATCTCTCTCTGGCAGAGCCCGGCTGCCAAATTGGAAACGTCCAGACATTGCGCCCACAGGAAAGCTGCCAGCACTAAAAGCTCTAGCTGGTTTTCACTGTCCCTTGGAACTGCATTCGCTGCCACACAGACATTCGCGCTCTGCTAAAGCATTGCTTCGTAATGGGGCAACACTCTGTATCTCTCTCTGGCAGAGCCCGGCTGCCAAATTGGAAACGTCCAGAGATTGCGCCCACAGGAAAGCTGCCAGCACTGAAAGCTCTAGCTGGTTTTCACTGTCCCTTGGAACTGCATTCGCTGCCACACAGACATTCGCGCTCTGCTAAAGCTTTGCTTCGTAATGGGGCAACACTCTGTATCTCTCTCTGGCAGAGCCCGGCTGCCAAATTGGAAACGTCCAGACATTGCGCCCACAGGAAAGCTGCCAGCACTGAAAGCTCTAGCTGGTTCTCACTGTCCCTTGGAACTGCATTCGCTGCCACACAGACATTCGCGCTCTGCTAAAGCATTGCTTCGTAATGGGGCAACACTCTGTATCTCTCTCTGGCAGAGCCCGGCTGCCAAATTGGAAACGTCCAGACATTGCGCCCACAGGAAAGCTGCCAGCACTGAAAGCTCTAGCTGGTTTTCACTGTCCCTTGGAACTGCATTCGCTGCCACACAGACATTCGCGCTCTGCTAAAGCATTGCTTCCTAATGGGGCAACACTCTGTATCTCTCTCTGGCAGAGCCCGGCTGCCAAATTGGAAACGTCCAGAGATTGCGCCCACAGGAAAGCTGCCAGCACTGAAAGCTCTAGCTGGTTTTCACTGTCCCTTGGAACTGCATTCGCTGCCACACAGACATTCGCGCTCTGCTAAAGCATTGCTTCGTAATGGGGCAACACTCTGTATCTCTCTCTGGCAGAGCCCGGCTGCCAAATTGGAAACGTCCAGAGATTGCGCCCACAGGAAAGCTGCCAGCACTGAAAGCTCTAGCTGGTTTTCACTGTCCCTTGGAACTGCATTCGCTGCCACACAGACATTCGCGCTCTGCTAAAGCATTGCTTCGTAATGGGGCAACACTCTGTATCTCTCTCTGGCAGAGCCCGGCTGCCAAATTGGAAACGTCCAGACGTTGCGCCCACAGGAAAGCTGCCAGCACTGAAAGCTCTAGCTGGTTTTCACTGTCCCTTGGAACTGCATTCGCTGCCACACAGACATTCGCGCACTGCTAAAGCATTGCTTCGTAATGGGGCAACACTCTGTATCTCTCTCTGGCAGAGCCCGGCTGCCAAATTGGAAACGTCCAGAGATTGCGCCCACAGGAAAGCTGCCAGCACTGAAAGCTCTAGCTGGTTTTCACTGTCCCTTGGAACTGCATTCGCTGCCACACAGACATTCGCGCTCTGCTAAAGCATTGCTTCGTAATGGGGCAACACTCTGTATCTCTCTCTGGCAGAGCCCGGCTGCCAAATTGGAAACGTCCAGAGATTGCGCCCACAGGAAAGCTGCCAGCACTGAAAGCTCTAGCTGGTTTTCACTGTCCCTTGGAACTGCATTCGCTGCCACACAGACATTCGCGCTCTGCTAAAGCATTGCTTCGTAATGGGGCAACACTCTGTATCTCTCTCTGGCAGAGCCCGGCTGCCAAATTGGAAACGTCCAGAGATTGCGCCCACAGGAAAGCTGCCAGCACTGAAAGCTCTAGCTGGTTTTCACTGTCCCTTGGAACTGCATTCGCTGCCACACAGACATTCGCGCTCTGCTAAAGCTTTGCTTCGTAATGGGGCAACACTCTGTATCTCTCTCTGGCAGAGCCCGGCTGCCAAATTGGAAACGTCCAGACATTGCGCCCACAGGAAAGCTGCCAGCACTGAAAGCTCTAGCTGGTTTTCACTGTCCCTTGGAACTGCATTCGCTGCCACACAGACATTCGCGCTCTGCTAAAGCATTGCTTCGTAATGGGGCAACACTCTGTATCTCTCTCTGGCAGAGCCCGGCTGCCAAATTGGAAACGTCCAGACATTGCGCCCACAGGAAAGCTGCCAGCACTGAAAGCTCTAGCTGGTTTTCACTGTCCCTTGGAACTGCATTCGCTGCCACACAGACATTCGCGCTCTGCTAAAGCATTGCTTCGTAATGGGGCAACACTCTGTATCTCTCTCTGGCAGAGCCCGGCTGCCAAATTGGAAACGTCCAGAGATTGCGCCCACAGGAAAGCTGCCAGCACTGAAAGCTCTAGCTGGTTTTCACTGTCCCTTGGAACTGCATTCGCTGCCACACAGACATTCGCGCTCTGCTAAAGCATTGCTTCGTAATGGGGCAACACTCTGTATCTCTCTCTGGCAGAGCCCGGCTGCCAAATTGGAAACGTCCAGACATTGCGCCCACAGGAAAGCTGCCAGCACTGAAAGCTCTAGCTGGTTTTCACTGTCCCTTGGAACTGCATTCGCTGCCACACAGACATTCGCGCTCTGCTAAAGCATTGCTTCGTAATGGGGCAACACTCTGTATCTCTCTCTGGCAGAGCCCGGCTGCCAAATTGGAAACGTCCAGACATTGCGCCCACAGGAAAGCTGCCAGCACTGAAAGCTCTAGCTGGTTTTCACTGTCCCTTGGAACTGCATTCGCTGCCACACAGACATTCGCGCTCTGCTAAAGCATTGCTTCGTAATGGGGCAACACTCTGTATCTCTCTCTGGCAGAGCCCGGCTGCCAAATTGGAAACGTCCAGAGATTGCGCCCACAGGAAAGCTGCCAGCACTGAAAGCTCTAGCTGGTTTTCACTGTCCCTTGGAACTGCATTCGCTGCCACACAGACATTCGCGCTCTGCTAAAGCATTGCTTCGTAATGGGGCAACACTCTGTATCTCTCTCTGGCAGAGCCCGGCTGCCAAATTGGAAACGTCCAGAGATTGCGCCCACAGGAAAGCTGCCAGCACTGAAAGCTCTAGCTGGTTTTCACTGTCCCTTGGAACTGCATTCGCTGCCACACAGACATTCGCGCTCTGCTAAAGCATTGCTTCGTAATGGGGCAACACTCTGTATCTCTCTCTGGCAGAGCCCGGCTGCCAAATTGGAAACGTCCAGACGTTGCGCCCACAGGAAAGCTGCCAGCACTGAAAGCTCTAGCTGGTTTTCACTGTCCCTTGGAACTGCATTCGCTGCCACACAGACATTCGCGCTCTGCTAAAGCTTTGCTTCGTAATGGGGCAACACTCTGTATCTCTCTCTGGCAGAGCCCGGCTGCCAAATTGGAAACGTCCAGAGATTGCGCCCACAGGAAAGCTGCCAGCACTGAAAGCTCTAGCTGGTTTTCACTGTCCCTTGGAACTGCATTCGCTGCCACACAGACATTCGCGCTCTGCTAAAGCATTGCTTCGTAATGGGGCAACACTCTGTATCTCTCTCTGGCAGAGCCCGGCTGCCAAATTGGAAACGTCCAGACATTGCGCCCACAGGAAAGCTGCCAGCACTGAAAGCTCTAGCTGGTTTTCACTGTCCCTTGGAACTGCATTCGCTGCCACACAGACATTCGCGCTCTGCTAAAGCATTGCTTCGTAATGGGGCAACACTCTGTATCTCTCTCTGGCAGAGCCCGGCTGCCAAATTGGAAACGTCCAGACATTGCGCCCACAGGAAAGCTGCCAGCACTGAAAGCTCTAGCTGGTTTTCACTGTCCCTTGGAACTGCATTCGCTGCCACACAGACATTCGCGCTCTGCTAAAGCATTGCTTCGTAATGGGGCAACACTCTGTATCTCTCTCTGGCAGAGCCCGGCTGCCAAATTGGAAACGTCCAGAGATTGCGCCCACAGGAAAGCTGCCAGCACTGAAAGCTCTAGCTGGTTTTCACTGTCCCTTGGAACTGCATTCGCTGCCACACAGACATTCGCGCTCTGCTAAAGCATTGCTTCGTAATGGGGCAACACTCTGTATCTCTCTCTGGCAGAGCCCGGCTGCCAAATTGGAAACGTCCAGAGATTGCGCCCACAGGAAAGCTGCCAGCACTGAAAGCTCTAGCTGGTTTTCACTGTCCCTTGGAACTGCATTCGCTGCCACACAGACATTCGCGCTCTGCTAAAGCATTGCTTCGTAATGGGGCAACACTCTGTATCTCTCTCTGGCAGAGCCCGGCTGCCAAATTGGAAACGTCCAGACATTGCGCCCACAGGAAAGCTGCCAGCACTGAAAGCTCTAGCTGGTTTTCACTGTCCCTTGGAACTGCATTCGCTGCCACACAGACATTCGCGCTCTGCTAAAGCATTGCTTCGTAATGGGGCAACACTCTGTATCTCTCTCTGGCAGAGCCCGGCTGCCAAATTGGAAACGTCCAGACATTGCGCCCACAGGAAAGCTGCCAGCACTGAAAGCTCTAGCTGGTTTTCACTGTCCCTTGGAACTGCATTCGCTGCCACACAGACATTCGCGCTCTGCTAAAGCATTGCTTCCTAATGGGGCAACACTCTGTATCTCTCTCTGGCAGAGCCCGGCTGCCAAATTGGAAACGTCCAGACATTGCGCCCACAGGAAAGATGCCAGCACTGAAAGCTCTAGCTGGTTTTCACTGTCCCTTGGAACTGCATTCGCTGCCACACAGACATTCGCGCTCTGCTAAAGCATTGCTTCGTAATGGGGCAACACTCTGTATCTCTCTCTGGCAGAGCCCGGCTGCCAAATTGGAAACGTCCAGACATTGCGCCCACAGGAAAGCTGCCAGCACTGAAAGCTCTAGCTGGTTTTCACTGTCCCTTGGAACTGCATTCGCTGCCACACAGACATTCGCGCTCTGCTAAAGCATTGCTTCGTAATGGGGCAACACTCTGTATCTCTCTCTGGCAGAGCCCGGCTGCCAAATTGGAAACGTCCAGACATTGCGCCCACAGGAAAGCTGCCAGCACTGAAAGCTCTAGCTGGTTTTCACTGTCCCTTGGAACTGCATTCGCTGCCACACAGACATTCGCGCTCTGCTAAAGCTTTGCTTCGTAATGGGGCAACACTCTGTATCTCTCTCTGGCAGAGCCCGGCTGCCAAATTGGAAACGTCCAGAGATTGCGCCCACAGGAAAGCTGCCAGCACTGAAAGCTCTAGCTGGTTTTCACTGTCCCTTGGAACTGCATTTGCTGCCACACAGACATTCACGCTCTGCTAAAGCATTGCTTCGTAATGGGGCAACACTCTGTATCTCTCTCTGGCAGAGCCCGGCTGCCAAATTGGAAACGTCCAGAGATTGCGCCCACAGGAAAGCTGCCAGCACTGAAAGCTCTAGCTGGTTTTCACTGTCCCTTGGAACTGCATTCGCTGCCACACAGACATTCGCGCTCTGCTAAAGCATTGCTTCCTAATGGGGCAACACTCTGTATCTCTCTCTGGCAGAGCCCGGCTGCCAAATTGGAAACGTCCAGAGATTGCGCCCACAGGAAAGCTGCTAGCACTGAAAGCTCTAGCTGGTTTTCACTGTCCCTTGGAACTGCATTCGCTGCCACACAGACATTCGCGCTCTGCTAAAGCATTGCTTCGTAATGGGGCAACACTCTGTATCTCTCTCTGGCAGAGCCCGGCTGCCAAATTGGAAACGTCCAGACATTGCGCCCACAGGAAAGCTGCCAGCACTAAAAGCTCTAGCTGGTTTTCACTGTCCCTTGGAACTGCATTCGCTGCCACACAGACATTCGCGCTCTGCTAAAGCATTGCTTCGTAATGGGGCAACACTCTGTATCTCTCTCTGGCAGAGCCCGGCTGCCAAATTGGAAACGTCCAGAGATTGCGCCCACAGGAAAGCTGCCAGCACTGAAAGCTCTAGCTGGTTTTCACTGTCCCTTGGAACTGCATTCGCTGCCACACAGACATTCGCGCTCTGCTAAAGCTTTGCTTCGTAATGGGGCAACACTCTGTATCTCTCTCTGGCAGAGCCCGGCTGCCAAATTGGAAACGTCCAGAGATTGCGCCCACAGGAAAGCTGCCAGCACTGAAAGCTCTAGCTGGTTTTCACTGTCCCTTGGAACTGCATTCGCTGCCACACAGACATTCGCGCTCTGCTAAAGCATTGCTTCGTAATGGGGCAACACTCTGTATCTCTCTCTGGCAGAGCCCGGCTGCCAAATTGGAAACGTCCAGACGTTGCGCCCACAGGAAAGCTGCCAGCACTGAAAGCTCTAGCTGGTTTTCACTGTCCCTTGGAACTGCATTCGCTGCCACACAGACATTCGCGCACTGCTAAAGCATTGCTTCGTAATGGGGCAACACTCTGTATCTCTCTCTGGCAGAGCCCGGCTGCCAAATTGGAAACGTCCAGAGATTGCGCCCACAGGAAAGCTGCCAGCACTGAAAGCTCTAGCTGGTTTTCACTGTCCCTTGGAACTGCATTCGCTGCCACACAGACATTCGCGCTCTGCTAAAGCATTGCTTCGTAATGGGGCAACACTCTGTATCTCTCTCTGGCAGAGCCCGGCTGCCAAATTGGAAACGTCCAGAGATTGCGCCCACAGGAAAGCTGCCAGCACTGAAAGCTCTAGCTGGTTTTCACTGTCCCTTGGAACTGCATTCGCTGCCACACAGACATTCGCGCTCTGCTAAAGCATTGCTTCGTAATGGGGCAACACTCTGTATCTCTCTCTGGCAGAGCCCGGCTGCCAAATTGGAAACGTCCAGAGATTGCGCCCACAGGAAAGCTGCCAGCACTGAAAGCTCTAGCTGGTTTTCACTGTCCCTTGGAACTGCATTCGCTGCCACACAGACATTCGCGCTCTGCTAAAGCTTTGCTTCGTAATGGGGCAACACTCTGTATCTCTCTCTGGCAGAGCCCGGCTGCCAAATTGGAAACGTCCAGACATTGCGCCCACAGGAAAGCTGCCAGCACTGAAAGCTCTAGCTGGTTTTCACTGTCCCTTGGAACTGCATTCGCTGCCACACAGACATTCGCGCTCTGCTAAAGCATTGCTTCGTAATGGGGCAACACTCTGTATCTCTCTCTGGCAGAGCCCGGCTGCCAAATTGGAAACGTCCAGAGATTGCGCCCACAGGAAAGCTGCCAGCACTGAAAGCTCTAGCTGGTTTTCACTGTCCCTTGGAACTGCATTCGCTGCCACACAGACATTCGCGCTCTGCTAAAGCATTGCTTCGTAATGGGGCAACACTCTGTATCTCTCTCTGGCAGAGCCCGGCTGCCAAATTGGAAACGTCCAGAGATTGCGCCCACAGGAAAGCTGCCAGCACTGAAAGCTCTAGCTGGTTTTCACTGTCCCTTGGAACTGCATTCGCTGCCACACAGACATTCGCGCTCTGCTAAAGCATTGCTTCCTAATGGGGCAACACTCTGTATCTCTCTCTGGCAGAGCCCGGCTGCCAAATTGGAAACGTCCAGACATTGCGCCCACAGGAAAGCTGCCAGCACTGAAAGCTCTAGCTGGTTTTCACTGTCCCTTGGAACTGCATTCGCTGCCACACAGACATTCGCGCTCTGCTAAAGCATTGCTTCGTAATGGGGCAACACTCTGTATCTCTCTCTGGCAGAGCCCGGCTGCCAAATTGGAAACGTCCAGAGATTGCGCCCACAGGAAAGCTGCCAGCACTGAAAGCTCTAGCTGGTTTTCACTGTCCCTTGGAACTGCATTCGCTGCCACACAGACATTCGCGCTCTGCTAAAGCATTGCTTCGTAATGGGGCAACACTCTGTATCTCTCTCTGGCAGAGCCCGGCTGCCAAATTGGAAACGTCCAGACATTGCGCCCACAGGAAAGCTGCCAGCACTGAAAGCTCTAGCTGGTTTTCACTGTCCCTTGGAACTGCATTCGCTGCCACACAGACATTCGCGCACTGCTAAAGCATTGCTTCGTAATGGGGCAACACTCTGTATCTCTCTCTGGCAGAGCCCGGCTGCCAAATTGGAAACGTCCAGAGATTGCGCCCACAGGAAAGCTGCCAGCACTGAAAGCTCTAGCTGGTTTTCACTGTCCCTTGGAACTGCATTCGCTGCCACACAGACATTCGCGCTCTGCTAAAGCATTGCTTCGTAATGGGGCAACACTCTGTATCTCTCTCTGGCAGAGCCCGGCTGCCAAATTGGAAACGTCCAGAGATTGCGCCCACAGGAAAGCTGCCAGCAGTGAAAGCTCTAGCTGGTTTTCACTGTCCCTTGGAACTGCTTTCGCTGCCACACAGACATTCGCGCTCTGCTAAAGCATTGCTTCGTAATGGGGCAACACTCTGTATCTCTCTCTGGCAGAGCCCGGCTGCCAAATTGGAAACGTCCAGAGATTGCGCCCACAGGAAAGCTGCCACCACTGAAAGCTCTAGCTGGTTTTCACTGTCCCTTGGAACTGCATTCGCTGCCACACAGACATTCGCGCTCTGCTAAAGCATTGCTTCGTAATGGGGCAACACTCTGTATCTCTCTCTGGCAGAGCCCGGCTGCCAAATTGGAAACGTCCAGAGATTGCGCCCACAGGAAAGCTGCCAGCACTGAAAGCTCTAGCTGGTTTTCACTGTCCCTTGGTACTGCATTCGCTGCCACACAGACATTCGCGCTCTGCTAAAGCATTGCTTCCTAATGGGGCAACACTCTGTATCTCTCTCTGGCAGAGCCCGGCTGCCAAATTGGAAACGTCCAGAGATTGCGCCCACAGGAAAGCTGCTAGCACTGAAAGCTCTAGCTGGTTTTCACTGTCCCTTGGAACTGCATTCGCTGCCACACAGACATTCGCGCTCTGCTAAAGCATTGCTTCGTAATGGGGCAACACTCTGTATCTCTCTCTGGCAGAGCCCGGCTGCCAAATTGGAAACGTCCAGAGATTGCGCCCACAGGAAAGCTGCCAGCACTGAAAGCTCTAGCTGGTTTTCACTGTCCCTTGGAACTGCATTCGCTGCCACACAGACATTCGCGCTCTGCTAAAGCATTGCTTCGTAATGGGGCAACACTCTGTATCTCTCTCTGGCAGAGCCCGGCTGCCAAATTGGAAACGTCCAGAGATTGCGCCCACAGGAAAGCTGCCAGCACTGAAAGCTCTAGCTGGTTTTCACTGTCCCTTGGAACTGCATTCGCTGCCACACAGACATTCGCGCTCTGCTAAAGCTTTGCTTCGTAATGGGGCAACACTCTGTATCTCTCTCTGGCAGAGCCCGGCTGCCAAATTGGAAACGTCCAGACATTGCGCCCACAGGAAAGCTGCCAGCACTGAAAGCTCTAGCTGGTTTTCACTGTCCCTTGGAACTGCATTCGCTGCCACACAGACATTCGCGCTCTGCTAAAGCATTGCTTCGTAATGGGGCAACACTCTGTATCTCTCTCTGGCAGAGCCCGGCTGCCAAATTGGAAACGTCCAGACATTGCGCCCACAGGAAAGCTGCCAGCACTGAAAGCTCTAGCTGGTTTTCACTGTCCCTTGGAACTGCATTCGCTGCCACACAGACATTCGCGCTCTGCTAAAGCATTGCTTCGTAATGGGGCAACACTCTGTATCTCTCTCTGGCAGAGCCCGGCTGCCAAATTGGAAACGTCCAGAGATTGCGCCCACAGGAAAGCTGCCAGCACTGAAAGCTCTAGCTGGTTTTCACTGTCCCTTGGAACTGCATTCGCTGCCACACAGACATTCGCGCTCTGCTAAAGCATTGCTTCGTAATGGGGCAACACTCTGTATCTCTCTCTGGCAGAGCCCGGCTGCCAAATTGGAAACGTCCAGAGATTGCGCCCACAGGAAAGCTGCCAGCACTGAAAGCTCTAGCTGGTTTTCACTGTCCCTTGGAACTGCATTCGCTGCCACACAGACATTCGCGCTCTGCTAAAGCATTGCTTCCTAATGGGGCAACACTCTGTATCTCTCTCTGGCAGAGCCCGGCTGCCAAATTGGAAACGTCCAGACATTGCGCCCACAGGAAAGCTGCCAGCACTGAAAGCTCTAGCTGGTTTTCACTGTCCCTTGGAACTGCATTCGCTGCCACACAGACATTCGCGCTCTGCTAAAGCATTGCTTCGTAATGGGGCAACACTCTGTATCTCTCTCTGGCAGAGCCCGGCTGCCAAATTGGAAACGTCCAGAGATTGCGCCCACAGGAAAGCTGCCAGCACTGAAAGCTCTAGCTGGTTTTCACTGTCCCTTGGAACTGCATTCGCTGCCACACAGACATTCGCGCTCTGCTAAAGCATTGCTTCGTAATGGGGCAACACTCTGTATCTCTCTCTGGCAGAGCCCGGCTGCCAAATTGGAAACGTCCAGAGATTGCGCCCACAGGAAAGCTGCCAGCAGTGAAAGCTCTAGCTGGTTTTCACTGTCCCTTGGAACTGCTTTCGCTGCCACACAGACATTCGCGCTCTGCTAAAGCATTGCTTCGTAATGGGGCAACACTCTGTATCTCTCTCTGGCAGAGCCCGGCTGCCAAATTGGAAACGTCCAGAGATTGCGCCCACAGGAAAGCTGCCAGCACTGAAAGCTCTAGCTGGTTTTCACTGTCCCTTGGAACTGCATTCGCTGCCACACAGACATTCGCGCTCTGCTAAAGCATTGCTTCGTAATGGGGCAACACTCTGTATCTCTCTCTGGCAGAGCCCGGCTGCCAAATTGGAAACGTCCAAAGATTGCGCCCACAGGAAAGCTGCCAGCACTGAAAGCTCTAGCTGGTTTTCACTGTCCCTTGGAACTGCATTCGCTGCCACACAGACATTCGCGCTCTGCTAAAGCATTGCTTCGTAATGGGGCAACACTCTGTATCTCTCTCTGGCAGAGCCCGGCTGCCAAATTGGAAACGTCCAGACATTGCGCCCACAGGAAAGATGCCAGCACTGAAAGCTCTAGCTGGTTTTCACTGTCCCTTGGAACTGCATTCGCTGCCACACAGACATTCGCGCTCTGCTAAAGCATTGCTTCGTAATGGGGCAACACTCTGTATCTCTCTCTGGCAGAGCCCGGCTGCCAAATTGGAAACGTCCAGACATTGCGCCCACAGGAAAGCTGCCAGCACTGAAAGCTCTAGCTGGTTTTCACTGTCCCTTGGAACTGCATTCGCTGCCACACAGACATTCGCGCTCTGCTAAAGCATTGCTTCGTAATGGGGCAACACTCTGTATCTCTCTCTGGCAGAGCCCGGCTGCCAAATTGGAAACGTCCAGAGATTGCGCCCACAGGAAAGCTGCCAGCACTGAAAGCTCTAGCTGGTTTTCACTGTCCCTTGGAACTGCATTCGCTGCCACACAGACATTCGCGCTCTGCTAAAGCATTGCTTCGTAATGGGGCAACACTCTGTATCTCTCTCTGGCAGAGCCCGGCTGCCAAATTGGAAACGTCCAGAGATTGCGCCCACAGGAAAGCTGCCAGCACTGAAAGCTCTAGCTGGTTTTCACTGTCCCTTGGAACTGCATTCGCTGCCACACAGACATTCGCGCTCTGCTAAAGCTTTGCTTCGTAATGGGGCAACACTCTGTATCTCTCTCTGGCAGAGCCCGGCTGCCAAATTGGAAACGTCCAGACATTGCGCCCACAGGAAAGCTGCCAGCACTGAAAGCTCTAGCTGGTTTTCACTGTCCCTTGGAACTGCATTCGCTGCCACACAGACATTCGCGCTCTGCTAAAGCATTGCTTCGTAATGGGGCAACACTCTGTATCTCTCTCTGGCAGAGCCCGGCTGCCAAATTGGAAACGTCCAGAGATTGCGCCCACAGGAAAGCTGCCAGCACTGAAAGCTCTAGCTGGTTTTCACTGTCCCTTGGAACTGCATTCGCTGCCACACAGACATTCGCGCTCTGCTAAAGCATTGCTTCGTAATGGGGCAACACTCTGTATCTCTCTCTGGCAGAGCCCGGCTGCCAAATTGGAAACGTCCAGACATTGCGCCCACAGGAAAGCTGCCAGCACTGAAAGCTCTAGCTGGTTTTCACTGTCCCTTGGAACTGCATTCGCTGCCACACAGACATTCGCGCTCTGCTAAAGCATTGCTTCGTAATGGGGCAACACTCTGTATCTCTCTCTGGCAGAGCCCGGCTGCCAAATTGGAAACGTCCAGAGATTGCGCCCACAGGAAAGCTGCCAGCAGTGAAAGCTCTAGCTGGTTTTCACTGTCCCTTGGAACTGCTTTCGCTGCCACACAGACATTCGCGCTCTGCTAAAGCATTGCTTCGTAATGGGGCAACACTCTGTATCTCTCTCTGGCAGAGCCCGGCTGCCAAATTGGAAACGTCCAGAGATTGCGCCCACAGGAAAGCTGCCAGCACTGAAAGCTCTAGCTGGTTTTCACTGTCCCTTGGAACTGCATTCGCTGCCACACAGACATTCGCGCTCTGCTAAAGCATTGCTTCGTAATGGGGCAACACTCTGTATCTCTCTCTGGCAGAGCCCGGCTGCCAAATTGGAAACGTCCAAAGATTGCGCCCACAGGAAAGCTGCCAGCACTGAAAGCTCTAGCTGGTTTTCACTGTCCCTTGGAACTGCATTCGCTGCCACACAGACATTCGCGCTCTGCTAAAGCATTGCTTCGTAATGGGGCAACACTCTGTATCTCTCTCTGGCAGAGCCCGGCTGCCAAATTGGAAACGTCCAGACATTGCGCCCACAGGAAAGATGCCAGCACTGAAAGCTCTAGCTGGTTTTCACTGTCCCTTGGAACTGCATTCGCTGCCACACAGACATTCGCGCTCTGCTAAAGCATTGCTTCGTAATGGGGCAACACTCTGTATCTCTCTCTGGCAGAGCCCGGCTGCCAAATTGGAAACGTCCAGACATTGCGCCCACAGGAAAGCTGCCAGCACTGAAAGCTCTAGCTGGTTTTCACTGTCCCTTGGAACTGCATTCGCTGCCACACAGACATTCGCGCTCTGCTAAAGCATTGCTTCGTAATGGGGCAACACTCTGTATCTCTCTCTGGCAGAGCCCGGCTGCCAAATTGGAAACGTCCAGAGATTGCGCCCACAGGAAAGCTGCCAGCACTGAAAGCTCTAGCTGGTTTTCACTGTCCCTTGGAACTGCATTCGCTGCCACACAGACATTCGCGCTCTGCTAAAGCATTGCTTCGTAATGGGGCAACACTCTGTATCTCTCTCTGGCAGAGCCCGGCTGCCAAATTGGAAACGTCCAGAGATTGCGCCCACAGGAAAGCTGCCAGCACTGAAAGCTCTAGCTGGTTTTCACTGTCCCTTGGAACTGCATTCGCTGCCACACAGACATTCGCGCTCTGCTAAAGCTTTGCTTCGTAATGGGGCAACACTCTGTATCTCTCTCTGGCAGAGCCCGGCTGCCAAATTGGAAACGTCCAGACATTGCGCCCACAGGAAAGCTGCCAGCACTGAAAGCTCTAGCTGGTTTTCACTGTCCCTTGGAACTGCATTCGCTGCCACACAGACATTCGCGCTCTGCTAAAGCATTGCTTCGTAATGGGGCAACACTCTGTATCTCTCTCTGGCAGAGCCCGGCTGCCAAATTGGAAACGTCCAGAGATTGCGCCCACAGGAAAGCTGCCAGCACTGAAAGCTCTAGCTGGTTTTCACTGTCCCTTGGAACTGCATTCGCTGCCACACAGACATTCGCGCTCTGCTAAAGCATTGCTTCGTAATGGGGCAACACTCTGTATCTCTCTCTGGCAGAGCCCGGCTGCCAAATTGGAAACGTCCAGAGATTGCGCCCACAGGAAAGCTGCCAGCACTGAAAGCTCTAGCTGGTTTTCACTGTCCCTTGGAACTGCATTCGCTGCCACACAGACATTCGCGCTCTGCTAAAGCATTGCTTCCTAATGGGGCAACACTCTGTATCTCTCTCTGGCAGAGCCCGGCTGCCAAATTGGAAACGTCCAGACATTGCGCCCACAGGAAAGCTGCCAGCACTGAAAGCTCTAGCTGGTTTTCACTGTCCCTTGGAACTGCATTCGCTGCCACACAGACATTCGCGCTCTGCTAAAGCATTGCTTCCTAATGGGGCAACACTCTGTATCTCTCTCTGGCAGAGCCCGGCTGCCAAATTGGAAATGTCCAGAGATTGCGCCCACAGGAAAGCTGCCAGCACTGAAAGCTCTAGCTGGTTTTCACTGTCCCTTGGAACTGCATTCGCTGCCACACAGACATTCGCGCTCTGCTAAAGCATTGCTTCGTAATGGGGCAACACTCTGTATCTCTCTCTGGCAGAGCCCGGCTGCCAAATTGGAAACGTCCAGAGATTGCGCCCACAGGGAAGATGCCAGCACTGAAAGCTCTAGCTGGTTTTCACTGTCCCTTGGAACTGCATTCGCTGCCACACAGACATTCGCGCTCTGCTAAAGCATTGCTTCGTAATGGGGCAACACTCTGTATCTCTCTCTGGCAGAGCCCGGCTGCCAAATTGGAAACGTCCAGAGATTGCGCCCACAGGAAAGATGCCAGCACTGAAAGCTCTAGCTGGTTTTCACTGTCCCTTGGAACTGCATTCGCTGTCACACAGACATTCGCGCTCTGCTAAAGCATTGCTTCGTAATGGGGCAACACTCTGTATCTCTCTCTGGCAGAGCCCGGCTGCCAAATTGGAAACGTCCAGAGATTGCGCCCACAGGAAAGCTGCCAGCACTGAAAGCTCTAGCTGGTTTTCACTGTCCCTTGGAACTGCATTCGCTGCCACACAGACATTCGCGCTCTGCTAAAGCATTGCTTCGTAATGGGGCAACACTCTGTATCTCTCTCTGGCAGAGCCCGGCTGCCAAATTGGAAACGTCCAGAGATTGCGCCCACAGGAAAGCTGCCAGCACTGAAAGCTCTAGCTGGTTTTCACTGTCCCTTGGAACTGCATTCGCTGCCACACAGACATTCGCGCTCTGCTAAAGCATTGCTTCGTAATGGGGCAACACTCTGTATCTCTCTCTGGCAGAGCCCGGCTGCCAAATTGGAAACGTCCAGAGATTGCGCCCACAGGAAAGCTGCCAGCACTGAAAGCTCTAGCTGGTTTTCACTGTCCCTTGGAACTGCATTCGCTGCCACACAGACATTCGCGCTCTGCTAAAGCTTTGCTTCGTAATGGGGCAACACTCTGTATCTCTCTCTGGCAGAGCCCGGCTGCCAAATTGGAAACGTCCAGACATTGCGCCCACAGGAAAGCTGCCAGCAGTGAAAGCTCTAGCTGGTTTTCACTGTCCCTTGGAACTGCATTCGCTGCCACACAGACATTCGCGCTCTGCTAAAGCATTGCTTCCTAATGGGGCAACACTCTGTATCTCTCTCTGGCAGAGCCCGGCTGCCAAATTGGAAACGTCCAGAGATTGCGCCCACAGGAAAGCTGCCAGCACTGAAAGCTCTAGCTGGTTTTCACTGTCCCTTGGAACTGCATTCGCTGCCACACAGACATTCGCGCTCTGCTAAAGCATTGCTTCGTAATGGGGCAACACTCTGTATCTCTCTCTGGCAGAGCCCGGCTGCCAAATTGGAAACGTCCAAAGATTGCGCCCACAGGAAAGCTGCCAGCACTGAAAGCTCTAGCTGGTTTTCACTGTCCCTTGGAACTGCATTCGCTGCCACACAGACATTCGCGCTCTGCTAAAGCATTGCTTCCTAATGGGGCAACACTCTGTATCTCTCTCTGGCAGAGCCCGGCTGCCAAATTGGAAACGTCCAGACATTGCGCCCACAGGAAAGCTGCCAGCACTGAAAGCTCTAGCTGGTTTTCACTGTCCCTTGGAACTGCTTTCGCTGCCACACAGACATTCGCGCTCTGCTAAAGCATTGCTTCGTAATGGGGCAACACTCTGTATCTCTCTCTGGCAGAGCCCGGCTGCCAAATTGGAAACGTCCAGAGATTGCGCCCACAGGAAAGCTGCCAGCACTGAAAGCTCTAGCTGGTTTTCACTGTCCCTTGGAACTGCATTCGCTGCCACACAGACATTTGCGCTCTGCTAAAGCATTGCTTCGTAATGGGGCAACACTCTGTATCTCTCTCTGGCAGAGCCCGGCTGCCAAATTGGAAACGTCCAGAGATTGCGCCCACAGGAAAGCTGCCAGCACTGAAAGCTCTAGCTGGTTTTCACTGTCCCTTGGAACTGCATTCGCTGCCACACAGACATTCGCGCTCTGCTAAAGCATTGCTTCCTAATGGGGCAACACTCTGTATCTCTCTCTGGCAGAGCCCGGCTGCCAAATTGGAAACGTCCAGAGATTGCGCCCACAGGAAAGCTGCCAGCACTGAAAGCTCTAGCTGGTTTTCACTGTCCCTTGGAACTGCATTCGCTGCCACACAGACATTCGCGCTCTGCTAAAGCATTGCTTCGTAATGGGGCAACACTCTGTATCTCTCTCTGGCAGAGCCCGGCTGCCAAATTGGAAACGTCCAGACATTGCGCCCACAGGAAAGCTGCCAGCACTGAAAGCTCTAGCTGGTTTTCACTGTCCCTTGGAACTGCATTCGCTGCCACACAGACATTCGCGCTCTGCTAAAGCATTGCTTCGTAATGGGGCAACACTCTGTATCTCTCTCTGGCAGAGCCCGGCTGCCAAATTGGAAACGTCCAGAGATTGCGCCCACAGGAAAGCTGCCAGCACTGAAAGCTCTAGCTGGTTTTCACTGTCCCTTGGAAGTGCATTCGCTGCCACACAGACATTCGCGCTCAGCTAAAGCTTTGCGTCGTAATGGGGCAACACTCTGTATCTCTCTCTGGCAGAGCCCGGCTGCCAAATTGGAAACGTCCAGAGATTGCGCCCACAGGAAAGCTGCCAGCACTGAAAGCTCTAGCTGGTTTTCACTGTCCCTTGGAACTGCATTTGCTGCCACACAGACATTCACGCTCTGCTAAAGCATTGCTTCGTAATGGGGCAACACTCTGTATCTCTCTCTGGCAGAGCCCGGCTGCCAAATTGGAAACGTCCAGAGATTGCGCCCACAGGAAAGCTGCCAGCACTGAAAACTCTAGCTGGTTTTCACTGTCCCTTGGAACTGCATTCGCTGCCACACAGACATTCGCGCTCTGCTAAAGCATTGCTTCGTAATGGGGCAACACTCTGTATCTCTCTCTGGCAGAGCCCGGCTGCCAAATTGGAAACGTCCAGAGATTGCGCCCACAGGAAAGCTGCCAGCACTGAAAGCTCTAGCTGGTTTTCACTGTCCCTTGGAACTGCATTCGCTGCCACACAGACATTCGCGCTCTGCTAAAGCATTGCTTCGTAATGGGGCAACACTCTGTATCTCTCTCTGGCAGAGCCCGGCTGCCAAATTGGAAACGTCCAGAGATTGCGCCCACAGGAAAGCTGCCAGCACTGAAAGCTCTAGCTGGTTTTCACTGTCCCTTGGAACTGCATTCGCTGCCACACAGACATTCGCGCTCTGCTAAAGCATTGCTTCCTAATGGGGCAACACTCTGTATCTCTCTCTGGCAGAGCCCGGCTGCCAAATTGGAAACGTCCAGAGATTGCGCCCACAGGAAAGCTGCCAGCACTGAAAGCTCTAGCTGGTTTTCACTGTCCCTTGGAACTGCATTCGCTGCCACACAGACATTCGCGCTCTGCTAAAGCATTGCTTCCTAATGGGGCAACACTCTGTATCTCTCTCTGGCAGAGCCCGGCTGCCAAATTGGAAACGTCCAGAGATTGCGCCCACAGGAAAGCTGCCAGCACTGAAAGCTCTAGCTGGTTTTCACTGTCCCTTGGAACTGCATTCGCTGCCACACAGACATTCGCGCTCTGCTAAAGCATTGCTTCGTAATGGGGCAACACTCTGTATCTCTCTCTGGCAGAGCCCGGCTGCCAAATTGGAAACGTCCAGACATTGCGCCCACAGGAAAGCTGCCAGCACTGAAAGCTCTAGCTGGTTTTCACTGTCCCTTGGAACTGCATTCGCTGCCACACAGACATTCGCGCTCTGCTAAAGCATTGCTTCGTAATGGGGCAACACTGTATCTCTCTCTGGCAGAGCCCGGCTGCCAAATTGGAAACGTCCAGAGATTGCGCCCACAGGAAAGCTGCCAGCACTGAAAGCTCTAGCTGGTTTTCACTGTCCCTTGGAACTGCATTCGCTGCCACACAGACATTCGCGCTCTGCTAAAGCATTGCTTCGTAATGGGGCAACACTCTGTATCTCTCTCTGGCAGAGCCCGGCTGCCAAATTGGAAACGTCCAGAGATTGCGCCCACAGGAAAGCTGCCAGCACTGAAAGCTCTAGCTGGTTTTCACTGTCCCTTGGAACTGCATTCGCTGCCACACAGACATTCGCGCTCTGCTAAAGCTTTGCTTCGTAATGGGGCAACACTCTGTATCTCTCTCTGGCAGAGCCCGGCTGCCAAATTGGAAACGTCCAGAGATTGCGCCCACAGGAAAGCTGCCAGCACTGAAAGCTCTAGCTGGTTTTCACTGTCCCTTGGAACTGCATTCGCTGCCACACAGACATTTGCGCTCTGCTAAAGCATTGCTTCGTAATGGGGCAACACTCTGTATCTCTCTCTGGCAGAGCCCGGCTGCCAAATTGGAAACGTCCAGAGATTGCGCCCACAGGAAAGCTGCCAGCACTGAAAGCTCTAGCTGGTTTTCACTGTCCCTTGGAACTGCATTCGCTGCCACACAGACATTCGCGCTCTGCTAAAGCTTTGCTTCGTAATGGGGCAACACTCTGTATCTCTCTCTGGCAGAGCCCGGCTGCCAAATTGGAAACGTCCAGAGATTGCGCCCACAGGAAAGATGCCAGCACTGAAAGCTCTAGCTGGTTTTCACTGTCCCTTGGAACTGCATTCGCTGCCACACAGACATTCGCGCTCTGCTAAAGCTTTGCTTCCTAATGGGGCAACACTCTGTATCTCTCTCTGGCAGAGCCCGGCTGCCAAATTGGAAACGTCCAGAGATTGCGCCCACAGGAAAGCTGCCAGCACTGAAAGCTCTAGCTGGTGTTCACTGTC
Source organism: Mycteria americana (assembly GCF_035582795.1). Classification (NCBI taxonomy): domain Eukaryota; kingdom Metazoa; phylum Chordata; class Aves; order Ciconiiformes; family Ciconiidae; genus Mycteria; species Mycteria americana. Next base: position 324,013 of record NW_027445657.1, read on the forward strand.
CCTTGGAACTGCATTCGCTGCCACACAGACATTCGCGCTCTGCTAAAGCATTGCTTCGTAATGGGGCAACACTCTGTATCTCTCTCTGGCAGAGCCCGGCTGCCAAATTGGAAACGTCCAGACATTGCGCCCACAGGAAAGCTGCCAGCACTGAAAGCTCTAGCTGGTTTTCACTGTCCCTTGGAACTGCATTCGCTGCCACACAGACATTCGCGCTCAGCTAAAGCATTGCTTCGTAATGGGGCAACACTCTGTATCTCTCTCTGGCAGAGCCCGGCTGCCAAATTGGAAACGTCCAGAGATTGCGCCCACAGGAAAGCTGCCAGCACTGAAAGCTCTAGCTGGTTTTCACTGTCCCTTGGAACTGCATTCGCTGCCACACAGACATTCGCGCTCTGCTAAAGCATTGCTTCGTAATGGGGCAACACTCTGTATCTCTCTCTGGCAGAGCCCGGCTGCCAAATTGGAAACGTCCAGAGATTGCGCCCACAGGAAAGCTGCCAGCACTGAAAGCTCTAGCTGGTTTTCACTGTCCCTTGGAACTGCATTCGCTGCCACACAGACATTTGCGCTCTGCTAAAGCATTGCTTCGTAATGGGGCAACACTCTGTATCTCTCTCTGGCAGAGCCCGGCTGCCAAATTGGAAACGTCCAGAGATTGCGCCCACAGGAAAGCTGCCAGCACTGAAAGCTCTAGCTGGTTTTCACTGTCCCTTGGAACTGCATTCGCTGCCACACAGACATTCGCGCTCTGCTAAAGCATTGCTTCCTAATGGGGCAACACTCTGTATCTCTCTCTGGCAGAGCCCGGCTGCCAAATTGGAAACGTCCAGAGATTGCGCCCACAGGAAAGCTGCCAGCACTGAAAGCTCTAGCTGGTTTTCACTGTCCCTTGGAACTGCATTCGCTGCCACACAGACATTCGCGCTCTGCTAAAGCATTGCTTCCTAATGGGGCAACACTCTGTATCTCTCTCTGGCAGAGCCCGGCTGCCAAATTGGAAACGTCCAGAGATTGCGCCCACAGGAAAGCTGCCAGCACTGAAAGCTCTAGCTGGTTTTCACTGTCCCTTGGAACTGCATTCGCTGCCACACAGACATTCGCGCTCTGCTAAAGCATTGCTTCCTAATGGGGCAACACTCTGTATCTCTCTCTGGCAGAGCCCGGCTGCCAAATTGGAAACGTCCAGAGATTGCGCCCACAGGAAAGCTGCCAGCACTGAAAGCTCTAGCTGGTTTTCACTGTCCCTTGGAACTGCATTCGCTGCCACACAGACATTCGCGCTCTGCTAAAGCATTGCTTCGTAATGGGGCAACACTCTGTATCTCTCTCTGGCAGAGCCCGGCTGCCAAATTGGAAACGTCCAGAGATTGCGCCCACAGGAAAGCTGCCAGCACTGAAAGCTCTAGCTGGTTTTCACTGTCCCTTGGAACTGCATTCGCTGCCACACAGACATTCGCGCTCTGCTAAAGCATTGCTTCGTAATGGGGCAACACTCTGTATCTCTCTCTGGCAGAGCCCGGCTGCCAAATTGGAAACGTCCAGAGATTGCGCCCACAGGAAAGCTGCCAGCACTGAAAGCTCTAGCTGGTTTTCACTGTCCCTTGGAACTGCATTCGCTGCCACACAGACATTTGTGCTCTGCTAAAGCATTGCTTCGTAATGGGGCAACACTCTGTATCTCTCTCTGGCAGAGCCCGGCTGCCAAATTGGAAACGTCCAGAGATTGCGCCCACAGGAAAGCTGCCAGCACTGAAAGCTCTAGCTGGTTTTCACTGTCCCTTGGAACTGCATTCGCTGCCACACAGACATTTGCGCTCTGCTAAAGCATTGCTTCGTAATGGGGCAACACTCTGTATCTCTCTCTGGCAGAGCCCGGCTGCCAAATTGGAAACGTCCAGACATTGCGCCCACAGGAAAGCTGCCAGCACTGAAAGCTGTAGCTGGTTTTCACTGTCCCTTGGAACTGCATTCGCTGCCACACAGACATTCGCGCTCTGCTAAAGCATTGCTTCGTAATGGGGCAACACTCTGTATCTCTCTCTGGCAGAGCCCGGCTGCCAAATTGGAAACGTCCAGAGATTGCGCCCACAGGAAAGCTGCCAGCACTGAAAGCTCTAGCTGGTTTTCACTGTCCCTTGGAACTGCATTCGCTGCCACACAGACATTCGCGCTCAGCTATAGCATTGCTTGGTAAGGGGGCAACACTCTGTATCTCTCTCTGGCAGAGCCCGGCTGCCAAATTGGAAACGTCCAGAGATTGCGCCCACAGGAAAGCTGCCAGCACTGAAAGCTCTAGCTGGTTTTCACTGTCCCTTGGAACTGCATTCGCTGCCACACAGACATTCGCGCTCTGCTAAAGCATTGCTTCGTAATGGGGCAACACTCTGTATCTCTCTCTGGCAGAGCCCGGCTGCCAAATTGGAAACGTCCAGACATTGCGCCCACAGGAAAGCTGCCAGCACTGAAAGCTCTAGCTGGTTTTCACTGTCCCTTGGAACTGCATTCGCTGCCACACAGACATTCGCGCTCTGCTAAAGCATTGCTTCGTAATGGGGCAACACTCTGTATCTCTCTCTGGCAGAGCCCGGCTGCCAAATTGGAAACGTCCAGAGATTGCGCCCACAGGAAAGCTGCCAGCACTGAAAGCTCTAGCTGGTTTTCACTGTCCCTTGGAACTGCATTCGCTGCCACACAGACATTCGCGCTCTGCTAAAGCATTGCTTCCTAATGGGGCAACACTCTGTATCTCTCTCTGGCAGAGCCCGGCTGCCAAATTGGAAACGTCCAGACATTGCGCCCACAGGAAAGCTGCCAGCACTGAAAGCTCTAGCTGGTTTTCACTGTCCCTTGGAACTGCATTCGCTGCCACACAGACATTCGCGCTCTGCTAAAGCATTGCTTCGTAATGGGGCAACACTCTGTATCTCTCTCTGGCAGAGCCCGGCTGCCAAATTGGAAACGTCCAGAGATTGCGCCCACAGGAAAGCTGCCAGCACTGAAAGCTCTAGCTGGTTTTCACTGTCCCTTGGAACTGCATTCGCTGCCACACAGACATTCGCGCTCTGCTAAAGCATTGCTTCGTAATGGGGCAACACTCTGTATCTCTCTCTGGCAGAGCCCGGCTGCCAAATTGGAAACGTCCAGAGATTGCGCCCACAGGAAAGCTGCCAGCACTGAAAGCTCTAGCTGGTTTTCACTGTCCCTTGGAACTGCATTCGCTGCCACACAGACATTCGCGCTCTGCTAAAGCATTGCTTCCTAATGGGGCAACACTCTGTATCTCTCTCTGGCAGAGCCCGGCTGCCAAATTGGAAACGTCCAGACATTGCGCCCACAGGAAAGCTGCCAGCACTGAAAGCTCTAGCTGGTTTTCACTGTCCCTTGGAACTGCATTCGCTGCCACACAGACATTCGCGCTCTGCTAAAGCATTGCTTCGTAATGGGGCAACACTCTGTATCTCTCTCTGGCAGAGCCCGGCTGCCAAATTGGAAACGTCCAGAGATTGCGCCCACAGGAAAGCTGCCAGCACTGAAAGCTCTAGCTGGTTTTCACTGTCCCTTGGAACTGCATTCGCTGCCACACAGACATTCGCGCTCTGCTAAAGCATTGCTTCGTAATGGGGCAACACTCTGTATCTCTCTCTGGCAGAGCCCGGCTGCCAAATTGGAAACGTCCAGAGATTGCGCCCACAGGAAAGCTGCCAGCACTGAAAGCTCTAGCTGGTTTTCACTGTCCCTTGGAACTGCATTCGCTGCCATACAGACATTCGCGCTCAGCTAAAGCATTGCTTGGTAATGGGGCAACACTCTGTATCTCTCTCTGGCAGAGCCCGGCTGCCAAATGGGAAACGTCGAGAGATTGCGCCCACAGGAAAGCTGCCAGCACTGAAAGCTGTAGCTGGTTTTCACTGTCCCTTGGAACTGCATTCGCTGCCACACAGACATTCGCGCTCTGCTAAAGCATTGCTTCGTAATGGGGCAACACTCTGTATCTCTCTCTGGCAGAGCCCGGCTGCCAAATTGGAAACGTCCAGAGATTGCGCCCACAGGAAAGCTGCCAGCACTGAAAGCTCTAGCTGGTTTTCACTGTCCCTTGGAACTGCATTCGCTGCCACACAGACATTCGCGCTCTGCTAAAGCATTGCTTCGTAATGGGGCAACACTCTGTATCTCTCTCTGGCAGAGCCCGGCTGCCAAATTGGAAACGTCCAGAGATTGCGCCCACAGGAAAGCTGCCAGCACTGAAAGCTCTAGCTGGTTTTCACTGTCCCTTGGAAGTGCATTCGCTGCCACACAGACATTCGCGCTCTGCTAAAGCATTGCTTCCTAATGGGGCAACACTCTGTATCTCTCTCTGGCAGAGCCCGGCTGCCAAATTGGAAACGTCCAGAGATTGCGCCCACAGGAAAGCTGCCAGCACTGAAAGCTCTAGCTGGTTTTCACTGTCCCTTGGAACTGCATTCGCTGCCACACAGACATTCGCGCTCTGCTAAAGCTTAACTTGGTAATTGGGCAACACTCTGTATCTCTCTCTGGCAGAGCCCGGCTGCCAAATTGGAAACGTCCAGACATTGCGCCCACAGGAAAGCTGCCAGCACTGAAAGCTCTAGCTGGTTTTCACTGTCCCTTGGAACTGCATTCGCTGCCACACAGACATTCGCGCTCCGCTAAAGCATTGCTTCGTAATGGGGCAACACTCTGTATCTCTCTCTGGCAGAGCCCGGCTGCCAAATTGGAAACGTCCAGAGATTGCGCCCACAGGAAAGCTGCCAGCACTGAAAGCTCTAGCTGGTTTTCACTGTCCCTTGGAACTGCATTCGCTGCCACACAGACATTCGCGCTCTGCTAAAGCTTTGCTTCGTAATGGGGCAACACTCTGTATCTCTCTCTGGCAGAGCCCGGCTGCCAAATTGGAAACGTCCAGAGATTGCGCCCACAGGAAAGCTGCCAGCACTGAAAGCTCTAGCTGGTTTTCACTGTCCCTTGGAACTGCATTCGCTGCCACACAGACATTCGCGCTCTGCTAAAGCATTGCTTCGTAATGGGGCAACACTCTGTATCTCTCTCTGGCAGAGCCCGGCTGCCAAATTGGAAACGTCCAGAGATTGCGCCCACAGGAAAGCTGCCAGCACTGAAAGCTCTAGCTGGTTTTCACTGTCCCTTGGAACTGCATTCGCTGCCACACAGACATTCGCGCTCTGCTAAAGCATTGCTTCGTAATGGGGCAACACTCTGTATCTCTCTCTGGCAGAGCCCGGCTGCCAAATTGGAAACGTCCAGAGATTGCGCCCACAGGAAAGCTGCCAGCACTGAAAGCTCTAGCTGGTTTTCACTGTCCCTTGGAACTGCATTCGCTGCCACACAGACATTCGCGCTCTGCTAAAGCATTGCTTCGTAATGGGGCAACACTCTGTATCTCTCTCTGGCAGAGCCCGGCTGCCAAATTGGAAACGTCCAGAGATTGCGCCCACAGGAAAGCTGCCAGCACTGAAAGCTCTAGCTGGTTTTCACTGTCCCTTGGAACTGCATTCGCTGCCACACAGACATTCGCGCTCTGCTAAAGCATTGCTTCGTAATGGGGCAACACTCTGTATCTCTCTCTGGCAGAGCCCGGCTGCCAAATTGGAAACGTCCAGAGATTGCGCCCACAGGAAAGCTGCCAGCACTGAAAGCTCTAGCTGGTTTTCACTGTCCCTTGGAACTGCATTCGCTGCCACACAGACATTCGCGCTCTGCTAAAGCATTGCTTCCTAATGGGGCAACACTCTGTATCTCTCTCTGGCAGAGCCCGGCTGCCAAATTGGAAACGTCCAGAGATTGCGCCCACAGGAAAGCTGCCAGCACTGAAAGCTCTAGCTGGTTTTCACTGTCCCTTGGAACTGCATTCGCTGCCACACAGACATTCGCGCTCTGCTAAAGCATTGCTTCGTAATGGGGCAACACTCTGTATCTCTCTCTGGCAGAGCCCGGCTGCCAAATTGGAAACGTCCAGAGGTTGCGCCCACAGGAAAGCTGCCAGCACTGAAAGCTCTAGCTGGTTTTCACTGTCCCTTGGAACTGCATTCGCTGCCACACAGACATTCGCGCTCTGCTAAAGCATTGCTTCCTAATGGGGCAACACTCTGTATCTCTCTCTGGCAGAGCCCGGCTGCCAAATTGGAAACGTCCAGAGGTTGCGCCCACAGGAAAGCTGCCAGCACTGAAAGCTCTAGCTGGTTTTCACTGTCCCTTGGAACTGCATTCGCTGCCACACAGACATTCGCGCTCTGCTAAAGCTTTGCTTCGTAATGGGGCAACACTCTGTATCTCTCTCTGGCAGAGCCCGGCTGCCAAATTGGAAACGTCCAGACATTGCGCCCACAGGAAAGCTGCCAGCACTGAAAGCTCTAGCTGGTTTTCACTGTCCCTTGGAACTGCATTCGCTGCCACACAGACATTCGCGCTCTGCTAAAGCATTGCTTCGTAATGGGGCAACACTCTGTATCTCTCTCTGGCAGAGCCCGGCTGCCAAATTGGAAACGTCCAGAGATTGCGCCCACAGGAAAGCTGCCAGCACTGAAAGCTCTAGCTGGTTTTCACTGTCCCTTGGAACTGCATTCGCTGCCACACAGACATTCGCGCTCTGCTAAAGCATTGCTTCGTAATGGGGCAACACTCTGTATCTCTCTCTGGCAGAGCCCGGCTGCCAAATTGGAAACGTCCAGAGATTGCGCCCACAGGAAAGCTGCCAGCACTGAAAGCTCTAGCTGGTTTTCACTGTCCCTTGGAACTGCATTCGCTGCCACACAGACATTCGCGCTCTGCTAAAGCATTGCTTCCTAATGGGGCAACACTCTGTATCTCTCTCTGGCAGAGCCCGGCTGCCAAATTGGAAACGTCCAGACATTGCGCCCACAGGAAAGCTGCCAGCACTGAAAGCTCTAGCTGGTTTTCACTGTCCCTTGGAACTGCATTCGCTGCCACACAGACATTCGCGCTCTGCTAAAGCATTGCTTCGTAATGGGGCAACACTCTGTATCTCTCTCTGGCAGAGCCCGGCTGCCAAATTGGAAACGTCCAGAGATTGCGCCCACAGGAAAGCTGCCAGCACTGAAAGCTCTAGCTGGTTTTCACTGTCCCTTGGAACTGCATTCGCTGCCACACAGACATTCGCGCTCTGCTAAAGCATTGCTTCGTAATGGGGCAACACTCTGTATCTCTCTCTGGCAGAGCCCGGCTGCCAAATTGGAAACGTCCAGAGATTGCGCCCACAGGAAAGCTGCCAGCACTGAAAGCTCTAGCTGGTTTTCACTGTCCCTTGGAACTGCATTCGCTGCCATACAGACATTCGCGCTCAGCTAAAGCATTGCTTGGTAATGGGGCAACACTCTGTATCTCTCTCTGGCAGAGCCCGGCTGCCAAATGGGAAACGTCGAGAGATTGCGCCCACAGGAAAGCTGCCAGCACTGAAAGCTGTAGCTGGTTTTCACTGTCCCTTGGAACTGCATTCGCTGCCACACAGACATTCGCGCTCTGCTAAAGCATTGCTTCGTAATGGGGCAACACTCTGTATCTCTCTCTGGCAGAGCCCGGCTGCCAAATTGGAAACGTCCAGAGATTGCGCCCACAGGAAAGCTGCCAGCACTGAAAGCTCTAGCTGGTTTTCACTGTCCCTTGGAACTGCATTCGCTGCCACACAGACATTCGCGCTCTGCTAAAGCATTGCTTCGTAATGGGGCAACACTCTGTATCTCTCTCTGGCAGAGCCCGGCTGCCAAATTGGAAACGTCCAGAGATTGCGCCCACAGGAAAGCTGCCAGCACTGAAAGCTCTAGCTGGTTTTCACTGTCCCTTGGAAGTGCATTCGCTGCCACACAGACATTCGCGCTCTGCTAAAGCATTGCTTCCTAATGGGGCAACACTCTGTATCTCTCTCTGGCAGAGCCCGGCTGCCAAATTGGAAACGTCCAGAGATTGCGCCCACAGGAAAGCTGCCAGCACTGAAAGCTCTAGCTGGTTTTCACTGTCCCTTGGAACTGCATTCGCTGCCACACAGACATTCGCGCTCTGCTAAAGCTTAACTTGGTAATTGGGCAACACTCTGTATCTCTCTCTGGCAGAGCCCGGCTGCCAAATTGGAAACGTCCAGACATTGCGCCCACAGGAAAGCTGCCAGCACTGAAAGCTCTAGCTGGTTTTCACTGTCCCTTGGAACTGCATTCGCTGCCACACAGACATTCGCGCTCCGCTAAAGCATTGCTTCGTAATGGGGCAACACTCTGTATCTCTCTCTGGCAGAGCCCGGCTGCCAAATTGGAAACGTCCAGAGATTGCGCCCACAGGAAAGCTGCCAGCACTGAAAGCTCTAGCTGGTTTTCACTGTCCCTTGGAACTGCATTCGCTGCCACACAGACATTCGCGCTCTGCTAAAGCTTTGCTTCGTAATGGGGCAACACTCTGTATCTCTCTCTGGCAGAGCCCGGCTGCCAAATTGGAAACGTCCAGAGATTGCGCCCACAGGAAAGCTGCCAGCACTGAAAGCTCTAGCTGGTTTTCACTGTCCCTTGGAACTGCATTCGCTGCCACACAGACATTCGCGCTCTGCTAAAGCATTGCTTCGTAATGGGGCAACACTCTGTATCTCTCTCTGGCAGAGCCCGGCTGCCAAATTGGAAACGTCCAGAGATTGCGCCCACAGGAAAGCTGCCAGCACTGAAAGCTCTAGCTGGTTTTCACTGTCCCTTGGAACTGCATTCGCTGCCACACAGACATTCGCGCTCTGCTAAAGCATTGCTTCGTAATGGGGCAACACTCTGTATCTCTCTCTGGCAGAGCCCGGCTGCCAAATTGGAAACGTCCAGAGATTGCGCCCACAGGAAAGCTGCCAGCACTGAAAGCTCTAGCTGGTTTTCACTGTCCCTTGGAACTGCATTCGCTGCCACACAGACATTCGCGCTCTGCTAAAGCATTGCTTCGTAATGGGGCAACACTCTGTATCTCTCTCTGGCAGAGCCCGGCTGCCAAATTGGAAACGTCCAGAGATTGCGCCCACAGGAAAGCTGCCAGCACTGAAAGCTCTAGCTGGTTTTCACTGTCCCTTGGAACTGCATTCGCTGCCACACAGACATTCGCGCTCTGCTAAAGCATTGCTTCGTAATGGGGCAACACTCTGTATCTCTCTCTGGCAGAGCCCGGCTGCCAAATTGGAAACGTCCAGAGATTGCGCCCACAGGAAAGCTGCCAGCACTGAAAGCTCTAGCTGGTTTTCACTGTCCCTTGGAACTGCATTCGCTGCCACACAGACATTCGCGCTCTGCTAAAGCATTGCTTCCTAATGGGGCAACACTCTGTATCTCTCTCTGGCAGAGCCCGGCTGCCAAATTGGAAACGTCCAGAGATTGCGCCCACAGGAAAGCTGCCAGCACTGAAAGCTCTAGCTGGTTTTCACTGTCCCTTGGAACTGCATTCGCTGCCACACAGACATTCGCGCTCTGCTAAAGCATTGCTTCGTAATGGGGCAACACTCTGTATCTCTCTCTGGCAGAGCCCGGCTGCCAAATTGGAAACGTCCAGAGGTTGCGCCCACAGGAAAGCTGCCAGCACTGAAAGCTCTAGCTGGTTTTCACTGTCCCTTGGAACTGCATTCGCTGCCACACAGACATTCGCGCTCTGCTAAAGCATTGCTTCCTAATGGGGCAACACTCTGTATCTCTCTCTGGCAGAGCCCGGCTGCCAAATTGGAAACGTCCAGAGGTTGCGCCCACAGGAAAGCTGCCAGCACTGAAAGCTCTAGCTGGTTTTCACTGTCCCTTGGAACTGCATTCGCTGCCACACAGACATTCGCGCTCTGCTAAAGCTTTGCTTCGTAATGGGGCAACACTCTGTATCTCTCTCTGGCAGAGCCCGGCTGCCAAATTGGAAACGTCCAGAGATTGCGCCCACAGGAAAGCTGCCAGCACTGAAAGCTCTAGCTGGTTTTCACTGTCCCTTGGAACTGCATTCGCTGCCACACAGACATTCGCGCTCTGCTAAAGCATTGCTTCGTAATGGGGCAACACTCTGTATCTCTCTCTGGCAGAGCCCGGCTGCCAAATTGGAAACGTCCAGAGATTGCGCCCACAGGAAAGCTGCCAGCACTGAAAGCTCTAGCTGGTTTTCACTGTCCCTTGGAACTGCATTCGCTGCCACACAGACATTCGCGCTCTGCTAAAGCATTGCTTCGTAATGGGGCAACACTCTGTATCTCTCTCTGGCAGAGCCCGGCTGCCAAATTGGAAACGTCCAGACATTGCGCCCACAGGAAAGCTGCCAGCACTGAAAGCTCTAGCTGGTTTTCACTGTCCCTTGGAACTGCATTCGCTGCCACACAGACATTCGCGCTCTGCTAAAGCATTGCTTCGTAATGGGGCAACACTCTGTATCTCTCTCTGGCAGAGCCCGGCTGCCAAATTGGAAACGTCCAGAGATTGCGCCCACAGGAAAGCTGCCAGCACTGAAAGCTCTAGCTGGTTTTCACTGTCCCTTGGAACTGCATTCGCTGCCACACAGACATTCGCGCTCTGCTAAAGCATTGCTTCGTAATGGGGCAACACTCTGTATCTCTCTCTGGCAGAGCCCGGCTGCCAAATTGGAAACGTCCAGAGATTGCGCCCACAGGAAAGCTGCCAGCACTGAAAGCTCTAGCTGGTTTTCACTGTCCCTTGGAACTGCATTCGCTGCCACACAGACATTCGCGCTCTGCTAAAGCTTAACTTGGTAATTGGGCAACACTCTGTATCTCTCTCTGGCAGAGCCCGGCTGCCAAATTGGAAACGTCCAGACATTGCGCCCACAGGAAAGCTGCCAGCACTGAAAGCTCTAGCTGGTTTTCACTGTCCCTTGGAACTGCATTCGCTGCCACACAGACATTCGCGCTCTGCTAAAGCATTGCTTCCTAATGGGGCAACACTCTGTATCTCTCTCTGGCAGAGCCCGGCTGCCAAATTGGAAACGTCCAGAGATTGCGCCCACAGGAAAGCTGCCAGCACTGAAAGCTCTAGCTGGTTTTCACTGTCCCTTGGAACTGCATTCGCTGCCACACAGACATTCGCGCTCTGCTAAAGCTTTGCTTCGTAATGGGGCAACAGTCTCTATCTCTCTCTGGCAGAGCCCGGCTGCCAAATTGGAAACGTCCAGACATTGCGCCCACAGGAAAGCTGCCAGCACTGAAAGCTCTAGCTGGTTTTCACTGTCCCTTGGAACTGCATTCGCTGCCACACAGACATTCGCGCTCTGCTAAAGCATTGCTTCCTAATGGGGCAACACTCTGTATCTCTCTCTGGCAGAGCCCGGCTGCCAAATTGGAAACGTCCAGACATTGCGCCCACAGGAAAGCTGCCAGCACTGAAAGCTCTAGCTGGTTTTCACTGTCCCTTGGAACTGCATTCGCTGCCACACAGACATTCGCGCTCTGCTAAAGCATTGCTTCGTAATGGGGCAACACTCTGTATCTCTCTCTGGCAGAGCCCGGCTGCCAAATTGGAAACGTCCAGAGATTGCGCCCACAGGAAAGCTGCCAGCACTGAAAGCTCTAGCTGGTTTTCACTGTCCCTTGGAACTGCATTCGCTGCCACACAGACATTCGCGCTCTGCTAAAGCATTGCTTCGTAATGGGGCAACACTCTGTATCTCTCTCTGGCAGAGCCCGGCTGCCAAATTGGAAACGTCCAGAGATTGCGCCCACAGGAAAGCTGCCAGCACTGAAAGCTCTAGCTGGTTTTCACTGTCCCTTGGAACTGCATTCGCTGCCACACAGACATTCGCGCTCTGCTAAAGCATTGCTTCCTAATGGGGCAACACTCTGTATGTCTCTCTGGCAGAGCCCGGCTGCCAAATTGGAAACGTCCAGAGATTGCGCCCACAGGAAAGCTGCCAGCACTGAAAGCTCTAGCTGGTTTTCACTGTCCCTTGGAACTGCATTCGCTGCCACACAGACATTCGCGCTCTGCTAAAGCATTGCTTCGTAATGGGGCAACACTCTGTATCTCTCTCTGGCAGAGCCCGGCTGCCAAATTGGAAACGTCCAGACATTGCGCCCACAGGAAAGCTGCCAGCACTGAAAGCTCTAGCTGGTTTTCACTGTCCCTTGGAACTGCATTCGCTGCCACACAGACATTCGCGCTCTGCTAAAGCATTGCTTCGTAATGGGGCAACACTCTGTATCTCTCTCTGGCAGAGCCCGGCTGCCAAATTGGAAACGTCCAGAGATTGCGCCCACAGGAAAGCTGCCAGCACTGAAAGCTCTAGCTGGTTTTCACTGTCCCTTGGAACTGCATTCGCTGCCACACAGACATTCGCGCTCTGCTAAAGCTTTGCTTCGTAATGGGGCAACAGTCTCTATCTCTCTCTGGCAGAGCCCGGCTGCCAAATTGGAAACGTCCAGACATTGCGCCCACAGGAAAGCTGCCAGCACTGAAAGCTCTAGCTGGTTTTCACTGTCCCTTGGAACTGCATTCGCTGCCACACAGACATTCGCGCTCTGCTAAAGCATTGCTTCGTAATGGGGCAACACTCTGTATCTCTCTCTGGCAGAGCCCGGCTGCCAAATTGGAAACGTCCAGAGATTGCGCCCACAGGAAAGCTGCCAGCACTGAAAGCTCTAGCTGGTTTTCACTGTCCCTTGGAACTGCATTCGCTGCCACACAGACATTCGCGCTCTGCTAAAGCATTGCTTCCTAATGGGGCAACACTCTGTATCTCTCTCTGGCAGAGCCCGGCTGCCAAATTGGAAACGTCCAGACATTGCGCCCACAGGAAAGCTGCCAGCACTGAAAGCTCTAGCTGGTTTTCACTGTCCCTTGGAACTGCATTCGCTGCCACACAGACATTCGCGCTCTGCTAAAGCATTGCTTCGTAATGGGGCAACACTCTGTATCTCTCTCTGGCAGAGCCCGGCTGCCAAATTGGAAACGTCCAGACATTGCGCCCACAGGAAAGCTGCCAGCACTGAAAGCTCTAGCTGGTTTTCACTGTCCCTTGGAACTGCATTCGCTGCCACACAGACATTCGCGCTCTGCTAAAGCATTGCTTCGTAATGGGGCAACACTCTGTATGTCTCTCTGGCAGAGCCCGGCTGCCAAATTGGAAACGTCCAGACATTGCGCCCACAGGAAAGCTGCCAGCACTGAAAGCTCTAGCTGGTTTTCACTGTCCCTTGGAACTGCATTCGCTGCCACACAGACATTCGCGCTCTGCTAAAGCATTGCTTCGTAATGGGGCAACACTCTGTATCTCTCTCTGGCAGAGCCCGGCTGCCAAATTGGAAACGTCCAGACATTGCGCCCACAGGAAAGCTGCCAGCACTGAAAGCTCTAGCTGGTTTTCACTGTCCCTTGGAACTGCATTCGCTGCCACACAGACATTCGCGCTCTGCTAAAGCATTGCTTCGTAATGGGGCAACACTCTGTATCTCTCTCTGGCAGAGCCCGGCTGCCAAATTGGAAACGTCCAGAGATTGCGCCCACAGGAAAGCTGCCAGCACTGAAAGCTCTAGCTGGTTTTCACTGTCCCTTGGAACTGCATTCGCTGCCACACAGACATTCGCGCTCTGCTAAAGCTTTGCTTCGTAATGGGGCAACAGTCTCTATCTCTCTCTGGCAGAGCCCGGCTGCCGAATTGGAAACGTCCAGACATTGCGCCCACAGGAAAGCTGCCAGCACTGAAAGCTCTAGCTGGTTTTCACTGTCCCTTGGAACTGCATTCGCTGCCACACAGACATTCGCGCTCTGCTAAAGCATTGCTTCGTAATGGGGCAACACTCTGTATCTCTCTCTGGCAGAGCCCGGCTGCCAAATTGGAAACGTCCAGAGATTGCGCCCACAGGAAAGCTGCCAGCACTGAAAGCTCTAGCTGGTTTTCACTGTCCCTTGGAACTGCATTCGCTGCCACACAGACATTCGCGCTCTGCTAAAGCATTGCTTCCTAATGGGGCAACACTCTGTATCTCTCTCTGGCAGAGCCCGGCTGCCAAATTGGAAACGTCCAGACATTGCGCCCACAGGAAAGCTGCCAGCACTGAAAGCTCTAGCTGGTTTTCACTGTCCCTTGGAACTGCATTCGCTGCCACACAGACATTCGCGCTCTGCTAAAGCTTTGCTTCGTAATGGGGCAACACTCTGTATCTCTCTCTGGCAGAGCCCGGCTGCCAAATTGGAAACGTCCAGAGATTGCGCCCACAGGAAAGCTGCCAGCACTGAAAGCTCTAGCTGGTTTTCACTGTCCCTTGGAACTGCATTCGCTGCCACACAGACATTCGCGCTCTGCTAAAGCATTGCTTCGTAATGGGGCAACACTCTGTATCTCTCTCTGGCAGAGCCCGGCTGCCAAATTGGAAACGTCCAGAGATTGCGCCCACAGGAAAGCTGCCAGCACTGAAAGCTCTAGCTGGTTTTCACTGTCCCTTGGAACTGCATTCGCTGCCACACAGACATTCGCGCTCTGCTAAAGCATTGCTTCGTAATGGGGCAACACTCTGTATCTCTCTCTGGCAGAGCCCGGCTGCCAAATTGGAAACGTCCAGACATTGCGCCCACAGGAAAGCTGCCAGCACTGAAAGCTCTAGCTGGTTTTCACTGTCCCTTGGAACTGCATTCGCTGCCACACAGACATTCGCGCTCTGCTAAAGCATTGCTTCGTAATGGGGCAACACTCTGTATCTCTCTCTGGCAGAGCCCGGCTGCCAAATTGGAAACGTCCAGACATTGCGCCCACAGGAAAGCTGCCAGCACTGAAAGCTCTAGCTGGTTTTCACTGTCCCTTGGAACTGCATTCGCTGCCACACAGACATTCGCGCTCTGCTAAAGCATTGCTTCGTAATGGGGCAACACTCTGTATCTCTCTCTGGCAGAGCCCGGCTGCCAAATTGGAAACGTCCAGAGATTGCGCCCACAGGAAAGCTGCCAGCACTGAAAGCTCTAGCTGGTTTTCACTGTCCCTTGGAACTGCATTTGCTGCCACACAGACATTCGCGCTCTGCTAAAGCATTGCTTCGTAATGGGGCAACACTCTGTATCTCTCTCTGGCAGAGCCCGGCTGCCAAATTGGAAACGTCCAGAGATTGCGCCCACAGGAAAGCTGCCAGCACTGAAAGCTCTAGCTGGTTTTCACTGTCCCTTGGAACTGCATTCGCTGCCACACAGACATTCGCGCTCTGCTAAAGCTTAACTTGGTAATTGGGCAACACTCTGTATCTCTCTCTGGCAGAGCCCGGCTGCCAAATTGGAAACGTCCAGACATTGCGCCCACAGGAAAACTGCCAGCACTGAAAGCTCTAGCTGGTTTTCACTGTCCCTTGGAACTGCATTCGCTGCCACACAGACATTCGCGCTCTGCTAAAGCATTGCTTCCTAATGGGGCAACACTCTGTATCTCTCTCTGGCAGAGCCCGGCTGCCAAATTGGAAACGTCCAGACATTGCGCCCACAGGAAAGCTGCCAGCACTGAAAGCTCTAGCTGGTTTTCACTGTCCCTTGGAACTGCATTCGCTGCCACACAGACATTCGCGCTCTGCTAAAGCTTTGCTTCGTAATGGGGCAACAGTCTCTATCTCTCTCTGGCAGAGCCCGGCTGCCAAATTGGAAACGTCCAGACATTGCGCCCACAGGAAAGCTGCCAGCACTGAAAGCTCTAGCTGGTTTTCACTGTCCCTTGGAACTGCATTCGCTGCCACACAGACATTCGCGCTCTGCTAAAGCATTGCTTCGTAATGGGGCAACACTCTGTATCTCTCTCTGGCAGAGCCCGGCTGCCAAATTGGAAACGTCCAGAGATTGCGCCCACAGGAAAGCTGCCAGCACTGAAAGCTCTAGCTGGTTTTCACTGTCCCTTGGAACTGCATTCGCTGCCACACAGACATTCGCGCTCTGCTAAAGCATTGCTTCCTAATGGGGCAACACTCTGTATCTCTCTCTGGCAGAGCCCGGCTGCCAAATTGGAAACGTCCAGACATTGCGCCCACAGGAAAGCTGCCAGCACTGAAAGCTCTAGCTGGTTTTCACTGTCCCTTGGAACTGCATTCGCTGCCACACAGACATTCGCGCTCTGCTAAAGCATTGCTTCGTAATGGGGCAACACTCTGTATCTCTCTCTGGCAGAGCCCGGCTGCCAAATTGGAAACGTCCAGAGATTGCGCCCACAGGAAAGCTGCCAGCACTGAAAGCTCTAGCTGGTTTTCACTGTCCCTTGGAACTGCATTCGCTGCCACACAGACATTCGCGCTCTGCTAAAGCATTGCTTCGTAATGGGGCAACACTCTGTATCTCTCTCTGGCAGAGCCCGGCTGCCAAATTGGAAACGTCCAGAGATTGCGCCCACAGGAAAGCTGCCAGCACTGAAAGCTCTAGCTGGTTTTCACTGTCCCTTGGAACTGCATTCGCTGCCACACAGACATTCGCGCTCTGCTAAAGCATTGCTTCCTAATGGGGCAACACTCTGTATCTCTCTCTGGCAGAGCCCGGCTGCCAAATTGGAAACGTCCAGACATTGCGCCCACAGGAAAGCTGCCAGCACTGAAAGCTCTAGCTGGTTTTCACTGTCCCTTGGAACTGCATTCGCTGCCACACAGACATTCGCGCTCTGCTAAAGCATTGCTTCCTAATGGGGCAACACTCTGTACCTCTCTCTGGCAGAGCCCGGCTGCCAAATTGGAAACGTCCAGAGATTGCGCCCACAGGAAAGCTGCCAGCACTGAAAGCTCTAGCTGGTTTTCACTGTCCCTTGGAACTGCATTCGCTGCCACACAGACATTCGCGCTCTGCTAAAGCATTGCTTCCTAATGGGGCAACACTCTGTATCTCTCTCTGGCAGAGCCCGGCTGCCAAATTGGAAACGTCCAGAGATTGCGCCCACAGGAAAGCTGCCAGCACTGAAAGCTCTAGCTGGTTTTCACTGTCCCTTGGAACTGCATTCGCTGCCACACAGACATTCGCGCTCTGCTAAAGCATTGCTTCGTAATGGGGCAACACTCTGTATCTCTCTCTGGCAGAGCCCGGCTGCCAAATTGGAAACGTCCAGACATTGCGCCCACAGGAAAGCTGCCAGCACTGAAAGCTCTAGCTGGTTTTCACTGTCCCTTGGAACTGCATTCGCTGCCACACAGACATTCGCGCTCTGCTAAAGCATTGCTTCGTAATGGGGCAACACTCTGTATCTCTCTCTGGCAGAGCCCGGCTGCCAAATTGGAAACGTCCAGAGATTGCGCCCACAGGAAAGCTGCCAGCACTGAAAGCTCTAGCTGGTTTTCACTGTCCCTTGGAACTGCATTCGCTGCCACACAGACATTCGCGCTCTGCTAAAGCTTTGCTTCGTAATGGGGCAACAGTCTCTATCTCTCTCTGGCAGAGCCCGGCTGCCAAATTGGAAACGTCCAGACATTGCGCCCACAGGAAAGCTGCCAGCACTGAAAGCTCTAGCTGGTTTTCACTGTCCCTTGGAACTGCATTCGCTGCCACACAGACATTCGCGCTCTGCTAAAGCATTGCTTCCTAATGGGGCAACACTCTGTATCTCTCTCTGGCAGAGCCCGGCTGCCAAATTGGAAACGTCCAGACATTGCGCCCACAGGAAAGCTGCCAGCACTGAAAGCTCTAGCTGGTTTTCACTGTCCCTTGGAACTGCATTCGCTGCCACACAGACATTCGCGCTCTGCTAAAGCTTTGCTTCGTAATGGGGCAACAGTCTCTATCTCTCTCTGGCAGAGCCCGGCTGCCAAATTGGAAACGTCCAGACATTGCGCCCACAGGAAAGCTGCCAGCACTGAAAGCTCTAGCTGGTTTTCACTGTCCCTTGGAACTGCATTCGCTGCCACACAGACATTCGCGCTCTGCTAAAGCATTGCTTCCTAATGGGGCAACACTCTGTATCTCTCTCTGGCAGAGCCCGGCTGCCAAATTGGAAACGTCCAGACATTGCGCCCACAGGAAAGCTGCCAGCACTGAAAGCTCTAGCTGGTTTTCACTGTCCCTTGGAACTGCATTCGCTGCCACACAGACATTCGCGCTCTGCTAAAGCATTGCTTCCTAATGGGGCAACACTCTGTACCTCTCTCTGGCAGAGCCCGGCTGCCAAATTGGAAACGTCCAGAGATTGCGCCCACAGGAAAGCTGCCAGCACTGAAAGCTCTAGCTGGTTTTCACTGTCCCTTGGAACTGCATTCGCTGCCACACAGACATTCGCGCTCTGCTAAAGCATTGCTTCCTAATGGGGCAACACTCTGTATCTCTCTCTGGCAGAGCCCGGCTGCCAAATTGGAAACGTCCAGAGATTGCGCCCACAGGAAAGCTGCCAGCACTGAAAGCTCTAGCTGGTTTTCACTGTCCCTTGGAACTGCATTCGCTGCCACACAGACATTCGCGCTCTGCTAAAGCATTGCTTCGTAATGGGGCAACACTCTGTATCTCTCTCTGGCAGAGCCCGGCTGCCAAATTGGAAACGTCCAGAGATTGCGCCCACAGGAAAGCTGCCAGCACTGAAAGCTCTAGCTGGTTTTCACTGTCCCTTGGAACTGCATTCGCTGCCACACAGACATTCGCGCTCTGCTAAAGCATTGCTTCGTAATGGGGCAACACTCTGTATCTCTCTCTGGCAGAGCCCGGCTGCCAAATTGGAAACGTCCAGAGATTGCGCCCACAGGAAAGCTGCCAGCACTGAAAGCTCTAGCTGGTTTTCACTGTCCCTTGGAACTGCATTCGCTGCCACACAGACATTCGCGCTCTGCTAAAGCATTGCTTCGTAATGGGGCAACACTCTGTATCTCTCTCTGGCAGAGCCCGGCTGCCAAATTGGAAACGTCCAGAGATTGCGCCCACAGGAAAGCTGCCA
Organism: Mycteria americana; assembly: GCF_035582795.1. Taxonomy (NCBI): domain Eukaryota; kingdom Metazoa; phylum Chordata; class Aves; order Ciconiiformes; family Ciconiidae; genus Mycteria; species Mycteria americana. The sequence continues at coordinate 342,850 of NW_027445657.1, forward strand.
GCACTGAAAGCTCTAGCTGGTTTTCACTGTCCCTTGGAACTGCATTCGCTGCCACACAGACATTCGCGCTCTGCTAAAGCATTGCTTCCTAATGGGGCAACACTCTGTATCTCTCTCTGGCAGAGCCCGGCTGCCAAATTGGAAACGTCCAGAGATTGCGCCCACAGGAAAGCTGCCAGCACTGAAAGCTCTAGCTGGTTTTCACTGTCCCTTGGAACTGCATTCGCTGCCACACAGACATTCGCGCTCTGCTAAAGCATTGCTTCGTAATGGGGCAACACTCTGTATCTCTCTCTGGCAGAGCCCGGCTGCCAAATTGGAAACGTCCAGACATTGCGCCCACAGGAAAGCTGCCAGCACTGAAAGCTCTAGCTGGTTTTCACTGTCCCTTGGAACTGCATTCGCTGCCACACAGACATTCGCGCTCTGCTAAAGCATTGCTTCGTAATGGGGCAACACTCTGTATCTCTCTCTGGCAGAGCCCGGCTGCCAAATTGGAAACGTCCAGACATTGCGCCCACAGGAAAGCTGCCAGCACTGAAAGCTCTAGCTGGTTTTCACTGTCCCTTGGAACTGCATTCGCTGCCACACAGACATTCGCGCTCTGCTAAAGCATTGCTTTGTAATGGGGCAACACTCTGTATCTCTCTCTGGCAGAGCCCGGCTGCCAAATTGGAAACGTCCAGAGATTGCGCCCACAGGAAAGCTGCCAGCACTGAAAGCTCTAGCTGGTTTTCACTGTCCCTTGGAACTGCATTCGCTGCCACACAGACATTCGCGCTCTGCTAAAGCATTGCTTCGTAATGGGGCAACACTCTGTATCTCTCTCTGGCAGAGCCCGGCTGCCAAATTGGAAACGTCCAGAGATTGCGCCCACAGGAAAGCTGCCAGCACTGAAAGCTCTAGCTGGTTTTCACTGTCCCTTGGAACTGCATTCGCTGCCACACAGACATTCGCGCTCTGCTAAAGCATTGCTTCGTAATGGGGCAACACTCTGTATCTCTCTCTGGCAGAGCCCGGCTGCCAAATTGGAAACGTCCAGACATTGCGCCCACAGGAAAGCTGCCAGCACGGAAAGCTCTAGCTGGTTTTCACTGTCCCTTGGAACTGCATTCGCTGCCACACAGACATTCGCGCTCTGCTAAAGCATTGCTTCGTAATGGGGCAACACTCTGTATCTCTCTCTGGCAGAGCCCGGCTGCCAAATTGGAAACGTCCAGACATTGCGCCCACAGGAAAGCTGCCAGCACTGAAAGCTCTAGCTGGTTTTCACTGTCCCTTGGAACTGCATTCGCTGCCACACAGACATTCGCGCTCTGCTAAAGCATTGCTTCGTAATGGGGCAACACTCTGTATCTCTCTCTGGCAGAGCCCGGCTGCCAAATTGGAAACGTCCAGACATTGCGCCCACAGGAAAGCTGCCAGCACTGAAAGCTCTAGCTGGTTTTCACTGTCCCTTGGAACTGCATTCGCTGCCACACAGACATTCGCGCTCTGCTAAAGCATGGCTTCGTAATGGGGCAACACTCTGTATCTCTCTCTGGCAGAGCCCGGCTGCCAAATTGGAAACGTCCAGACATTGCGCCCACAGGAAAGCTGCCAGCACTGAAAGCTCTAGCTGGTTTTCACTGTCCCTTGGAACTGCATTCGCTGCCACACAGACATTCGCGCTCTGCTAAAGCATTGCTTCGTAATGGGGCAACACTCTGTATCTCTCTCTGGCAGAGCCCGGCTGCCAAATTGGAAACGTCCAGAGATTGCGCCCACAGGAAAGCTGCCAGCACTGAAAGCTCTAGCTGGTTTTCACTGTCCCTTGGAACTGCATTCGCTGCCACACAGACATTCGCGCTCTGCTAAAGCATTGCTTCCTAATGGGGCAACACTCTGTATCTCTCTCTGGCAGAGCCCGGCTGCCAAATTGGAAACGTCCAGAGATTGCGCCCACAGGAAAGCTGCCAGCACTGAAAGCTCTAGCTGGTTTTCACTGTCCCTTGGAACTGCATTCGCTGCCACACAGACACTCGCGCTCTGCTAAAGCATTGCTTCCTAATGGGGCAACACTCTGTATCTCTCTCTGGCAGAGCCCGGCTGCCAAATTGGAAACGTCCAGAGATTGCGCCCACAGGAAAGCTGCCAGCACTGAAAGCTCTAGCTGGTTTTCACTGTCCCTTGGAACTGCATTCGCTGCCACACAGACATTCGCGCTCTGCTAAAGCATTGCTTCGTAATGGGGCAACACTCTGTATCTCTCTCTGGCAGAGCCCGGCTGCCAAATTGGAAACGTCCAGACATTGCGCCCACAGGAAAGCTGCCAGCACTGAAAGCTCTAGCTGGTTTTCACTGTCCCTTGGAACTGCATTCGCTGCCACACAGACATTCGCGCTCTGCTAAAGCATTGCTTCCTAATGGGGCAACACTCTGTATCTCTCTCTGGCAGAGCCCGGCTGCCAAATTGGAAACGTCCAGAGATTGCGCCCACAGGAAAGCTGCCAGCACTGAAAGCTCTAGCTGGTTTTCACTGTCCCTTGGAACTGCATTCGCTGCCACACAGACATTCGCGCTCTGCTAAAGCATTGCTTCGTAATGGGGCAACACTCTGTATCTCTCTCTGGCAGAGCCCGGCTGCCAAATTGGAAACGTCCAGAGATTGCGCCCACAGGAAAGCTGCCAGCACTGAAAGCTCTAGCTGGTTTTCACTGTCCCTTGGAACTGCATTCGCTGCCACACAGACATTCGCGCTCTGCTAAAGCATTGCTTCGTAATGGGGGCAACACTCTGTATCTCTCTCTGGCAGAGCCCGGCTGCCAAATTGGAAACGTCCAGAGATTGCGCCCACAGGAAAGCTGCCAGCACTGAAAGCTCTAGCTGGTTTTCACTGTCCCTTGGAACTGCATTCGCTGCCACACAGACATTCGCTCTCTGCTAAAGCATTGCTTCGTAATGGGGCAACACTCTGTATCTCTCTCTGGCAGAGCCCGGCTGCCAAATTGGAAACGTCCAGACATTGCGCCCACAGGAAAGCTGCCAGCACTGAAAGCTCTAGCTGGTTTTCACTGTCCCTTGGAACTGCATTCGCTGCCACACAGACATTCGCGCTCTGCTAAAGCATTGCTTTGTAATGGGGCAACACTCTGTATCTCTCTCTGGCAGAGCCCGGCTGCCAAATTGGAAACGTCCAGAGATTGCGCCCACAGGAAAGCTGCCAGCACTGAAAGCTCTAGCTGGTTTTCACTGTCCCTTGGAACTGCATTCGCTGCCACACAGACATTCGCGCTCTGCTAAAGCATTGCTTCCTAATGGGGCAACACTCTGTATCTCTCTCTGGCAGAGCCCGGCTGCCAAATTGGAAACGTCCAGAGATTGCGCCCACAGGAAAGCTGCCAGCACTGAAAGCTCTAGCTGGTTTTCACTGTCCCTTGGAACTGCATTCGCTGCCACACAGACATTCGCGCTCTGCTAAAGCATTGCTTCCTAATGGGGCAACACTCTGTATCTCTCTCTGGCAGAGCCCGGCTGCCAAATTGGAAACGTCCAGAGATTGCGCCCACAGGAAAGCTGCCAGCACTGAAAGCTCTAGCTGGTTTTCACTGTCCCTTGGAACTGCATTCGCTGCCACACAGACATTCGCGCTCTGCTAAAGCATTGCTTCGTAATGGGGCAACACTCTGTATCTCTCTCTGGCAGAGCCCGGCTGCCAAATTGGAAACGTCCAGAGATTGCGCCCACAGGAAAGCTGCCAGCACTGAAAGCTCTAGCTGGTTTTCACTGTCCCTTGGAACTGCATTCGCTGCCACACAGACATTCGCGCTCTGCTAAAGCATTGCTTCGTAATGGGGCAACACTCTGTATCTCTCTCTGGCAGAGCCCGGCTGCCAAATTGGAAACGTCCAGACATTGCGCCCACAGGAAAGCTGCCAGCACTGAAAGCTCTAGCTGGTTTTCACTGTCCCTTGGAACTGCATTCGCTGCCACACAGACATTCGCGCTCTGCTAAAGCATTGCTTCGTAATGGGGCAACACTCTGTATCTCTCTCTGGCAGAGCCCGGCTGCCAAATTGGAAACGTCCAGAGATTGCGCCCACAGGAAAGCTGCCAGCACTGAAAGCTCTAGCTGGTTTTCACTGTCCCTTGAAACTGCATTCGCTGCCACACAGACATTCGCGCTCTGCTAAAGCATTGCTTCGTAATGGGGCAACACTCTGTATCTCTCTCTGGCAGAGCCCGGCTGCCAAATTGGAAACGTCCAGAGATTGCGCCCACAGGAAAGCTGCCAGCACTGAAAGCTCTAGCTGGTTTTCACTGTCCCTTGGAACTGCATTCGCTGCCACACAGACATTCGCGCTCTGCTAAAGCATTGCTTCGTAATGGGGCAACACTCTGTATCTCTCTCTGGCAGAGCCCGGCTGCCAAATTGGAAACGTCCAGAGATTGCGCCCACAGGAAAGCTGCCAGCACTGAAAGCTCTAGCTGGTTTTCACTGTCCCTTGGAACTGCATTCGCTGCCACACAGACATTCGCGCTCTGCTAAAGCATTGCTTCGTAATGGGGCAACACTCTGTATCTCTCTCTGGCAGAGCCCGGCTGCCAAATTGGAAACGTCCAGACATTGCGCCCACAGGAAAGCTGCCAGCACTGAAAGCTCTAGCTGGTTTTCACTGTCCCTTGGAACTGCATTCGCTGCCACACAGACATTCGCGCTCTGCTAAAGCATTGCTTCGTAATGGGGCAACACTCTGTATCTCTCTCTGGCAGAGCCCGGCTGCCAAATTGGAAACGTCCAGACATTGCGCCCACAGGAAAGCTGCCAGCACTGAAAGCTCTAGCTGGTTTTCACTGTCCCTTGGAACTGCATTCGCTGCCACACAGACATTCGCGCTCTGCTAAAGCATTGCTTCCTAATGGGGCAACACTCTGTATCTCTCTCTGGCAGAGCCCGGCTGCCAAATTGGAAACGTCCAGAGATTGCGCCCACAGGAAAGCTGCCAGCACTGAAAGCTCTAGCTGGTTTTCACTGTCCCTTGGAACTGCATTCGCTGCCACACAGACATTCGCACTCTGCTAAAGCATTGCTTCCTAATGGGGCAACACTCTGTATCTCTCTCTGGCAGAGCCCGGCTGCCAAATTGGAAACGTCCAGACATTGCGCCCACAGGAAAGCTGCCAGCACTGAAAGCTCTAGCTGGTTTTCACTGTCCCTTGGAACTGCATTCGCTGCCACACAGACATTCGCGCTCTGCTAAAGCATTGCTTCCTAATGGGGCAACACTCTGTATCTCTCTCTGGCAGAGCCCGGCTGCCAAATTGGAAACGTCCAGACATTGCGCCCACAGGAAAGCTGCCAGCACTGAAAGCTCTAGCTGGTTTTCACTGTCCCTTGGAACTGCATTCGCTGCCACACAGACATTCGCGCTCTGCTAAAGCATTGCTTCCTAATGGGGCAACACTCTGTATCTCTCTCTGGCAGAGCCCGGCTGCCAAATTGGAAACGTCCAGAGATTGCGCCCACAGGAAAGCTGCCAGCACTGAAAGCTCTAGCTGGTTTTCACTGTCCCTTGGAACTGCATTCGCTGCCACACAGACACTCGCGCTCTGCTAAAGCATTGCTTCCTAATGGGGCAACACTCTGTATCTCTCTCTGGCAGAGCCCGGCTGCCAAATTGGAAACGTCCAGAGATTGCGCCCACAGGAAAGCTGCCAGCACTGAAAGCTCTAGCTGGTTTTCACTGTCCCTTGGAACTGCATTCGCTGCCACACAGACATTCGCGCTCTGCTAAAGCATTGCTTCGTAATGGGGCAACACTCTGTATCTCTCTCTGGCAGAGCCCGGCTGCCAAATTGGAAACGTCCAGACATTGCGCCCACAGGAAAGCTGCCAGCACTGAAAGCTCTAGCTGGTTTTCACTGTCCCTTGGAACTGCATTCGCTGCCACACAGACATTCGCGCTCTGCTAAAGCATTGCTTCCTAATGGGGCAACACTCTGTATCTCTCTCTGGCAGAGCCCGGCTGCCAAATTGGAAACGTCCAGAGATTGCGCCCACAGGAAAGCTGCCAGCACTGAAAGCTCTAGCTGGTTTTCACTGTCCCTTGGAACTGCATTCGCTGCCACACAGACATTCGCGCTCTGCTAAAGCATTGCTTCCTAATGGGGCAACACTCTGTATCTCTCTCTGGCAGAGCCCGGCTGCCAAATTGGAAACGTCCAGACATTGCGCCCACAGGAAAGCTGCCAGCACTGAAAGCTCTAGCTGGTTTTCACTGTCCCTTGGAACTGCATTCGCTGCCACACAGACATTCGCGCTCTGCTAAAGCATTGCTTCCTAATGGGGCAACACTCTGTATCTCTCTCTGGCAGAGCCCGGCTGCCAAATTGGAAACGTCCAGACATTGCGCCCACAGGAAAGCTGCCAGCACTGAAAGCTCTAGCTGGTTTTCACTGTCCCTTGGAACTGCATTCGCTGCCACACAGACATTCGCTCTCTGCTAAAGCATTGCTTCGTAATGGGGCAACACTCTGTATCTCTCTCTGGCAGAGCCCGGCTGCCAAATTGGAAACGTCCAGACATTGCGCCCACAGGAAAGCTGCCAGCACTGAAAGCTCTAGCTGGTTTTCACTGTCCCTTGGAACTGCATTCGCTGCCACACAGACATTCGCGCTCTGCTAAAGCATTGCTTTGTAATGGGGCAACACTCTGTATCTCTCTCTGGCAGAGCCCGGCTGCCAAATTGGAAACGTCCAGAGATTGCGCCCACAGGAAAGCTGCCAGCACTGAAAGCTCTAGCTGGTTTTCACTGTCCCTTGGAACTGCATTCGCTGCCACACAGACATTCGCGCTCTGCTAAAGCATTGCTTCCTAATGGGGCAACACTCTGTATCTCTCTCTGGCAGAGCCCGGCTGCCAAATTGGAAACGTCCAGAGATTGCGCCCACAGGAAAGCTGCCAGCACTGAAAGCTCTAGCTGGTTTTCACTGTCCCTTGGAACTGCATTCGCTGCCACACAGACATTCGCGCTCTGCTAAAGCATTGCTTCGTAATGGGGCAACACTCTGTATCTCTCTCTGGCAGAGCCCGGCTGCCAAATTGGAAACGTCCAGAGATTGCGCCCACAGGAAAGCTGCCAGCACTGAAAGCTCTAGCTGGTTTTCACTGTCCCTTGGAACTGCATTCGCTGCCACACAGACATTCGCGCTCTGCTAAAGCATTGCTTCCTAATGGGGCAACACTCTGTATCTCTCTCTGGCAGAGCCCGGCTGCCAAATTGGAAACGTCCAGACATTGCGCCCACAGGAAAGCTGCCAGCACTGAAAGCTCTAGCTGGTTTTCACTGTCCCTTGGAACTGCATTCGCTGCCACACAGACATTCGCGCTCTGCTAAAGCATTGCTTCGTAATGGGGCAACACTCTGTATCTCTCTCTGGCAGAGCCCGGCTGCCAAATTGGAAACGTCCAGACATTGCGCCCACAGGAAAGCTGCCAGCACGGAAAGCTCTAGCTGGTTTTCACTGTCCCTTGGAACTGCATTCGCTGCCACACAGACATTCGCGCTCTGCTAAAGCATTGCTTCGTAATGGGGCAACACTCTGTATCTCTCTCTGGCAGAGCCCGGCTGCCAAATTGGAAACGTCCAGAGATTGCGCCCACAGGAAAGCTGCCAGCACTGAAAGCTCTAGCTGGTTTTCACTGTCCCTTGGAACTGCATTCGCTGCCACACAGACATTCGCGCTCTGCTAAAGCATTGCTTCCTAATGGGGCAACACTCTGTATCTCTCTCTGGCAGAGCCCGGCTGCCAAATTGGAAACGTCCAGACATTGCGCCCACAGGAAAGCTGCCAGCACTGAAAGCTCTAGCTGGTTTTCACTGTCCCTTGGAACTGCATTCGCTGCCACACAGACATTCGCGCTCTGCTAAAGCATTGCTTCCTAATGGGGCAACACTCTGTATCTCTCTCTGGCAGAGCCCGGCTGCCAAATTGGAAACGTCCAGACATTGCGCCCACAGGAAAGCTGCCAGCACTGAAAGCTCTAGCTGGTTTTCACTGTCCCTTGGAACTGCATTCGCTGCCACACAGACATTCGCGCTCTGCTAAAGCATTGCTTCGTAATGGGGCAACACTCTGTATCTCTCTCTGGCAGAGCCCGGCTGCCAAATTGGAAACGTCCAGAGATTGCGCCCACAGGAAAGCTGCCAGCACTGAAAGCTCTAGCTGGTTTTCACTGTCCCTTGGAACTGCATTCGCTGCCACACAGACATTCGCGCTCTGCTAAAGCATTGCTTCGTAATGGGGCAACACTCTGTATCTCTCTCTGGCAGAGCCCGGCTGCCAAATTGGAAACGTCCAGACATTGCGCCCACAGGAAAGCTGCCAGCACTGAAAGCTCTAGCTGGTTTTCACTGTCCCTTGGAACTGCATTCGCTGCCACACAGACATTCGCGCTCTGCTAAAGCATTGCTTCCTAATGGGGCAACACTCTGTATCTCTCTCTGGCAGAGCCCGGCTGCCAAATTGGAAACGTCCAGACATTGCGCCCACAGGAAAGCTGCCAGCACTGAAAGCTCTAGCTGGTTTTCACTGTCCCTTGGAACTGCATTCGCTGCCACACAGACATTCGCGCTCTGCTAAAGCATTGCTTCGTAATGGGGCAACACTCTGTATCTCTCTCTGGCAGAGCCCGGCTGCCAAATTGGAAACGTCCAGACATTGCGCCCACAGGAAAGCTGCCAGCACTGAAAGCTCTAGCTGGTTTTCACTGTCCCTTGGAACTGCATTCGCTGCCACACAGACATTCGCGCTCTGCTAAAGCATTGCTTCGTAATGGGGCAACACTCTGTATCTCTCTCTGGCAGAGCCCGGCTGCCAAATTGGAAACGTCCAGACATTGCGCCCACAGGAAAGCTGCCAGCACTGAAAGCTCTAGCTGGTTTTCACTGTCCCTTGGAACTGCATTCGCTGCCACACAGACATTCGCGCTCTGCTAAAGCATTGCTTCGTAATGGGGCAACACTCTGTACCTCTCTCTGGCAGAGCCCGGCTGCCAAATTGGAAACGTCCAGAGATTGCGCCCACAGGAAAGCTGCCAGCACTGAAAGCTCTAGCTGGTTTTCACTGTCCCTTGGAACTGCATTCGCTGCCACACAGACATTCGCGCTCTGCTAAAGCATTGCTTCCTAATGGGGCAACACTCTGTATCTCTCTCTGGCAGAGCCCGGCTGCCAAATTGGAAACGTCCAGAGATTGCGCCCACAGGAAAGCTGCCAGCACTGAAAGCTCTAGCTGGTTTTCACTGTCCCTTGGAACTGCATTCGCTGCCACACAGACATTCGCGCTCTGCTAAAGCATTGCTTCGTAATGGGGCAACACTCTGTATCTCTCTCTGGCAGAGCCCGGCTGCCAAATTGGAAACGTCCAGAGATTGCGCCCACAGGAAAGCTGCCAGCACTGAAAGCTCTAGCTGGTTTTCACTGTCCCTTGGAACTGCATTCGCTGCCACACAGACATTCGCGCTCTGCTAAAGCATTGCTTCCTAATGGGGCAACACTCTGTATCTCTCTCTGGCAGAGCCCGGCTGCCAAATTGGAAACGTCCAGAGATTGCGCCCACAGGAAAGCTGCCAGCACTGAAAGCTCTAGCTGGTTTTCACTGTCCCTTGGAACTGCATTCGCTGCCACACAGACATTCGCGCTCTGCTAAAGCATTGCTTCCTAATGGGGCAACACTCTGTATCTCTCTCTGGCAGAGCCCGGCTGCCAAATTGGAAACGTCCAGAGATTGCGCCCACAGGAAAGCTGCCAGCACTGAAAGCTCTAGCTGGTTTTCACTGTCCCTTGGAACTGCATTCGCTGCCACACAGACATTCGCGCTCTGCTAAAGCATTGCTTCGTAATGGGGCAACACTCTGTATCTCTCTCTGGCAGAGCCCGGCTGCCAAATTGG